>NC_083816.1:234961-619654 GCF_015708825.2 Lethenteron reissneri
GTTGCGTGCTGCGCGGGGAGCGGGATCTGACACGCCCGAGGCCTCGGATATTCACCGCGGCCATCGCCTTCCTCAAATTAAATCATTTGTCGCCGGGGGCGACTGGAGCGTGTTCACGTGGCAGTTCGAGTCAGCCCTTTGGTCGGTGCGATGGACGGAGGCAGAAGCGCTGGAGGCTCTGCCCATGTTATTGGACGACGTCTCCTTGGCAGTCTTCCGCTCCATCCCGGTGAGTAAGAAAAAGACGCTGCGTGACGCTTTCGCGGAAATGTCGGAGTTCTACGAGCCGCCGATGGCGGCTACCAGGAAAATCATGCAGCGGCGTCGAGAATCGGATGAATCGCCCTTGGCCTACCGAGGGGCACTGTTGGTGCTTGCCATGGCCGCCTATCCTGATTCATCAGCCGATCTCCCGGATCCTCTCATCCTTTCTAGAATGATTGAGTTGTCCCAGGAACTTAACATATCATTACCAGTGTGCGGCCACGAACCGCTAACGTCTCGATGGGCGGAGCGCTGTTTGGACGCCAAGTTCAACCTCAAACGCTGGGACCAGATGGCTGCATGGACGGGAGATCTTGAGATAGATGGGCCACCGTTGGGATGGGCCCCACGTCGTGCGTCCACGACTTCAACGACTCCAGCGACGACGAGGTGATGGCAGCTGTTCCTCGCTGGGTCCCGAAACGCCGGCCACGCGAGCAGCATGATGGGGCCGGACGTCCACGAGTGGGGACCGGGGCGACCGACCGCCAGGCAGCGGCCACATGTTTCAAGTGTGGAATTGTGGGTCACCTGGGTCGATGCCACACTCGGTTACATGGAAAAAATTGGCTCGAAGGGTGTTGGCAGCCGCGTCGGGGTCCTCGGTGGTACGGGGTACTCTCAATGGGATCGATGTCCGTATTTTGGTGGACACCGGCGCGTCTGCAACCATCATTTTCTATGTTATTTTTCATCTCCTGTCCATTCCTACGTCGCGGATCCGACCGGCTAACAATGCATGCGTTGCTGCGAATGAGGGTAGCATGGGTATTTTGGGGCGAGTAGATGTGCGCATTGCTATAGGGAATATCACCGCGGTGGGACCAGTTTTGATCTCGCGTTCATTGGCCGTCCCATGCTTATTGGGCACCGATTTCCTTCGTCGGATGCCCATTAAAATATTCGTCGATCAAGGTTGCTTGGAAATGCCAGGGGGCCGTAGAATGTCCTTCCTGCCATCTGTTGTATATGCCGGATTATGAAATTTTGATAAAAAATAATAAAAACAAATAATATTTTTAAAAATGCGTAAATCGCATACATTATGTTAATCTGTATAACTATATGCATAAATTATGATAATCACTGAGATAATCGTAGTAAGTTATGCTAATGCTTGCGATTATGTTAATGTGTGCAATTATGATAATTAGGCTTAGCTTCGTTATCCAGAGTTGTATCAATCAGGATAAAACGATTATCTTTGATTAAACATTTATTGATTATCCTAGTGTGTTTATGTTGTGTTATGTTAGGTCTCCAATTTCATATCTCATCGCAGGTAACAGTTCTTATGAATAAGACAGTTTTGCATGGACTGGGAAAGAAGCACTCGAACACTTGGTGTTAAGCAATTTTAATTCTAAACAAACATATGACCTCTAAGATGCAAAGGCAAAAGTATACGTCAATAGATTAATCGGCAAGATTATGCAATTAACGAAAATAAATGACTCAAACATTTCTTATTCATGAAACTCGACGGCAGCAACTGCTTTGCATTTTCAGTTGATATTGAACGCACCACCTTGAAATGGCAACCCTTTTTGAAACACAAAGATAACTTTTTGAAAGTCTTATTCGTGTGCGTGTTGTGTGTGCGTTGTCCCCTTGTAAAATTAATATTTTAAGCAGAGGCAGGGCGCTGTGTCGGAGCTTGTGGGGTGGGGGAGGATACAACCAGCGGCCAGAGATTCCTTCTCACTTGGGCGTAGCCGCAGCGAGCCCGTTTTGCTTTCTCTCTCCACTGCTCGATTGAGCGGCGTTGGCACGACGCTCGGTGACGTGGTGCGCGATGATTCCGTCGTCGGATAGCGCGCAGCTCCTCCACGAGTCGGCACGACACTCGATGACGCCCGAGTCGTGCTGCTCGTGCGCTCTCTCTCTCTCCACTGCTGGATGACGAGTTGGCACGCCGCTCGCCGACGTGGTGCGCGATGATTCCGTCGTCGCTGCTGGACGTCTTGTCTGTTCTCACTGGGTGTTGGTCGGTGTGTGTGTGTCAAACACACGGCGCATTCGATGGCGCTCTCTCCCTCTTGGTGGCAGCTCCAGGCTTCTCCACTGCTGGATGATTGTTGAGTCGGCACGATGCTCACCTTCGGCGGTGTGCGATGATATCGTCGTCGCTCTCTCTCTTTTGGTGGCAGCTCCAGGCTTCTCCACTGCTGGATGATTGTTGAGTCGGCACGATGCTCACCTTCGGCGGTGTGCGATGATATCGTCGTTGCTCTCTCCTTGATCGCTGCCAACTTCACACGGACACCCGCCCTTACTTCAGGCTGTGTTGGCTCAGGCTCTGGACGACACGGCTGTGTGCGCTCACCAGCTTGGAGCGCTCTGGTGATGAACGATGGCTCTTGTTGCTCATCCGCTGCTGCTCGTCCTTTTCGATGCTCGCTTGGTCGACGCTTGGCGATTTCCGCTCTTTCTACAGGTTGATTGCTTGTCACTCGTCACTCTCTCTTCTCCGTGCTTTCCTTTGTTCGTGCAGCTGCCAGCTTCACTCGCACTTAACCACACCTCGTCACTTCGTTCTGCGAGAAGCGACACCTGCCATCGGTATCGGTGTTTGCTCCCTCACGACGCTCCGCCAACCGGAGCACGGCTGAACCTAGCCTCGATCCAGGTTGAACTCAGATTTCTGCGACTCGAACGACCCCTCCTCATTCCATCTCTCTTCGAGGCACGATCCGCCCCAGCTCCCTTGCGAGCCCCGTCGCAACGCCGTGTCGCAAGCCGAGTTGCAAGACTGAGCGCGACTCGAACAGACTGCACTCAGACTGTCACTCTAACGACCCCTCATTGTCCCATCTCTCCTCGAGGCACGATCCGCCCCAGCTCCCTTGCGAGCCCCGTCGCAACGCTGCGTCGCAAGCCGAGTTGCGAGACTGAGTACGACTCGAACCAGACTGCTCATTCGTGATGTGTGCTTGTGCTTAAAACTCAAAATGTGAACACCCTCTCCTCTCTCCGCGTTTCTTGCGAGAGGAAAACAAACAAGAAAACAGATGCCCGAGGAATGTCAGCACAGACCCCCCCCCCCTCGCGACCCTTTCTAACCCCCTAAGTATTTATGGCACCATCTGTTTGTGCCGGACCGTTGGAGACAAAGGTGGCTGAGGAGATTTTTGCAATACATTTGTGGTCCTGTGTGTTACATTTATTCTTGATATTTCTTATGAGTTCCCTCGGTCTTAGTATATCGTGGTTATTATTCGGTCTATGTTTAATGAATATTCGTAATGATCCTCATTACATCATTATTTTGAGGGCTTTGCCAAGTTTGGTGTTTTATTCTGAGTTATATTTTAATGTCCTGAGGTTAAGTGTAACTAAGTTTCCACTTAAGCTTTCTGGAATTAGTATTCTTTAGTTTTTGGTAAGGTCATGTAGATAGAAACATACAATACAAAATAATATATATGCGGTGAATACGAGTAATGTAAGGGAATATCTAAAAACAAGCCCCTATTGTTTGCCGGTTAATTTTTTTTGTTAAGTTTCTACTTTTCGTTAAGGAAAACGTTAAAGAAAACGCGAGTTGCAACAGTTGTGTTTCTCTGCTCTGCACCTTATCTGTGCATCTCCAGACGTCTTGGGAAGGTTAGGCCATCGCCCTTTTGTCCATCTGGATGTCTCTGACCTCTCTGTGCTCTGAAGTCTTGTCGTTTAATGGCCCTCCCATTTCACAGATTCCTCGTGTGTTTGTGAGAAGTAGGGGCTGTTTTCATGATTTAATTAAAAAATATATATATAGATAAAAAAAAAATTTTCAAAAATTATTCTTAATATAAATTTTTTTGAAAAACAGGGCATAGATACAACAATCCGCCCTTTTGAAAATTATCAGGGGTCGATTTGGCCACTGGCGAATTTTCAAACAAAGTAAATGCCCTTTTTTTGTTATGAACCCATCAGCCTGTTACTTCTTACAACGCGCGCGTCGTATCACAATCTTAGCATGGTTACATTTGAAATAAGCAAAGAAAAGAAAACAAAATGTTAAACATCGATACCACATGTTACATCGGTTCTTATCCATCATAACTACTGTAAAAAATGTTTTATTAATATTAAAAATGTTTTTTTTTTAGTTCCTGGGAAACGCAAGGTAGTGGTTTCGAACGCATTTATGCGTTATTTTCCTCCTGTTACCTCCTTGCCATATTTTTACCCAGTTATTATCATCTGGTTTGCCACTTCTGGTTTTATGTGGACATGCTGCTTCCCATGCATTGTCCTTCAGACTTGGTTCGTCTATAGCCTTTTCCTGTCCATTAACCATATTCTCATGGCCAGATATTTTAGAGTAACCTTTTACTCTTTCATGCAATCTCCCAACATCATTAACTTGATTCGTAGTGCTATGGGGACCTCATTTGCCAGTAAAAATATGATAATTGGTTCTTTACCCTTCTACATGGCAACAAAACTGACACCTTTTTACAAGGAGTCATGTTTGCATAGACCGCAATACCTGCAGTCATAAATACAAACAAAAGACATAACTCTGATAATGTGCACTGTCCTTGAAGTTGATTGGTCCACACCCGAGACAGCTTTCCTTCGAGCCTAGTCTCACATGGGTTGGACCAGAAGACGCCAAAAGGCGCACAACTCAAAGACAATGCACCATCAGAGTATGAGAACTCGGGGCAAGCATCTACACTATGGGGACCTCATTTGCCAGTAAAAATATGATAATTGGTTCTTTACCCTTCTACATGGCAACAAAACTGACACCTTTTTACAAGGAGTCATGTTTGCATAGACCGCAATACCTGCAGTCATAAATACAAACAAAAGACATAACTCTGATAATGTGCACTGTCCTTGAAGTTGATTGGTCCACACCCGAGACAGCTTTCCTTCGAGCCTAGTCTCACATGGGTTGGACCAGAAGACGCCAAAAGGCGCACAACTCAAAGACAATGCACCATCAGAGTATGAGAGCTCGGGGCAAGCATCTACACTATGGGGACCTCATTTGCCAGTAAAAATATGATAATTGGTTCTTTACCCTTCTACATGGCAACAAAACTGACACCTTTTTACAAGGAGTCATGTTTGCATAGACCGCAATACCTGCAGTCATAAATACAAACAAAAGACATAACTCTGATAATGTGCACTGTCCTTGAAGTTGATTGGTCCACACCCGAGACAGCTTTCCTTCGAGCCTAGTCTCACATGGGTTGGACCAGAAGACGCCAAAAGGCGCACAACTCAAAGACCATGCACCATCAGAGTATGAGAGCTCGGGGCAAGCATCTACACTATGGGGACCTCATTTGCCAGTAAAAATATGATAATTGGTTCTTTACCCTTCTACATGGCAACAAAACTGACACCTTTTTACAAGGAGTCATGTTTGCATAGACCGCAATACCTGGCAAATGAGGTCCCCATAGTGTAGATGCTTGCCCCGAGCTCTCATACTCTGATGGTGCATTGTCTTTGAGTTGTGCGCCTTTTGGCGTCTTCTGGTCCAACCCATGTGAGACTAGGCTCGAAGGAAAGCTGTCTCGGGTGTGGACCAATCAACTTCAAGGACAGTGCACATTATCAGAGTTATGTCTTTTGTTTGTATTTATGACTGCAGGTATTGCGGTCTATGCAAACATGACTCCTTGTAAAAAGGTGTCAGTTTTGTTGCCATGTAGAAGGGTAAAGAACCAATTATCATATTTTTACTGGCAAATGAGGTCCCCATAGTGTAGATGCTTGCCCCGAGCTCTCATACTCTGATGGTGCATGGTCTTTGAGTTGTGCGCCTTTTGGCGTCTTCTGGTCCAACCCATGTGAGACTAGGCTCGAAGGAAAGCTGTCTCGGGTGTGGACCAATCAACTTCAAGGACAGTGCACATTATCAGAGTTATGTCTTTTGTTTGTATTTATGACTGCAGGTATTGCGGTCTATGCAAACATGACTCCTTGTAAAAAGGTGTCAGTTTTGTTGCCATGTAGAAGGGTAAAGAACCAATTATCATATTTTTACTGGCAAATGAGGTCCCCATAGTGTAGATGCTTGCCCCGAGCTCTCATACTCTGATGGTGCATTGTCTTTGAGTTGTGCGCCTTTTGGCGTCTTCTGGTCCAACCCATGTGAGACTAGGCTCGAAGGAAAGCTGTCTCGGGTGTGGACCAATCAACTTCAAGGACAGTGCACATTATCAGAGTTATGTCTTTTGTTTGTATTTATGACTGCAGGTATTGCGGTCTATGCAAACATGACTCCTTGTAAAAAGGTGTCAGTTTTGTTGCCATGTAGAAGGGTAAAGAACCAATTATCTTGATTCGTAGTGCTTATCGCTTTGATCTTTCGATCACGGTTTTCAGGTTCGTTTTTGTAATTTCTTCTATCACTCTGTCGCGTCGTGGGAGTGTGTGGTGTGAAATTGTGCTGCACATAATCAGAATTCGCGCACACAACCAACTTCTGCACTCCGTTATCAGTGGCACTCGCTCCCTCTGCGACAACCTGCACATTTGCCGAGTCAGTGTGTCGATTTAATTCCGTGCCTCGTAATATTGCCTTTTTGTTTTTACGAGTGGGTTGGATTTCAACATCATTCCCGATACGTCATGGACATTCGTCTCCATTTCAGCACTCCGATCCACTTAAATTTTTGTTTCATTTGGATATTTTTCATTCAAATGCTGACGCCTGTACTCCAAAGGGTGTGTCTCTGTGTTCCATCTCTCGCGCGATCCTGCGACGTGCTGCACTGTTTTTCCTGTGCGCTCTGGTTTTCCTCTTTGTCTCTGCTGTCTGTTATCTACTGTCCGATCACACTTCAAGGCAGTCCTGTCCTTGCATTCGATCTGCGCGTCATTTACGGGAGCAATGCTTGCTTTTCCTAACGCATCGTATGCCTTTAATGATTCCCGATCGTGGCGGTATTTGTCCGCCCTGTCACTTGCAGCCTGCTTGCATTTTCCAATGGGGCCAGGATTCCGCTTCAACTCAGCGGGTGTTGCGCGTATGGGCAGCTCGCTCTCAATTACTGTAGGTGGTTCATCACGTATTTGTGCCGCATTTCGTGTCTCAGTCAAGCGAATTTGTTTTTCCTTATTATTTATTTCTCTATTCCCTCCTGGTATAGTCGGTGGGGGAATCAGTCGGAATTGGACCGATTGTGTTTGACCTCCCATCCTGCGATTTCCGTACATTTTTGGCCCCGTGTTTCTCCGATTCATGTGCCACCTTTTTCCTGGATTGTTACCTTGCCATCTGTGTGTGTAATTTTGACCTTGTGTGTGTCGGGGCATGGGGTGCTGCGATTCTCGTACATTTTTGGCCTCGTGCTTTGTGTGTGTGTGCTCTCATTTGTGTGCCAACCTCTCTCTGGGTGCGTGCTCCTCTCTGCATTGTGGGACTGCTTGGTGATTTTTATTTCTCCCTGAGAGGCTGGGTTCATTATCCCTCTCCCTGTGTTCTGGATCCGAATTATGATTCTTAGCTCTGTATAACCATGCCATGTACGCCTTGCTCTCTATGCGGTGTAAGGAAGCTGTTTCTGGGTTCAAAACCATTCTCACACTTTCTGTAATCTCTGGGCTCAAGGATTAAAAAAACATAATTTTGAACATATGGTCCCCTTCGTGGTACTGATTCACATCGCCTGCGTAATACGCTCTTTTAAATCGGAGGAGGTAATCTCGCGGATCCTGATCCATGCTCTGGGTCATTGATTTTACAGCATAAAACCCCTCAGTGAGTGTCGAATATTCTCCAAACTTCCGAATCACTGCCAGGCTCAGTTGTTTGAAATCATTCCTAATCTTGTATGGTAGCGACTTTACCCATGGTATAGATTCTCCATGTAAACTCCTTTTCAACAGACTCGCTTTCTCATCCCGTCTCCTCAGACTTTTAATCATTGCCTCCTCTTCTACTGTTGCGATGTGTGTGTGTGTATCCATGTTCTTGTTGTGTGGGTCAAAATCGGGAATTCTGACGAGAGCTTTGTCCATCAATTTAAGGGTTTTACTGTTGAACGAGTATTCATAAAGTTGGTCGTCGTCAGAGTCATCGGCAGACGAGTTATCATCAGACAAGCTGTCACTTTGATCTGTGCTGTGTCGGGCGTGTTGCCATTTTCCTGCAGTTTTTGCCTCTGCTCTTTGTGGAGCATATTCTGTCAACTTTATTTTATGATTTTGCCTCCCCCTAGCTTCGGGGTTGTCAGTCCCACATGTTTTTATTTTCATCTGTATCTCTCCATCCCTTCTCTCGAATTGTGAGGGATTTTCTTTGTCACGGATATTTTGATCGATACCCATACATTTTGTGCGATCTGTCCCGGGATTGCACCCCCATGGGTCGAAATGTGACAGGCTGATACTCCCGCTTGTGTGCTGTGTGTCAACATTTGTGATTTTTGCCGATGCCGCTAGTGCCGATTCCTTCTCTTCTACGAGGGCTTGGAGGCGTTTTACCTCGTTTTGCATGCTCCATCTTTCCTCTTTTTCCCTTTCATATTTTTCCTCATTCCAGACTCTTTCTCGGTCTGTTTGTAGGAGGAGATACGAGTCTAATCTCGCTATTTCTGCAATTTTCATTTCATGTTCGCCTTTGGCACATATTATCAATTCCTTAAGAAGTGTGGCCCGATGTGTCTTAATGTCATCGATACTGCTCCCTTCCCATGTGTCTCTTTGTCTATCCTGCTCTGTGGCAGTCTGGCCTGTGCGTTGCAACACAATTTCCCGATAATCTTTCTCTAGTGAGTTTATCATCCCCCGGGAGGACTGATCCTCGGTATTGGGGTCACTCGTTTGGGTGCCAGTCTTAGAACATTGCGAGTCGGATTCCGTTTTCGTGGACTCGAGAGTTTATCTTAGCCTCAACATCTCTCGTGTGGCATCAGCTGCCCTGATATTCCACTCTTCAGAGTACATATAAACCAATTGTATCAGGAAATGTAGTCAGTTTGACTCGAGCTATTTTGTTATTTCTCAATTCAGAGTGCGTATCTCTAACACCATTTATCACAGGATGCAATCGGTTCGATATGATGTTATCTTAGTCCTGCTGTCTTTGTTCCAACCTGTTATTCTAGAGTTTAACCTCAGAGGGCGTTTTTTTTTTTACGCCCGTTTACAATTACAAGGCAATGTTGGATCACAATACTCTGGTTAACACGTAGTGATTCATTCCTTCATCCATGCAAAACACTGTCTGCGAGAAATCCCGGACGAGACCCCATTATGTTGTATATGCCGGATTATGAAATTTTGATAAAAAGTATAAAAAGCAATAAATAAATAAATAAATCGTGAATTGCATACATTATGAAAATGTATGTAATTATATGCATAAATTATGATAATCACGGAGATAATCGTAGTCATTTATGCGGATGCTTGCGATTATGTTAATGTGTGAAGTTATGATAATTAGGCTTAGCTTCGTTATCCAGAGTTGTATCAATCGGGATAAAACGATTATCTTTGATTAAACATTTATTGATTATCTTAGTGTGTTTATGTTATGTTATTTTAGGTCTACAATTTCATATCTCATCGCAGGATACAGTTCTTATGAATAAGACAGTTTTGCATGGACTTGGAAAGAAACACTCAAGATACTTCTGTGTTAACAATTTTATTCTAAACAAACATGTGATACTCTAACATGCAAAGGCAAAGGTATACGTCAATAGATTCATTGGTGAGATTATGCAATTAACGAAACTGAAGGCTAACATTCTTCTAACAATCGTAATTCTACTTTTCCACCAGACATCTCATTAGTTCCCCCATGTATCGAGCACAACTGGCGACCGGCCGAGTTTTAAAACAAGCAGGCAACGATATTCATATGACGGGCAATAAAGGCACTTATTGTACCCTGAAGGCGAAGCATACGTCAATCGATTCGTCGGCAAGATTATATTTGTTAACGAAATGTTTGACAATAGTGGGTGGGTGCGTGTGTTCGTGGTAGAGCGTATCTGGCTCTGCCTTAATTAATTCTTCGGCGAGACTCTGACAAAGAAACAGGTTTGACAAGATATTCTCTCTCTGTAAACCTATGGGCTTGAATGCAGCACTGGCGACGTTTTAACGCCTGATGGAACTGGTGCTAGCGGGGCTGCAGTGGGAAACGTGCCTCATATATTTGGACGATATCATCGTATTCAGTTGCACCTTCGAAGAACACCTCCAATGACTGGAGACTGTCTTTCAGAGGATGCGGTCGGCTGACCTTAAATTTAAACCAAGGAAGTGCCACCTTTTGCAACGATCTGTTCGCTACCTGGGACGCATCGTCAGCTCTGACGATGGTCCACGGACCCTCAGAAAACGTCGTGTGTCCGAGAGTGGCCCACGCCAACTTCAGTGGGCGACGTGCGGCGGTTTATAGGGTTCGCATCCTACTATCGCCGATTTGTTAAGAATTTCGCGACGCTGGGTAAGCCGCTGCATGTTCTGACAGGGAAGAATCAGAGATTTAAATGGATCCCGGAGAGGGGCCACCACTCCGACACTCGACTACCCAAACTTTTCCCAGCCGTTCATTCTTGACACGGATGCATAGGGGCCGTTTTGTCGCAACGGAAGGACGGGGACGAGCGAGTGGTGGCATACGGCAGCAGGGTTCTGTCTCCTGCCGAGATGCGCTATTGCGTGACGTGACGGGAATTGCTGGAAATCGTCCATTTTGTTCGCCAGTACCGGCCGTAACTGTATGGATGGAAATTCCTCATGCGCACTGACCATGCTGCCTTGCAATATTCTTTGAAATTGGAACAACCGTCCGGTCAATTGGCTCGGTGGTTAGAATCGCTGCAGGAGTTTTCCTTCAATATCACGTACCGCAAGGGTACTCGCCATGGCAATGCAGATGCTCTCTCTAGTGGCCCGCGACTCCTCCCTGCGCCTGTCTGACGGGTACGCACTGCTGTGCGGCGCTGCCTACCCCGCCCTGTCCGGTCATGGGGTCGATGTCAAAGGATGAAGGCCAGGATGTACCCGTTGGCGCCGACAATACGCTGCAATTGCCGCACTCGGTGTGGCTACGTGAACAAGAGGCTGATGCCTCTTTGGCTCCACTGCGGGAATTGATTGGAAAACTGAGATCTCATTTGGCAGAATGGAAATGGCAGTTGTTTCGGGACCAGGCAGGAATACTGATGTGTATGGATAGGTTGTCGGACCGTTCACGCCTGGTTGCGCCGACGTCCCTTCGCCACGATCTGATCCGCGCGCTGCACGCCGCACGCCGACAAGCTGATGCACCTTGGCGTGCATGACAGCGGATGTCACTAACTTTATCCGGTCATGCCATGATTGTGCGAAGCGGAAACCGCCACGTCAAAATTATGTCCCGCCCCTACAATCGATCGAGGTGTCCCGTATTAATGAGCTGGTTGCTCTGGATATCCTGGGCCCGTTCCCTCCATCGGCTAGGGGAAATAAATACCTTTTGGTCGGGGTCGAATACTTTTCTCGCTGGCCTCTCCCTGACCAAACGGTTTCATCCATCACTGAGGCTTTCTTGAATGGGTACGTCATGGATAAGGGAGCACCTGAAGGGCTGCTCACAGATCAAGGAGGTAACTTCTCCTCTAAATTGCTCAAATACGTGTGCTCTGCCTTGGGTACAAAGAAAATCCGCACTTCCCCTTACCATCCGCAAACGGATGGCATGGTGGAACGATTTAACCGCACCCTTTCGGCCATGCTTTGCCACACAGTGAGTGAAAAACAAACCGTTTGGGACTTGAACATACCGGGTGTCCTGGCGGCATACCGCATGGTTCCACACGCGTCCACAGGATATTCACCATTTTTCCTGATGTATGGCCATGAGAATGTACCCCCGATTGATGTGCAACTTGGTGCAGCGGGGAAACAACCGTCCCCTTCCTTGCCTGACCACGTGCGGGACTCGCTTAAACGGGTTACGGAGGCACGAGAGGCCGCCAGATGTGCGACGGCCCGTACGCAGGCAAGGAACGAGAGGTGTGCGCGTCGATCGCGAACTGACATGCCTTGGTCGGTGGGCGATATGGCATGGCTCCATTGCCCTCAGGTGCCAGTGGGTACGTCCCCTAAACTGCACAGGCCTTGGCGGGGGCCTGTGAGGCTGGTGGACATTCGGAATCCCCAGAGTGTTCGCATTCAGTACGGCCAACGTCGTTGGTATGTTCATTCGTCGTGGCTCAAGCCCTATGTTGACCCGCGTGCTGGCCCTTCATCCCCACTTGTTGACCTGCCGGGGTCTGGCGTGCCGAATGTGCCACTTGCCTCGCCAAATATTCGGGAACCATCTAGAGGGTTCCACGAGGGGGTGTGGCTGTAGATGGAGCTTAGCTCCGCCGGGGGGTATATAAGCAGAGGCAGGAGAGGACTCGAGGTCGGTGTGCGAAGCCTCGGGTCCGGACTGAATCGCCGCTCTACCTCTCCTCGCCAATGACCACGTGGCGAACCTCCGACGAAGCCGCCTCTCTTCTGGGCACGCCACCAGCCAGCGGTGTGAACGGAGAGAGAGAGAGGGAGACGTGCCGCAGCAGCGGATGGGGAAGCGAGAGAACTACCCAGAGAGAGAGAGCGCGGAGCTGTGCAGACATTCTGTTAAATAAAAGACACCAGTCCAGAGTCGTCGTGGAAGTCGTTTATTACAATAGTAAGAAGCAAAAACGATAAAGATACGTACTTCTCCCACCGAAATATTTGTTGTTTCTTTTTGTTTGCATTTTGACTGCTTGTGTTGTGGTTATTGCAAACAATGATCCCTTGTATAAAGGTGTCAGTTTGTGTACCAGATAAAAGGGTAAAAATCTATTACTATATTTTGCTGCTGGTAAAGGAGGTCTCATAGTATATGATTTTTTTGCCCGTATTGAAACGGCTGGACACAGTATGGACATGAAAACTCACTTTCCTGTACAAGAATATAGCTAAACCGTATGGGTTGACGACAGATATAAGTGTGTCAAATAAAACCTCCACACACACAGTAAACACAGAGTCCCACCTATACAAACATTTAAAAATCTGCAACATTTAACATACGTTTATGCAATGTTAAATACATTGACTTAGAATCAAGAAAAGGAAGAAGACGGCAAAGGAATTAACATCACACCGCAATCAAATGCACGAATGGTGCACACCACCAGTCTCGATAGATAGCACAAATACCCCACGAACCCACCCTGGACCCCTTCCGGATACCCCTGGAGACAGCCTTGACCCACCCAAAAAATACTCAGAACCTACCCAGAATCCACTTGGAACCAACCCAGACCCCACCAGACCCACCCAGGATACCCCCCAGGATCCCCCTCAGACCCACCCCAGACCTTGCCCAACCCAACCTAGACCGCTCCGGCCAGACACCAGACCGCCCGACCCCCTTGAACCCCCCTGGACCCCACCCGAACCAACCCCAAACCCATGCCGGACCCCCCCCCCAGACCCATCCAAAACCTCCCTGGGACCTGCCCAAACCCCCACTGGAGCCCCCTGGACCCACCTTGGAGCCCCACCAGATCCACCCTGAACACCCCCCACCAGACCCCACCAGACCCCCCCCCCCCCCCCACCAGACGACATCAGAATGCCCGCCCCCACCACACTTGCTGTTCTGCCTTCTACAGACCATTCAACCTATAATTTATAACACACGCAGATGTCTTAATGTACCTCCGATTAGCACGGTTGGCAACATATGGTGAAATAGAAGTTCAACATACATACAACCCACGAACCTCGCTACCACTCTGTTGGATCACAGGCGCGTCTTACCACCGCCACCATGCCCAATGCACTATGGTGCCTGAAAAAAACCACAACCAGAAAGGATTGCCACCTTTTCTACAGACCAAACCCAGACAGGCATATTTCTCAGTCAGCCTAGGACCTTAGGTGTATCAAGACTGTGCAGTAAATAGTAATAAACTTCAACAGAATTCCACCAGATCTCGGTACATATTCATTCTTGCCACCTCGACTGTCTTGAGTCGGAACCAGACAAGTGGCAATCCTACTGCCAGTGTCAACATTTTTATTTATTCGGGGGCTTATGCTGGGTGACAGTCACTCAGTAAAACACGTGCTCCATGAGCGAGCGTCCCTCGCTGTTGTCTCGCTCTTTAGGGAGCTGGGCATCCCCTGCAGTCTCGGCCCAGCCCTCATCACGGTCCAGCCTCCTCAGCGGCGCGGGGACCACGGCAGCGACAATGGCGGTCGCCAGGTCAGAGCAGCTGTGGCTCTCGCACTCCTCTGCAAGGCCCCGCCAGCCGGAAGAGGGGCACACGGCGTCGTGCTCGATGACTTCTCGGAGACAGTCTAAGGAACAACCGTGGGGTGGTGGTGTCAGCACACAATAAGTTAAGGTACAGGTGCACCATTGCAATTGCTTATTTACAGAACTGCTTGTGGAGAGACCTCCACTCGAGGGAGATCTTGAGAAACTGTCCACAGAGTATTTGGCCTATTTTTACCGACGTCATGTAACAATACGAAAATGACCAATCGACTAACTGTGGTGTACACCTTTATACGGCAGGGCAACCAAAGGTAAGATCATTTTTAGAGAGGCGTGGCCAAAGGTGGGAGAATTTAAATAACTTTTTCTGCTGCCATGCCGGGGAGAAGGAACAGTGTGTTTACTATCACACCATGGTAGCTAATTATCTTAAATTCGACAGTTTCATTTGCAAGACAAAGTCCGTGTGTTGTAGATGGTGGATCCAGAGCTGCTGGGGAGGACCGTGATGAAGGCGTGTGCATCATGGCGGGGGATTGACCTTTCCTCACACTCGCCGTGCAGGTTGATGAAGGAATAATATTTCGTCTGACTTATTGCCGAGTTGCTGAAATTGGTTTGGGTTGCCCTTTCCACTTTAGCTACGCAGATCTACAAGGCACTTGAGCTTCTTTGCTACAGAAAGGTAATGCTTCATTGAAGAGGAATGAAATGTGTTCAATAATTTATCATTGAATACTTCAATCATCACTATTGTATAGTTTAATCTGAGTCTATCACCATGAGGCACACTTGTAATGCTGAATCTTAAACCAAAGAAAACATAAAAGGCGGCACTTGAAACACAAGAAGCAAGCCGATCCCCAAGGCTTGAAGAGGTATTGTTGAAAAGATATAGAACAAATGTATAAAAATATGATAGTGGGAGAGCAAGCAAGGGTAAGGAAGCATGAGAAAGCGAGATAGCGCAAGAGCCCGGCTAAGCGCATGGATGTGCGTAGAGTTCATGCATATGGCTTCAGCAAATAACACAGAGAAGTTCATGTCCTACGAACTGTATGTAAATAGTTTTTTTTAAAGATTATTAAGCACAAAAATAGTTAATTACGCCATAGAATTCAGTGTAATAGTAAACTAAATGTAACAACATTGAATAACACTGAGATAACCTTGAATAACAGAGAAAACTAACATTGCCGCATCAAGGTTTAGAATCGTTCAACAAGATGATTGTTTCGTCTGCTACATCAGTCGGTCGATTCTGAGAGAGAGAGAATATTCGTATGAGCAATTCATGTTTCTATTGAAAGTAAGTTAACAGTAATATTTGGGTACAGTATTGTTTTTGGAAGCATTCACCGTAATATCGTATCAACGTTTACTTCACCGCATCATCATATGAATGATGCGAGAAGAGATTAACGGGTTCTTATGTTAGCAATTGACATACTCGGCGCTTTCGCTCTCTAAATTACGGCTTGAATGAGGGGGAGGGGTATGACTACACTCACAAAATTAATATCTTACTAGGAATTTCATATAACAAAAGTTATATACATAACTGTTACGCTGTGTAATTCAACAAAACAAACAACACTTAACTCCGAGTTCTCTCCAAATTTCATGAGTGCGTTCTAGACCCCACAGTTTTTTTTAAAGAGTTTTAAGCACAGAACACATAATTACATTTAAAAAAATCATTAATTATACAAACTTTTCAATAATTTCCTACTTCACTTCGAATTAAATTGTCTTTAAAACCTTCTTCTCACCAACATTACCACTCATTACCACTTTCTCCGAAGGCAAGTTTGTAAAAGAATGCATGGTACAGACAGCAGACATCTTGTGTCCGGAGATCAAAAGCAAATTTGAAAAAGTCAGCTTATCACGCAGGACTGTGACTCGCCGTGTGGAACTGATTGATAAAAAATATATAACCAGTCAATTAAACAAAAAGTCTGATTCCTTTTAATTATATTCACTAGCACTGGATGAAAGTACGGACGTAAAATACACTGCTCAGCTCCTCATTTTTATCCGAGGCATTGACAGTTTTGCGATAACAGAGGAGGTTTTGATCATAGAGTCCCTGAAAGGAACTACACGGGGAGAGGACTTGTATAACCAGGTATCTGCTGTCATCGAAAGAATGTCGCTACCTCGGAGTAAACTTGTCAATGGATCGACAAAAAAGAATCCAGTTCTAAACCTCGCCCAATTCCCCTCAACATCAGGAGGAGTGGAGGACGATGCCAACCCCAGCCGCAAGTGATGATGAAATTCTCGCTTGCAACTTTCATCAGCTAGCCGAGACCAGGCCACTGTGGGTTTTGATGGAATCCTGAGTGTGAATCTACCATCGGAGGAACAATGGTCAGTGGGCAGATCAGCTCCACGGTAGGTCCTGGTGTCAAGGACATGGGCCCGCAACCGCTGTTCCGTCACTGTAGTCCAGCAGATGTTCTTGCTTGGACCCGGCCTGCATCCATGATTTTGTGTGGATGTGCCGATGCCGGAACAGCGTGTTGATAATTACAAGCCCATGGGCTGCACAAAAATCTAGCAGCCTCCTACCGTTGTTATTGAGCTGATCTGGCCCATGCCTTCCAATCACTCCAGACCAGGTTCCAGCATCATGACCAACTTGGGCATTGAAGTTGCTAAAAAAGATGACTCTATCCCAACGGGCCACTTTAGCTAGCACCTGTGACAAGAGGTCAGAGTAGGCGTCTAACTCATCAGCCTGGCCTCCATCCCTCCACGGATGTTCATCTTCGGTGGGGGCATAAGTAACCACGACCACCACTTCTCGCCTCTGGTTGATGGGAAGGCGAGCCCACAGTAGCCTGGGGCTTACAGATTCCCACACCTCACTGCCATGCTCCCACGCCCCCTTCATTATTTTGTTTAGAAGAAGAGCCACTCCCCCCTGTTGTTTGGCAGTCTCCTGGACCGAGTAAAGGACTGCCCACCCCTCGTGGTGGCAGGAGCCAGAGCCAGGCCACCGGACCTCCTGAATATCACAGAGGTCCAGGCGGTGCTGGTCCAGCTCCTGACAGAGGAGTGGCAGCCTCTCTTTCGAACATTCCATGTGGGTAAGGATTCAGTCTCCTGGCTCCGCCAAATGGGGTTTGGCCAGGAGACGTCATAGACACCTGTCCCCCTAGGGCCTCCAGTACAAGCTTAATTAAAGTTTAAATTAGTGGTTTAATGGTAATTAATTGAAGGTTGGAGGGGTTACCAGCCCCTCGCACCCATCCAGAGCCCCCTTTGGCTGCTGTGGTGGCTATAAATGTCATGAGGGGAATGGCCAATAAAAATTTGCCCTCCACCCATGGCACTGCTCCCCACAGCGTTGCTGTCCGGCACCAACGAGGAGGTAGGGGGTTGTTTTTCCGGACTCAACATACATACAAATAGAAGCACACACACAAAAAAAACACTAATTTAATAAAGCACTCACATATGTACATAAACATGCAGCCACAAATACACAAATACCCAGGCTCACACATAGATCCACACACAGCCACATACGTGATTGGCGTTACTTTATTTTTAATCACAGTTGAGCACAGGAACAAATTCCCAAAATGCTTAGTCGCCAGCAAAAAACATCACTGTAAAATGTTTAATTAGGTAACTGACAAATTCCTTAAATTGCGCAAGGTTACAAACTCATATAGAAACACAAAGATTCTAAAGTGAGTCTATGGGTCTATGTGAGCCTATGGGTCTATATGTAAGTCTATGGGTTTCTGTGTGAGTCAATGAGTCTCTATGTGAGTATATGTATCTCTGAGTCTTTGGGGTCTCAAATGCAAGTTTATGGGTCCCTATAAAAGTATATGGGTCTCTGCGATTCAATGGGTCTTTATGCAAGTCTATGGTTCTCTTAGTGAGTCTATGGGTCTTCTACATTCGTCTATAGGTCTCAATACAAGTCTGGTCTCTGTCAGTCTATACGTCTCTGTGAGGCTATGGGTCTATGTATAGATGTTGCTGGGTAAGGCCGGTGGCTTCATCAACGTCTGCAGCTGCGGAAGGCTCGGCGCTAAGAGCTGCAAGAAGTGGTGAAGTAGGGGGACAAAGAAAAACACATCACGCAGCATGATGAGTGTGTGACAGCATGAGTGTGAGTGAGTGAGGAGGGGAGGTGTAGCAGTTAGCACGCTGCACTACGAACCTAGAGAGCCGAGTTCGAATCTCACTCGCAGCCAACACCAATGACGATTAACTGAACTAGTCGTGGGCCTCCCCTAGGTCGACTCAGCCTCATTTGAGGACCTGGTGCAATGTTTAAATATCATCACTAGGGAGACAAAGGCGGTCGGGAGTTTTGGTGGTCAGGGGTGGTGCTGGCCCCCCCATCCCTACGTGATGTGCTGGCTTTCGTTGATGCTCGCTAACAACACTTGCCCTAACAGTCTGTGAAGGCTATATGGGGAATCTTTGTCTTTGTACGAGGATAACAACAACCACTGTTCGCCACTAAGTGGAGGCAATGCCAACAGAAGAGAGGGTGAATGGTTGCGAGACAGAGGGGCATGAGTGCTAAACCTTTGTGTGAGGTAGTGAGATGCGGAGTGCAACCCCTGCGTACAACCATGAGCCGGGCTGGCACTCCACAGCAGTTGGAGGGGGAGGGGGGTATATGGGTCTCTGCTCAGGGCTAGTGTGGCAAGGGGCCGTCCCTCCACCACGTGGTGCCCATCACACCGGGGCTCCGGCCACAGGGCTGACGTATTTCACAAGCTCGGGAAGGAGTATTCCTCATTTTGGGAGATGGAGACGTGGACAAAGATTCAGAAGCATGGGCTAGCGAAATGGGAGCTACCTCAGGCCAGCCCCCGCTGCCCTGGGGAGATTTCAGACTGCACCAGCTAACCAATTTTGCCACCCTGCTCGCACAGGCTTTGTATCGCGTGACATCTTCCCGTTGATGGGGAGGTCTTCTTCTTTCATATGGCTGATGTAGATGCAGAGCAACTACATTTTCACATTCAGGTGGTCAAGCCAGATAACCACGTCAGGAGTAGCGGAGTGTATCGCTGGGATGTCTCCTTCATATTTGTGGATCAGGCATTGCATCATTATGTTGTATGGTCTGTTCTGAGTGACCACAGTCACACACTGAAGAGTTTTTTATTTTACATTTGTGCATTAGGTATCCGCATCTGCTGCCATGGTTTGTGCGGATGCGGTTTAGGGTGGACCTTATCTTCAGGGATCACTGACTCGACCAGAGGGCGGATTCTCCAGAAGATGATGCATTCCAGGAGTTTATAGGTCGTGCCCAGGAGTGATATTGGCTTATCGCTTCCCGGATCATTAGTTGGCTTTCCCAGTTTAGGTATGGTGATAACCATTGCTTCCCACCATGCTTTTTGGATGCATCCGGTTTTCATGTTTGTGTAAAGCTTTGCCAGGCATTGGAGTCCCCTAGGGCCTAATTGGTGGAGAAATTCTGGAGGATTTCATCTCTGCCAAGAGCTTTGCCTTTCTTCATTGCAGCCAGACTGTCCCTCACTTCCTTTGTGCTGATGGCGGTGGGGTCTTGTGAAGAAATTGAGGCCATTGTCTGGTGTAATTGGCTATGGATCTCTTGCTTGATGTCTTTGTCAAGAGGTCCTTTTGTGTTCTCCACTAGTTTGGAGGCTATAGAGTTGGGCAGGACTTTTGAGGTCCAGTATTGGATTAGCAGCACCCAGGCATCATAGTAGGGCCCAGGCACGGTGGCTGGAGTGTGTGAATTCCAGGGCTTCAACACACTCAATCCACCGCATCTGGCTGAGTCTAAAGACTCTAGCAGGGCCTATCCAATATGTGGGCTGCCTAACTGGTTGTGCTTTCAGAGCAGGTCCTAGGAATCCTTTGTCCAGCATGGAGAGTATTATTTCCAGAAGCCTCGGGTGGCGATGCTCTTCTTGGAGGCTGCTGTAAGGAGGCCAATAAAACGGTGATAGCATTCCAGTGTGATGGGAATTCTACTCACCACTATCTCTACAGCCTCCTTATAGTGATCCCAGTCATCTTTGACCAGGTTCCACCTTGGAAATCATTTTGACACAATCACAGGGATTTTTATGCCAATGTGGGTGATGATGGGCCTATGTTGACTTTTGGGGAAGCTTGTAAGTATTTTGCAGGATGCATGCAGTGTGCTCCCACTTTGATATTTGGAAACTATGGTGAGGTCTGGGTTGTAGTGGTGTTGCCAGCAAGCAGAGTGGAACGTTTCTTGTTGCTTGGGATCGAAAACCAGATGCAGATCTTCGGCGGGGATCCAGTCAGAGAGGTCTTCGCCGTCGGCATGATCAATGTATAGGGCTGGGATTGGTACACTTGGGATTGCTGGCTTTGGCCATTTTGCATTAGAGGCTTTGTACACTATGGTGATGTGCGGCTCCCCTATTTCGATACTGGTGGTGTAGGTGGCTTCTTTTTCAAATGGTGGGAAGGCATATAACTTTGATGATGAGGAAGTGAGCCTAGGGCAGCCTAGTCTGGCACCTAATCTGGCACCTAATCTGGCACAAGCGCCACAGAGATGTCACCGCCACTTAGTGGCAAACGGTAGTTGTTGTTGTGTGACTGAGTGTGAGTGTAATCGAATGTGGGTGTAAGGGTGGGGAGTGGTAGTGTTGTGGTTAGCATACTGTGCTATGACCCCAGCAATCCGAGTTCGATTCCTGCTCATGGCAAACAGTGACAATTATGTGAATGGGTTTTGGGATTCCCTTAGGTTGATTCAGCTTCAATGTGAAAAGGCGGTCAGGTGTGGTGCTGGCCATCTACCCCATCATGTGCCTTCACAGGTGATTGCTAGCAGCATTTGCCACAAAAGTATTAATTAAGGTTACACGGGGGATCTTTGTGTGTGAGGGTGTGTGTGTCTGAGTGCGAGTGAATGAGAGTCGGTGAGAGTGAGTGACCTCACCGGAGTGAGGCCTGTGAGAGGTGGGAGACTCAGGACCGGCAGGAAGGCACGGGTGCTGGGGAGGTCGGGGGCAGGGGCCTCCGAGTAGAGGAGATACAGGGCGACTGGCACTTCCCTTAGCACCGCCTCGCTCACCACTACAACCATCAAGCAAAATCACAACCACATCAAACACCTCCACATTAACCAAAACAATATTAACTACAACCACATGATCATGGAGCTTATGCTACATAACCCACCACATCAACCACAACCAACACCACATTAACCATAGCCACAACCAACCACAACAGCCGCCATTCGTGACGTCACCACGTGGCTTGTGTCAGGCTAGGTGCACTTGGGGCCACGTAAAATGTCGAAGGCTCACTGGCAGGTCACGGGACAGACCTAGGTTACATGGGTTGCCTGTCTGAGATGACTGGCAGATGCATCACCTGTGCCCTCTACTGTGCCAACTTGCTGCATTTTAGCCGCATGGCACTCCAATTGTTGTTGTGAGCGTCGCTGCTGTGCCCTCCACTGTAGCTGGAGGGCAACTGCCTCCAACTGCCTAGTAGCATCCTTCATGAGCTGCCTCCATAGATACCAATCTTAACATCGCTGGTACCAATCTTCGGCAAGTCCACCTCTTTTCTAGCCTGTGCCGTGCCCATTTCGCCTGCTCTATTCAGGCAAACGGAAGCAGCTTAGGTTTGCGGTGGCTGGCCATGTGGGCTACATGACCCAGCCAATGTAGCCTTACCTGATGGATGGACTCACTGATGGGACTGTGTCCAGATCTTTCGAAGGTTTGTGAACTCCTCACAATCCAGCCTGGTTAAACCCAGGATGGATCATAGGCAGGCCAGACTGAATGATTCTAACCGGCACAGGGATCCACAACCACCACCACATTAACCACAACCACCACAACAATATCTACAAATTGAGCCCACGACAGGCACCTGCAGCAGGCAGCCCAGTTGCATGCATGGGGGGAGGAAGGAGGGGCCATGCCAAGGGGTCCTTCCAGGGGGCAGAGCTCAGGGTCCTTCCGAGTGGTGCAGCCAGCAGCTCCGATGCCCGCAGTCCAGACAGTACAAGGACCCGGCCCCGCACAGGGTCAGCCAGAGTCACCAACTACACAAAGCAATCCTGTTATCTACAAACCCAATAACCACAATCCTCTGATTCTTTCAGTAAAGTCACGTAGAATGAAAATAAATAAAATAATAGAATACGACGTTTCGATTGCAACACAAGCAGTCGTCATCAGGCAGAACTAAATTTGAGAAAGAGACAAAACACATACATGGAGACACAGACAAACACATAAGCAGAGAGAGACAACACAGAGAGACACACAACATAGACACACAGAGACCCAATGCCTCTGTGTTGTGGCCTTAAATAAAGGGAGAGGTGGGTCTGCTGGAGCAGAGAAATGACCATGTCAATGAGAGAGCTGTGTGAAAATCCACCCCGCGGCGGCAGGGGGAGAGAAAGAGCGAATGGACCTATGAGAGCCTGGTAAATTTTAGAGAGAGAAATAGGCAGTTTGAGAAAAAAACTTACCAATTTTTTGGAAATGTAATGCAATGCAGAGAGTCGGCTAATACAGTTCACGCATAGCCTGGTTGATTACATTCTCCAGAGATTGCTAAATTAGAAGTTAAGCGTGAAATTTGATAGAGACCCACAGAGGTGGTTCAAACTTGATTTGAAGCTTTCGTGACTGCAGGAATTACGCTTTGGTTCTTTCGGTAAAGTCACGTAGAAAGAAAATAAATTAAACAATGGAATACGACGCGGGGTGGATTTCCACACAGCTCTAATTTAGCAATCTTTGCATAATGTAATCGACCAGGCTATGCGTTAACTGTGTGTTAGCCGACTCTCTGCGTTGCATTGCATTACATTTCCAAAAATTTGCAAAGTTTGTTTACTCAAACTGCCTATTTCTCTCTCTAAAATGTACCAGGCTCTCATAGGTCCATTCGCTCTTTCTCTCCCCTGGCCACTTCCGGGTGGATTTCCACACAACTCTCTCTAAAATTTACCAGACTTGTTGGGTCTTTCTCTCCCCCTGCTGCCACGGGGAGGATTTCCACACAGCTCTCTCATTGACATGCTAATTTCTCTGCTCTAGTAGACCCACCTCTCTCTCTGCCCCCCCCCCCACTCTCTCTCTATTTAAGGCCACGGACACAGAGGCATTGGGTCTCTCTCTGCTTGTGTGATTGTCTGTGTCTCCGTGTCTGTGTTTTGTCACTCTCTCAAATTTAGTTCTACCTGATGACGACTGCTTGTGTTGCAATCTAAACGTCGTATTCTATTATTTAATTTATTTTCTTTCTACGTGACTTTACCGAAAGAACCAAAGAGTAATTCCTGCAGTCACGAAAGCTTCAAATCAAGTTTGAACCACAATCCTATTCTCTGTATTTAATTACCTGTATACAATTATTTGGAAATACTATTATTTGTAATATATCACCACTGTCATGGAGCTGAGGATTTACAGAGATACACTATTATCCAATTATCCACTAATTTTATTATCTGTATGAGTTTATGAATCAGCCGTTTTGAAACCTGACCCAGCCATTATAAAACCCATGAGGAGAGAAACCAATAATTTACATGTTGCTGGCTTATTATCTCTGACCTGTCCATTATGAATCCCTCTGTCCATTCAACAACATTCACCAATATCCTGACACACTCCTGGTCCATGGGAACACATGGTCACCAAAGCTGGCTTGTGATTAGTTGTGCCACTTACCTGCTTCGCCCAATCATGAAGCAGCTCCTCTGGGATGGTGTAAGCACACAGCGCCACCCACACCTGGACAGAGACCAGGAAGCATAGGAGTGAATCAGTACCACAGTGGGCATTGCTGTCTAATGTGTAGCTTCGCAGCACTACGACATGCCGCTGTGCCTTCAGTACCTCTGGTGAATCTCTGTGTTGGTAGATGCGACACGTCTGCACCCCCCACTTTTCCCCGGGGGGTGCAGGGGGGGCAGGGGTCGTGCCCTGTGGGTGCAAGGACCCCCTCTGCACCCATGATTGACCCCCCAAACCCAGCACAAATACTTGCACGAACCCTGAGGGCACAGCACATGGACAAGCAGCCAGCAACAAACAGCACTATTAGAGTGTAAAACGTTTATAGAAATTAGGCGATTATTATGAGAGCTTGTAAAAAGAGAAAATGGAAGGGAGGCCTAGAGTGAGTTGGTTAGTCGGTAAGTGGGTGAGTGGTTGAGCAAGTGAATGTAGTTAATAAGTGAGTGCTGGATCATTAATCATCCTGACTACTGCTGCTTCACTCTGGATGGCAACATGATTCAAACTTCAGGCAAATGTGTGCTTTGTATAGCAGTCACTGCAGTGTAAAGTATAATATTCTGGTCACTGTGCAGTGTAGCAAACGCTAGTCATTATGTAAACGTGCTGTAAGGGCACATTGGGGTGATGCAAGGGCACATAGGCATACCCTAACTATTCAATCAAAGGTGGCTGGAACACAGCTATGAAGGAAAAAGCACGGAATTGGCTAAGGACTGGGAGAGAGATTTGAAGGGAAAGAGAAAGGGAGAGCGAGAGGCAGACAGACAGGCCAAGGGACAGGTTTGGTGGAGAAAAGGGGATCGTGGAGATTAGAGTAACTAGTTGGAGGGATCCTGCGAGATCGGGGAGAGTGTATAGAGATGGGATGTGACGGATGTGAGGGATCCTGAAGAAGCAGCTCCCTTACCGGTGCATGTGTTGTAGTGCGAGGGATTTTTAATAAAGCCCGAAGATCACCTGGTGTGGACTCCCTTTCAATTAAACAAATTATATCTTGTGATGCTGCTGCGTTAGAAGTGGTGCATGAACACAAAACTCAACACGTTTATCAACAACACTGTGAAGAAGAGCCATTGCATGAAACGTCACAAGATTTTTTTAGATTGTCTCCTTGGTAACCCTGGCATGTACCGCATGATTATCATCTTGTCCTCATGACGGTGATAATGGTGATAATGATGGAGATTGGTGGTGGTGATAATTGTGTTGATGATGGTGATAATAGTGATGATATGATTGTAGTGCTGATGATGGTGTTGATGGTAGTGCTGATGGTGGTAATGGTGTTAATGATAGTGGTGATAAAGGTGATGGCGATCATAGTATTAATAGAGGTAATGGTACCAAGAGCGTGTTCTCCTGTAGCGAGGATGAGTGTGCAGCAGGAGGATGGGATTGTGCCATCACTCCAGGACATCACCACACGACTGTAAACATCAACACCACCACCATCATCACCATCACCCCCATCATCACCAACATCATCATTATCACGACCATCGACATCACCATCATCGATCACATTATAACCACCACCATCACCATTATCACTATCATCACCATTATCACTATCATCACCATCATCTCCCCCATCACCATGTGCGAGTCTTTAGGTCTCTTTGTGAACCTATGGGTTTCTGTTCGAGTGTATCTGTGCGAATCTGTATGTCTATGTGAGTGTCTGTGTGAGTATGTATGTCTGTGTGATTATATGGGTGTGTGTGAGTTTGTATGTCTATGTGAGTGTTTCTGTGTGAGTATGTATGTCTGTATCAGTCTATGGGTCTCTCTGTAAGTCTCTATGCCTATGTGAGTCTGTTAGTCCGTTTGAGTCGATGATTCGCTATGTAAGTCTATAAGTCTCTGTGCGAGTATGAGTCTACGAGTCTCGAGGTGGTACCTCTCCTCCTCTTCACTCTCCTCGTCGTCTCCGCTCTCCTCGTCGCTCCCCGCTCGTGAAAACACGGGCAGCACCTCCCCAAAGAACGAGGCCATGGTCACTCACCCGACTCACCCCTACTCACACTCCAAAGACAAAAAGACCCCAGTATCGCCTTTAACATACTGTAGAAGCAAGTGTTGTTATCGAGCACCTATTAAGGCCGAAATGGCACAAAAGGGGTGGGTGGCCAGCACCACGGCCGGCCGCCTTTGTCTCCCTAGTGGTGATATTTACTTCACACCACTACAGTTACTCATTTGAGGCCTAGTGCATTTAGGGGAAGCCCAAGACCGGTTCACATTTTCGTCACGAGCGGGAATCGAACTCAAGCCGCCAGATTCGTAGTGCAATGCGCTAGCCACTGCACTATTGCTCCCCACTCACTCACCTCTATTCACCCACACTCAACACTACTCACCTTCAATCACCTCTACTCACCCTCACTCACCTCTACTCACCCTGACCCACCTCTACTCACCCTGACCCACACTCACTCACCCCTACTCACCCTCACTCACCCATAGTCAGTCTCACCTCAACCTCACTCACCCTGACTCACCCTCACCCACCCCGACTCACCCTCACTCACCCCATATCACAAATACTCACCCTAATTTACCCTAAATCACACCTGCTCACCTCACTCACCCCTACTCACCCTCACTCACCTTGACTCACCCTCACTCACCCTCACTCACACCGACTCACCTAACTCACCCCTACTTACCCATACTCACCCATACACATGCCTACTCACCCTCACTCACCTCACTCACCCCTAATCACCCTCACTCACCCCATATCACAAATACTCACCCTAATTTACCCTAAATCACACCTGCTCACCTCACTCACCCCTACTCACCCTCACTCACCCTCACTCACCCCGACTCACCCTCACCCGGACTCGCCCTCACTCACTCTCACTCACCCCTACTCAACCCTCTCACCACTCACCTTTACTCACCCTCACTCACCCCTACTCACCATCACTCACCCATAGTCAGTCTCACCTCAACCTCACTCACCCCTACTCACCCTTACTCACCCCGACTCATCTCACTCACCCTGACTCACCCTCACTCCCCCGACTCAACCCACTCACCTCTACTCACCCCTACTCACCCTCACTCACCTTCACTCACCGCATCTCACCCCTACTCACCCTCACTCACCTTCACCCACCCTCACTCATCCCTACTTACCCCTACTCACCCTCACTCACCTTCACTCACCCTCACTCACCCCTACTCACCCTCACTCATCCCTACTCACCCTCACCCCTATTCACCCTCACTCACCTTCGCTCACCCTCACTCATCCCTACTCACCCTCACTCACCCCTATTCACCCTCACTCACCCTCACTCATCCCTACTCACCCTCACCCATAGTCAAGTCTCACCTCAACCTCACTCACCCTGACTCACCCTCACTCACCCCGACTCACCCTCACCCGGACTCGCCCTCACTCACCCTCACTCATCCCTACTCACCCTCACTCACCCCTATTCACCCTCACCCACCCTCACCCACCCTCACTCACCCCATATCACAAATACTCACCCCTACTCACCCTCACTCACCCATAGTCAGTCTCACCTCAATCTCACTCACCCCGACTCATCTCACTCACCCTCACTCACCCTGACTCGACCTCACCCACCCCGACTCACCCACCCTCACCCTGACTCACCCTCACTCACCCCTACTCACCCTCACTCACACCGACTCACCTAACTCACCCCTACTTACCCATACTCACCCATACACATGCCTACTCGCCCTCACTCACCTCACTCACCCCTACCCACCCTCACTCACCCCATATCACAAATACTCACCCTAATCTACCCTAAATCACACCTGCTCACCTCACTCACCCCTACTCTCCCCTACTCACCCTCACTCACCCATAGTCAGTCTCACCTCAACCTCACTCACCTTGACTCACCCTCACTCACCCTGACTCACCCTCACTCACCCCGACTCACCCTCACCCGGACTCGCCCTCACTCACCCTCACTCACCCCTACTCAACCCTCTCACCACTCACCTTTACTCACCCTCACTCACCCCTACTCACCGTCACTCACCCATAGTCAGTCTCACCTCAACCTCACTCACCCCTACTCACCCTCACTCACACCAACTCACCTAACTCACCCCTACTTACCCATACTCACCCATACACATGCCTAGTCGCCCTCACTCACCTCACTCACCCCTACCCACCCTCACTCACCCCATATCACAAATACTCACCCTAATTTACCCTAAATCACACCTGCTCACCTCACTCACCCCTACTCTCCCCTACTCACCCTCACTCACCCATAGTCAGCCCACCTCAACCTCACTCACCTTGACTCACCCTCACTCACCCTGACTCACCCTCACTCACCCCGACTCACCCTCACCCGGACTCGCCCTCACTCACCCTCACTCACCCCTACTCAACCCTCTCACCACTCACCTTTACTCACCCTCACTCACCCCTACTCACCGTCACTCACCCATAGTCAGTCTCACCTCAACCTCACTCACCCCTACTCACCCTTACTCACCCCGACTCATCTCACTCACCCTGACTCACCCTGACTCACCCCGACTCAACCCACTCACCCCTACTCACCCCTACTCACCTTCACTCACCCTCACTCACCGCATCTCACCCCTACTCATCCTCACTCACCCTCACCCACCCTCACTCATCCCTACTTACCCCTACTCACCCTCACTCACCTTCACTCACCCTCACTCACCCCTACTCACCCTCACTCATTCCTACTCACCCTCACTCACCCCTATTCACCCTCACTCACTTTCGCTCACCCTCACTCATCCCTACTCACCCTCACTCACCCCTATTCACCCTCACTCACCCTCACTCATCCCTACTCACCCTCACTCACCCCTATTCACCCTCACTCACTTTCGCTCACCCTCACTCATCCCTACTCACCCTCACTCACCCCTACTCAACCCACTCACCATCACTCACCTCTACTCACCCACCCTCACTCACCCCATATCACAAATACTAACCCCTACTCACCCTCACTCACCCATAGTCAGTCTCACCTCAACCTCATTCACCCCGACTCATCTCACTCACCCTTACTCACCCTCACTCACCCCTACTCAACCCTCTCACCACTCACCTTTACTCACCCTCACTCACCGTCACTCACCCATAGTCAGTCTCACCTCAACCTCACTCACCCCTACTCACCCTCACTCATCCCTACTCACCCTCACTCACCCCTATTCACCCTCAATCACCCTCACTCACCCCTACTCACCCTCACTCACCCTCACTCACCCCTACTCAACCCACTCACCATCACTCACCTCTACTCACCCACCCTCACTCACCGTCACTCACCCCATATCACAAATACTCACCCCTACTCACCCTCACTCACCCATAGTCAGTCTCACCTCAACCTCATTCACCCCGACTCATCTCACTCACCCTCACTCACCCTCACTCACCCCTACTCAACCCTCTCACCACTCACCTTTACTCACCCTCACTCATCCCTACTCACCGTCACTCACCCATAGTCAGTCTCACCTCAACCTCACTCACCCCTACTCACCCTCACTCACCCATAGTCAGTCTCACCTCAACCTCACTCACCCCGACTAATCTCACTCACCCTCACCCTCATTCACCCCTACTCAACCCTCTCACCACTCACCTTTACTCACCCTCACTCACCCCTACTCACCGTCACTCACCCATAGTCAGTCTCACCTCAACCTCACTCACCCCTACTCACCCTTACCCACCCCGACTCATCTCACTCACCCTGACTCAACCTCACTCATCCCTACTCACCGTCACTCACCCATAGTCAGTCTCACCTCAACCTCACTCACCCCTACTCACCCTCACTCACCCATAGTCAGTCTCACCTCAACCTCACTCACCCCGACTAATCTCACTCACCCTCACCCTCACTCACCCCTACTCAACCCTCTCACCACTCACCTTTACTCACCCTCACTCACCCCTACTCACCCTCACTCACCCATAGTCAGTCTCACCTCAACCTCACTCACCCCGACTAATCTCACTCACCCTCACCCTCACTCACCCCTACTCAACCCTCTCACCACTCACCTTTACTCTCCCTCACTCACCCCTACTCACCGTCACTCACCCATAGTCAGTCTCACCTCAACCTCACTCACCCCTACTCACCCTTACCCACCCCGACTCATCTCACTCACCCTGACTCACCCTCACTCATCCCTACTCACCCTCACTCACCCCTACTCATCCTCACTCACCTTCACTCACCGCATCTCACCCCTACTCACCCTCACTCACCCACCCTCACTCATCCCTACTTACCCCTACTCACCCTCACTCACCTTCACTCACCCTCACTCACCCCTACTCACCCTCACTCATCCCTACTCACCCTCACTCACCCCTATTCACCCTCACTCACTTTCGCTCACCCTCACTCATCCCTACTCACCCTCACTCACCCCTATTCACCCTCACTCACCCTCACTCACCCTCACTCACCCCTATTCACCCTCACTCACCCTCACTCACCCCTACTCACCCCTACTCAACCCACTCACCATCACTCACCTCTACTCACCCTCACCCACCCTCACTCACCCCATATCACAAATACTCACCCCTACTCACCCTCACTCACCCATAGTCAGTCTCACCTCAATCTCACTCACCCCGACTCATCTCACTCACCCTCACTCACCCTGACTCACCCTCACCCACCCCGACTCACCCTCACTCACCCTGACTCACCCTCACTCACCCCTACTCACCCTCACTCACACCGACTCACCTAACTCACCCCTACTTACCCATACTCACCCATACACATGCCTACTCGCCCTCACTCACCTCACTCACCCCTACCCACCCTCACTCACCCCATATCACAAATACTCACCCTAATTTACCCTAAATCACACCTGCTCACCTCACTCACCCCTACTCTCCCCTACTCACCCTCACTCACCCATAGTCAGTCTCACCTCAACCTCACTCACCCTGACTCACCCTCACTCACCCTGACTCACCCTCACTCACCCCGACTCACCCTCACCCGGACTCGCCCTCACTCACCCTCACTCACCCCTACTCAACCCTCTCACCACTCACCTTTACTCACCCTCACTCACCCCTACTCACCGTCACTCACCCATAGTCAGTCTCACCTCAACCTCATTCACCCCTACTCACCCTTACTCACCCTGACTCACCGCATCAACCCACTCACCTCTACTCACCCCTACTCACCCCTACTCACCCTCACTCACCGCATCTCACCCCTACTCACCCTCACTCACCCTCACCCACCCTCACTCATCCCTACTTACCCCTACTCACCCTCACCTTCACTCACCCCTACTCACCCTCACTCATCCCTACTCACCCTCACTCACCCCTATTCACCCTCACTCACTTTCGCTCACCTTCACTCATCCCTACTCACCCTCACTCACCCCTATTCACCCTCACTCACTTTCGCTCACCCTCACTCACCCCTATTCACCCTCACTCACCCTCACTCATCCCTACTCACCCTCACTCACCCCTATTCACCCTCACTCACTTTCGCTCACCCTCACTCACTTTCGCTCACCCTCACTCATCCCTACTCACCCTCACTCACCCCTACTCAACCCACTCACCATCACTCACCTCTACTCACCCACCCTCACTCACCCCATATCACAAATACTAACCCCTACTCACCCTCACCCATAGTCAGTCTCACCTCAACCTCATTCACCCCGACTCATCTCACTCACCCTTACTCACCCTCACTCACCCCTACTCAACCCTCTCACCACTCACCTTTACTCACCCTCACTCACCGTCACTCACCTATAGTCAGTCTCACCTCAACCTCACTCACCCCTACTCACCCTCACTCATCCCTACTCACCCTCACTCACCCCTATTCACCCTCAATCACCCTCACTCACCCCTACTCACCCTCACTCACCCTCACTCACCCCTACTCAACCCACTCACCATCACTCACCTCTACTCACCCACCCTCACTCACCGTCACTCACCCCATATCACAAATACTCACCCCTACTCACCCTCACTCACCCATAGTCAGTCTCACCTCAACCTCATTCACCCCGACTCATCTCACTCACCCTCACTCACCCTCACTCACCCCTACTCAACCCTCTCACCACTCACCTTTACTCACCCTCACTCATCCCTACTCACCGTCACTCACCCATAGTCAGTCTCACCTCAACCTCACTCACCCCTACTCACCCTCACTCACCCATAGTCAGTCTCACCTCAACCTCACTCACCCCGACTAATCTCACTCACCCTCACCCTCATTCACCCCTACTCAACCCTCTCACCACTCACCTTTACTCACCCTCACTCACCCCTACTCACCGTCACTCACCCATAGTCAGTCTCACCTCAACCTCACTCACCCCTACTCACCCTTACCCACCCCGACTCATCTCACTCACCCTGACTCAACCTCACTCATCCCTACTCACCGTCACTCACCCATAGTCAGTCTCACCTCAACCTCACTCACCCCTACTCACCCTCACTCACCCATAGTCAGTCTCACCTCAACCTCACTCACCCCGACTAATCTCACTCACCCTCACCCTCACTCACCCCTACTCAACCCTCTCACCACTCACCTTTACTCACCCTCACTCACCCCTACTCACCCTCACTCACCCATAGTCAGTCTCACCTCAACCTCACTCACCCCGACTAATCTCACTCACCCTCACTCACCCCTACTCAACCCTCTCACCACTCACCTTTACTCACCCTCACTCACCCCTACTCACCGTCACTCACCCATAGTCAGTCTCACCTCAACCTCACTCACCCCTACTCACCCTTACCCACCCCGACTCATTTCACTCACCCTGACTCACCCTCACTCATCCCTACTCACCCTCACTCACCCCTACTCATCCTCACTCACCTTCACTCACCGCATCTCACCCCTACTCACCCTCACTCACCCACCCTCACTCATCCCTACTTACCCCTACTCACCCTCACTCACCTTCACTCACCCTCACTCACCCCTACTCACCCTCACTCATCCCTACTCACCCTCACTCACCCCTATTCACCCTCACTCACCTTCGCTCACCCTCACTCATCCCTACTCACCCTCACTCACCCCTATTCACCCTCACTCACCCTCACTCACCCTCACTCACCCCTATTCACCCTCACTCACCCTCACTCACCCCTACTCAACCCACTCACCATCACTCACCTCTACTCACCCTCACCCACCCTCACTCACCCCATATCACAAATACTCACCTCTACTCACCCTCACTCACCCATAGTCAGTCTCACCTCAATCTCACTCACCCCGACTCATCTCACTCACCCTCACTCACCCTGACTCACCCTCACCCACCCCGACTCACCCTCACTCACCCTGACTCACCCTCACTCACCCCTACTCACCCTCACTCACACCGACTCACCTAACTCACCCCTACTTACCCATACTCACCCATACACATGCCTACTCGCCCTCACTCACCTCACTCACCCCTACCCACCCTCACTCACCCCATATCACAAATACTCACCCTAATTTACCCTAAATCACACCTGCTCACCTCACTCACCCCTACTCTCCCCTACTCACCCTCACTCACCCATAGTCAGTCTCACCTCAACCTCACTCACCCTGACTCACCCTCACTCACCCTGACTCACCCTCACTCACCCCGACTCACCCTCACCCGGACTCGCCCTCACTCACCCTCACTCACCCCTACTCAACCCTCTCACCACTCACCTTTACTCACCCTCACTCACCCCTACTCACCGTCACTCACCCATAATCAGTCTCACCTCAACCTCATTCACCCCTACTCACCCTTACTCACCCTGACTCACCGCATCAACCCACTCACCTCTACTCACCCCTACTCACCCCTACTCACCCTCACTCACCGCATCTCACCCCTACTCACCCTCACTCACCCTCACCCACCCTCACTCATCCCTACTTACCCCTACTCACCCTCACCTTCACTCACCCCTACTCACCCTCACTCATCCCTACTCACCCTCACTCACCCCTATTCACCCTCACTCACTTTCGCTCACCTTCACTCATCCCTACTCATCCTCACCCCTATTCACCCTCACTCACCCTCACTCACCCCTACTCAACCCACTCACCATCACTCACCTCTACTCACCCACCCTCACCGTCACTCACCCCATATCACAAATACTCACCCCTACTCACCCTCACTCACCCATAGTCAGTCTTACCTCAAGCTCATTCACCCCGACTCATCTCACTCACCCTCACTCACCCTCACTCACCCCTACTCAACCCTCTCACCACTCACCTTTACTCACCCTCACTCACCCCTACTCACCGTCACTCACCCATAGTCAGTCTCACCTCAACCTCACTCACCCCTACTCACCCTCACTCACCCTCACCCACCCTCACTCATCCATACTCACCCTCACTCACCCCTATTCACCCTCACTCACCCCTACTCACCCTCACTCATCCCTACTCACCCTCACTCACCCCTATTCACCCTCACTCACCTTCGCTCACCCTCACTCATCCCTACTCACCCTCACTCACCCTCACCAACCCTCACTCATCCCTACTTACCCCTACTCACCTTCACTCACCCTCACTCACCCCTACTCACCCTCACCAACCCTCACTCATCCCTACTTACCCCTACTCACCTTCACTCACCCTCACTCACCCCTACTCACCCTCACTCAACCGACTCACCAACACTCACCTCTACTCACCCCTATTCACCCTCACTCACCCCTACTCACCCCTACTCAACCCACTCACCATCACTCACCTCTACTCACCCTCACCCACCCCATATCACAAATACTCACCCCTACTCACCCTCACTCACCCATAGTCAGTCTCACCTCAATCTCACTCACCCCGACTCATCTCACTCACCCTCACTCACCCTGACTCACCCTCACCCACCCCGACTCACCCTCACTCACCCTGACTCACCCTCACTCACCCCTACTCACCCTCACTCACACCAACTCACCTAACTCACCCCTACTTACCCATACTCACCTATACACATGCCTACTCGCCCTCACTCACCTCACTCACCCCTACCCACCCTCACTCACCCCATATCACAAATACCCTAATTTACCCTAAATCACACCTGCTCACCTCACTCACCCCTACTCTCCCCTACTCACCCTCACTCACCCATAGTCAGTCTCACCTCAACCTCACTCACCCTGACTCACCCTCACTCACCCTGACTCACCCTCACTCACCCCGACTCAACCCTCTCACCACTCACCTTTACTCACCCTCACTCACCCCTACTCACCGTCACTCACCCATAGTCAGTCTCACCTCAACCTCATTCACCCCTACTCACCCCTACTCACCCTCACTCACCGCATCTCACCCCTACTCACCCTCACTCACCCTCACCCACCCTCACTCATCCCTACTTACCCCTACTCACCTTCACTCACCCCTACTCAACCCACTCACCATCACTCACCTCTACTCACCCACCCTCACCGTCACTCACCCCATATCACAAATACTCACCCCTACTCACCCTCACTCACCCAGTCAGTCTCACCTCAACCTCATTCACCCCGACTCATCACACTCACCCTCACTCACCCTCACTCACCCCTACTCAACCCTCTCACCACTCACCTTTACTCACCCTCACTCACCCCTACTCACCGTCACTCACCCATAGTCAGTCTCACCTCAACCTCACTCACCCCTACTCACCCTTACCCACCCCGACTCATCTCACTCACCCTGACTCAACCTCACTCATCCCTACTCACCGTCACTCACCCATAGTCAGTCTCACCTCAACCTCACTCACCCCTACTCACCCTCACTCACCCATAGTCAGTCTCACCTCAACCTCACTCACCCCGACTAATCTCACTCACCCTCACCCTCACTCACCCCTACTCAACCCTCTCACCACTCACCTTTACTCACCCTCACTCACCCCTACTCACCCTCACTCACCCATAGTCAGTCTCACCTCAACCTCACTCACCCCGACTAATCTCACTCACCCTCACTCACCCCTACTCAACCCTCTCACCACTCACCTTTACTCACCCTCACTCACCCCTACTCACCGTCACTCACCCATAGTCAGTCTCACCTCAACCTCACTCACCCCTACTCACCCTTACCCACCCCGACTCATTTCACTCACCCTGACTCACCCTCACTCATCCCTACTCACCCTCACTCACCCCTACTCATCCTCACTCACCTTCACTCACCGCATCTCACCCCTACTCACCCTCACTCACCCACCCTCACTCATCCCTACTTACCCCTACTCACCCTCACTCACCTTCACTCACCCTCACTCACCCCTACTCACCCTCACTCATCCCTACTCACCCTCACTCACCCCTATTCACCCTCACTCACCTTCGCTCACCCTCACTCATCCCTACTCACCCTCACTCACCCCTATTCACCCTCACTCACCCTCACTCACCCTCACTCACCCCTATTCACCCTCACTCACCCTCACTCACCCCTACTCAACCCACTCACCATCACTCACCTCTACTCACCCTCACCCACCCTCACTCACCCCATATCACAAATACTCACCTCTACTCACCCTCACTCACCCATAGTCAGTCTCACCTCAATCTCACTCACCCCGACTCATCTCACTCACCCTCACTCACCCTGACTCACCCTCACCCACCCCGACTCACCCTCACTCACCCTGACTCACCCTCACTCACCCCTACTCACCCTCACTCACACCGACTCACCTAACTCACCCCTACTTACCCATACTCACCCATACACATGCCTACTCGCCCTCACTCACCTCACTCACCCCTACCCACCCTCACTCACCCCATATCACAAATACTCACCCTAATTTACCCTAAATCACACCTGCTCACCTCACTCACCCCTACTCTCCCCTACTCACCCTCACTCACCCATAGTCAGTCTCACCTCAACCTCACTCACCCTGACTCACCCTCACTCACCCTGACTCACCCTCACTCACCCTGACTCACCCTCACTCACCCCGACTCACCCTCACCCGGACTCGCCCTCACTCACCCCTACTCAACCCTCTCACCACTCACCTTTACTCACCCTCACTCACCCCTACTCACCGTCACTCACCCATAATCAGTCTCACCTCAACCTCATTCACCCCTACTCACCCTTACTCACCCTGACTCACCGCATCAACCCACTCACCTCTACTCACCCCTACTCACCCCTACTCACCCTCACTCACCGCATCTCACCCCTACTCACCCTCACTCACCCTCACCCACCCTCACTCATCCCTACTTACCCCTACTCACCCTCACCTTCACTCACCCCTACTCACCCTCACTCATCCCTACTCACCCTCACTCACCCCTATTCACCCTCACTCACTTTCGCTCACCTTCACTCATCCCTACTCATCCTCACCCCTATTCACCCTCACTCACCCTCACTCACCCCTACTCAACCCACTCACCATCACTCACCTCTACTCACCCACCCTCACCGTCACTCACCCCATATCACAAATACTCACCCCTACTCACCCTCACTCACCCATAGTCAGTCTTACCTCAAGCTCATTCACCCCGACTCATCTCACTCACCCTCACTCACCCTCACTCACCCCTACTCAACCCTCTCACCACTCACCTTTACTCACCCTCACTCACCCCTACTCACCGTCACTCACCCATAGTCAGTCTCACCTCAACCTCACTCACCCCTACTCACCCTCACTCACCCTCACCCACCCTCACTCATCCCTACTCACCCTCACTCACCCCTATTCACCCTCACTCACCCCTACTCACCCTCACTCATCCCTACTCACCCTCACTCACCCCTATTCACCCTCACTCACCTTCGCTCACCCTCACTCATCCCTACTCACCCTCACTCACCCTCACCAACCCTCACTCATCCCTACTTACCCCTACTCACCTTCACTCACCCTCACTCACCCCTACTCACCCTCACCAACCCTCACTCATCCCTACTTACCCCTACTCACCTTCACTCACCCTCACTCACCCCTACTCACCCTCACTCAACCGACTCACCAACACTCACCTCTACTCACCCCTATTCACCCTCACTCACCCCTACTCAACCCACTCACCATCACTCACCTCTACTCACCCTCACCCACCCCATATCACAAATACTCACCCCTACTCACCCTCACTCACCCATAGTCAGTCTCACCTCAATCTCACTCACCCCGACTCATCTCACTCACCCTCACTCACCCTGACTCACCCTCACCCACCCCGACTCACCCTCACTCACCCTGACTCACCCTCACTCACCCCTACTCACCCTCACTCACACCAACTCACCTAACTCACCCCTACTTACCCATACTCACCTATACACATGCCTACTCGCCCTCACTCACCTCACTCACCCCTACCCACCCTCACTCACCCCATATCACAAATACCCTAATTTACCCTAAATCACACCTGCTCACCTCACTCACCCCTACTCTCCCCTACTCACCCTCACTCACCCATAGTCAGTCTCACCTCAACCTCACTCACCCTGACTCACCCTCACTCACCCTGACTCACCCTCACTCACCCCGACTCAACCCTCTCACCACTCACCTTTACTCACCCTCACTCACCCCTACTCACCGTCACTCACCCATAGTCAGTCTCACCTCAACCTCATTCACCCCTACTCACCCCTACTCACCCTCACTCACCGCATCTCACCCCTACTCACCCTCACTCACCCTCACCCACCCTCACTCATCCCTACTTACCCCTACTCACCTTCACTCACCCCTACTCAACCCACTCACCATCACTCACCTCTACTCACCCACCCTCACCGTCACTCACCCCATATCACAAATACTCACCCCTACTCACCCTCACTCACCCAGTCAGTCTCACCTCAACCTCATTCACCCCGACTCATCACACTCACCCTCACTCACCCTCACTCACCCCTACTCAACCCTCTCACCACTCACCTTTACTCACCCCTACTCACCGTCACTCACCCATAGTCAGTCTCACCTCAACCTCACTCACCCCTACTCACCCTCACTCACCCTCACCCACCCTCACTCATCCCTACTCACCCTCACCCCTATTCACCCTCACTCACCCCTACTCACCCTCACTCATCCCTACTCACCCTCACTCACCCCTATTCACCCTCACTCACCTTCGCTCACCCTCACTCATCCCTACTCACCCTCACTCATCCCTACTCACCCTCACTCACCCCTATTCACCCTCACTCATCCCTACTCACCCTCACCCCTATTCACCCTCACTCACCCTCACTCACCCCTACTCACCCCTACTCAACCCACTCACCATCACTCACCTCTACTCACCCTCACTCACCGTTACTCACCCCATATCACAAATACTCACCCCTACTCACCCATAGTCAGTCTCACTTCAATCTCACTCACCCCGACTCATCTCACTCACCCTCACTCACCCTGACTCACCCTCACCCACCCCTACTCACCGTCACTCACCCATAGTCTCATCTCAACCTCACTTACCCTCACTCACCCCGACTCACCCTCACTCACCCCTACTCACCCCTACTCACCCTCACTCACCGCATCTCACCCCTACTCACCCTCCCTCACCCTCACCCACCCTCACTCATCCCTACTTACCCCTACTCACCCTCACTCACCTTCACTCACCCCTATTCACCCTCACTCACTTTCGCTCACCTTCACTCATCCCTACTCACCCTCACCCTCACCCCTACTCAACCCACTCACCATCACTCACCTCTACTCACCCACCCTCACCGTCACTCACCCCATATCACAAATACTCACCCCTACTCACCCTCACTCACCCAGTCAGTCTCACCTCAACCTCATTCACCCCGACTCATCTCACTCACCCTCACTCACCCTCACTCACCCCTACTCAACCCTCTCACCACTCACCTTTACTCACCCTCACTCACCCCTACTCACCGTCACTCACCCATAGTCAGTCTCACCTCAACCTCACTCACCCCTACTCACCCTCACTCACCCTGACCCACCATCACTCATCCCTACTCACCCTCACCCCTATTCACCCTCACTCACCACCTACTCACCCTCACTCATCCCTACTCACCCTCACTCACCCCTATTCAACCTCACTCACCTTCGCTCACCCTCACTCATCCCTACTCACCCTCACTCACCCCTATTCACCCTCACTCACCTTCGCTCACCCTCACTCATCCCTACTCACCCTCACCCCTATTCACCCTCACTCACCCCTATTCACCCTCACTCACCCTCACTCACCGTTACTCACCCCATATCACAAATACTCACCCCTACTCACCCATAGTCAGTCTCACTTCAATCTCACTCACCCCGACTCATCTCACTCACCCTCACTCACCCTGACTCACCCTCACCCACCCCTACTCACCGTCACTCACCCATAGTCTCATCTCAACCTCACTTACCCTCACTCACCCCGACTCACCCTCACTCACCCCTACTCACCCCTACTCACTCCTACTCACCCTCACTCACCCCTACTCACGTCTGTTGCGGGTGGGGAGGACGAGAGAAATGGAGTCGCGATTCTTTTCGTCGTTCTAATCGTCAAATCGATTTTCATAGAGCCCCCAACGGTCTTGAAATCGATAAAGTTGTAAACAGCGCGATTATAATCGCCATATCCTCGATCCTTTTTAATGAATTCGGAATCGCGATTCCGTGTAAATATCTGTCTGCATTGATTCTTATTCCAGCTCCGATTTGCACGGTTGGCTACGTACGGTGCAAAAGTAGTGCTCCGTGTTGTACATACAGCACATGGCATCGATGCGCGTCTGTGAATGAATCTCGATAAGGAATCGCTACTGCTCGTGTCACTCACGCTAAGAGTCGATGGGGATTCGCGACTCCACGCCCTTCGACTCACAACGTTGTGAGTCGTTGGGTCGCGGTATGAGTGGAGTCGCGATTCCATAATCTTGGGATGTCCGCATTGCTACCATTGTGGTGATTCCAGCGCACTCTAGCGGCTGGCGGCGGGGGTTGATGTGAACCTATTCCGCATCAGACGTGTATGAAGATCAATGTGATGTTGTGGGGGGCTAACGTCCACCTTCCCGCTCCCCGTGAGCGGGCGGGCACGACGTGCCCTCTCGGAGGGACATCGCTCACTGGCTGGCTCACCACCACCGAGGGGTTATTACTACGCGTGCGCCACTATGGGCCCCCTTCACCCCACAACACGTCCGCACTCGCGGCGTTCCACCTGCCCGCGCTGATTATGTCTATGCTGCTGATTCTGTCTATGCTGCTGCACCCTGCAGCTGCATTAGCTACTGCTCCATGGGTCTTATTTCTGGGAGGTATTGAGCTTCACCTTGGCCCAAATGTAAAGAACTCATTTAATTCTGTAGATTTTTCTGGCAGAAAAGGTGTTGGTGTTCTACATGTCAACATCAGAGAATTGCCTTACAGAAACATTTCTCACTACGGCTGTCAATGACTTGTAGATTACGATTGACAACTACAACCTTTTTCGACTTGACCGAGGGTCCAAAGGAGGTGGAATTGCCATTTATGTTCGTAGTACTATTGCATGTTCATCAGCTCAGTCCTTTTTAAATATTGCTTTGAAAGTCTGGCTCTCAGAATCACTCTCCCTAAAAATCAACAGATATTGGTAGTGTGCTGCTATAGACCACCTAGTGGTAAGGATGTTGACGCTGGGAACGCACTGAGGGAGCTTCTTGGGGACCTTCCTAAAGGTGAAATCATTTTAATGGGTCATCTCAATTGGAATTGGCTAAACCCGCAGGCCGTGGCCACAAATTTTGCAGATGAATTTAACCTATTTCAATTAATAAATGTCCCCACAAGACCCAACCTAAAAAACCCAGGACAGTAATCTCTGCTTGACGTACTATTAACAAATGCCCCTCACAATTTCGCGCTGACTGGTGTTCTGGGTAATAACCTTAGTGATCACTCCTTCATATTTGGGGTGAGATCATCAGCCAGACCCAAAGCCCCACATAAATTGGTTTAGAAGCACTCCATGAGACACTTCAGCATTCAGGCATTTACTAATGATGTGCTTCACTCGGATATGGACAAGGTCTGTGATATCCCCACCCTGACTACGGCTTGGGAGATCTTCAGTTACACATTTCTCCAAATTCTTAACAAACATGCTCCGTTGGTTAGATTTAAAACTAAAGGCAACCGCCCACCATGGTTTGATCCCTTGATTACTAAGCTCATGAAAACTAAGGACAAGGCTTGGGCATGTGCTCAGAAAAGTAATTTGGTCCATGACTGGCTAGAATACAGGATTTTAAGGAATAGATGCGTAAAAACACGGCAAGCAAAACATGCATACTTTTCCTTCACTCTCCTGGAATCACATGGAAATGTCAGGATCTTCTGGAAAACAATCAAAAGTATCGAAAAGGCATCTAACACAGATAATCTGCCCGTTCAGCTTAACCGAAATGGGGAATATTTTTCAGAGCCCCAAAAAATAGTTGACAATTTTAACCTTCATTTTTCTGAAGCTGGTGACGTTTTTGATAATGTATTGGGAATCACCCCTGCGCATGCAAATTCCTACACCCCTGTCCAAACATTAAACGAATTTAGTTTCCAGCCTATCCACGAAAGTAATGTTCTGAAACAACTGTCCTATCTCAAAGGGTCCTCCTCTACCGGAGCAGATAGTATTCCCGTCTTTGCTCTGATAACTGTTGGTCACCGAAATATACAAACCTATAGCCCATATTTTCAACCTGTCCATCAAAGAAGCATCAGTACCTCTAGAATGGAAACATTCCTATGTTCGTCCACTTCACAAAGGGGACCCTAAAGCTGATCTAAATAACTACCGACCTATCTCAATTTTGTCCCCATTGATGAAAATTTGCAGTTTCCTGTCCGACAACAATCTATTACATCGAAAACAATCTGGGTTCCGAAAAAAATACAGCACCACATCTGCTGCATTAGACTCTCTGAATCACATTTACAGTAGCCTTGATAATAAGCAGTACTGCGCCAGTCTATTTCTTGACTTATCCAAAGCCTTTGATACAGTCGACCACAACACCCTGCTTAGTAAACTAAGTTGCCTCCGTTTCTCCAAACACGCAGTAGAATGGTTAAAAACATTACCTCTCTTTTCGCACTCAAACTGTACTAACCGATGGTTGGAGGTCAAACAGTGTTAAGATAACAAAAGGGGTTCCACAGGGTTCAATCCTCGGCCCCCTCTTGTTCTCTCTTTATGTCAATGAATTGGGCACTGTCCTGGATCATTCCAGAGTTTGGTAATACATGTTGTTTACGTCGTTAATTGTGAAAATTCGGTCACAGTTCCTATGATCACAGTTCATTGCTTTTATGACTTTATTTGGGTGATTTTTTAAAAGTTTTTCGGTTTGGCCATGTTTGTTTGTTGTAGTACAGAGTTAGACTGATGGCCTTAATCTAAGTTGTCTTGTGGTTGTTGTTGTTTGACTTGCATCCCACTGGGATTTTTGCACACAGTGTTGGTGTACGGTGCTTTTTCTGCAATATTTTGCTGTCTTTCCTTGAATTTTCTGTTTGCACATAGTCACTTTAAGATGTTTTCTTGTTCATGTTTTAGTTTTTTTGTTTGTTGCGGTTGCACCCGATTCAAGAGCCGAATGGCTCACAGGGCTATCTTCTTCTTTTTATTTTATTTTATCTATAAAAGTCTCCGCACGCTCGCGCTTGCGGGGGATTTGGCTCTCAAACAGTGGGCTTTTCATCGAAAAAGAATTGCCAGGCAGCACGCCTTAAGCCCCGCGGTGGGAATATGCTATTCCGTTTTCCCATCCGTAAACTTTAAAGTAGTTTAATGAACACATTTGTGGCATTTCTTTTTATTATTATTTACTTATTGTGCGCCGTCGACCGTACCAACTGACGACAATTTCGTGGGGGCGGGGGGCGGACCCTACCAAGTGCTGCGCGTTCGCTCCAGCTCACGGGGGACATTTCATTTTACGCTTTTTACAGGCAACACATACACACATCACGCTGCGGATATTTCTTCACAGTGTCATGTCCTCTTAAACCCCCCCCCCCCCTTTTTTAACACGATGCGTCCAGTTTATATTACAAACTCCCTACATAACCATATTTTAGTGCTTACATACCATTATTCTTGCACGGGCGGGGGATGCTGGGGGGTGTGGGGGTAACGGCCCAGCCCCTAGCCTGGCAACGTGCCAACTCCACCGCCTCGCCAATGTAGGCCAGCACGGGGGCTACGCATGCCACAAGGCCTCAACACGGCTATGGTAAGTACTTATTTCCTTGCTTCTTACGCTAACAACTCAAGTGCATTGTTTACTATTGTTAAACACATTAGTTCACAAACATTACAATAATAATGTTTGTGTCATGATAAAAATCCGCTTAATTGCTTAGTATTACGAAACAAATACGTTGCCAGATATTACTCTTTTTATCTTTGTGTGCACATACCAACTCTGGCACATTGTTTACTATCATTCAACCAATCAGTTGACAAATCTTACTATAATAATGTTTATGTGCAGATAATAACTCACGTTCATTGCTTACTATTCTGAAACAAATGTTTGCCGATATTACAATAATTATGTTTGTGTGCAGATAACAACTCAGGTGCATTGTTTACTATTATTAAACAAGTTGCCAGATATAATAATGTTTGTGTGCACAACACTTTTTTAAATTTTAGGTTGCTAAATTCTCCCTTTCTTTGCTGCGCTTTTATGACCCTGCCATGGTCTACTGTCAGTCTGTGATATGGCCTGCTGCCTGCTGATTCATTAACGTCAGTGCACTGCCAAACTATTATCTACACTGCTCATTTTCCTTTTCACCATTATGAGTGTGTAATAACACGCTGGAGACGGCTTGTGGAATCGGTCCTTTTATTTCACTTCTTGCAGTTCACAAACACTTCCCGTTGTTGGCAGGCAACGGGAAGCGGGCAGACAGCCACCAGAGACACACCGCCACGTGGCCCCTCTCTCTCTTCGTTCCGTGTCTGATCACGTGTCTCTCCTCTCTCCCCTTATTTAACGCCTGGGTCACGTGGTACACTCCAGCCAATCCTCAATAGCCTGCGCCGAATGTTCCAGATTCCCCATCAACTCCCGGGACCACGCCCGTGACTTGTCTTCCCATTGGCTGAGGCCAAGACCAGCGAAACCAATCACCTAGCTGAGATACCGTGATCACGCCGAGGCCATGCTCCCAGGCTCTCCCCCCATTGGCTGTAAAGCGGGACCGGCAAAGCCAATCACCACGTGAATCCGACATAGGCTCTTATTACAAGTGTATGCCAGTATATAATCTGTTGCCTGCTTCTTTACCTCACTCAGTGTACTGCCAGCCTTTCATGTCGACTGTAGCTATGCTTATGTCATTGAGTCGGCATACTGCAAGTCTATAATCTCGACTGTAGCCTGCTTCTCAACTTACCTGTGCGTACTGCTGCTCTTTCATTTACACTTAATTCTGCTTATTTTTTAAAAGCATTTATATTGTTTCCATTGCTACCTCACGCTATTTACTTATACGTTGTACTGCGATACTGATAGCTGTGCTATCATCGGGAATTGCTGTGCCCGTTGATGTGTGTCAGTTGATGTGTGTCTTTGAGTCCATATGTGTGTGCGTCTAGATCAGACATGGGCAAACTACGGCCCGCGGGGCGTATACGGCCCGTTGGGCTTTTTAATCCGGCCCGCCGAACTTGTCCAACCCGATTTGGTCGTGACTCGAACCTAATTTCCCCATTGGATTGTATGTAAATACAATTAATCTGTTCCAGACTCCTACGAACTGTATATAAATATTGTTTTTTTTCTAAGATTATTAAGCACAAAAATAGTTAATTACGCCACAGAATTCAGTGTAATAGTAAACTAAATGTAACACCATTGAATAACACTGAGATAACCTTGAATAACAGAGAAAACTAACATTGCCGCATCAAGGTTTAGAATCGTTCAACAAGATGATTGTTTCGTCTGCTACATCAGTCGGTCGATTCTGAGAGAGAGAGAATATTCGTATGAGCAATTCATGTTTCTATTGAAAGTAAGTTAACAGTAATATTTGGGTACAGTATTGTTTTTGGAAGCATTCACCGTAATATCGTATCAACGTTTACTTCACCGCATCATCGTATGAATGATGCGAGAAGAGATTAACGGGTTTTTATGTTAGCGATTGACATACTCGGCGCTTTCGCTCTCTAAATTACGGCTTGAATGAGGGGGAGGGGTATGACTACACTCACAAAATTAATATCTTACTAGGAATTTCATATAACAAAAGTTATATACATAACTGTTACGCTTTGTGTAATTCAACAAAACAAACAACACTTAACTCCGAGTTCTCTCCAAATTTCATGAGTGCGTTCTAGACCCCACAGTTTTTTTTTAAGTTTTAAGCACAGAACACATAATTAAATTTTAAAAAATCATTAATTATATAAACTTTTCAATAATTTCCTACTTCACTTCGATTTAAATTGTCTTTAAAACCTTCTTCTCACCAACATTACCACTCATTACCACTTTCTCCGAAGGCAAGTTTGTAAAAGAATGCATGGTACAGACAGCAGACATCTTGTGTCCGGAGATCAAAAGCAAATTTGAAAAAGTCAGCTTATCACGCAGGACTGTGACTCGCCGTGTGGAACTGATTGATAAAAATATATAGCCATTCAATTAAACAAAAAGTCTGATTCCTTTGAATTATATTCACTAGCACTGGATGAAAGTACGCACGTAAAATACACTGCTCAGCTCCTCATTTTTATCCGAGGCATTGACAGTTTTGCGATAACAGAGGAGGTTTTGACCATAGAGTCCCTGAAAGGAACAACGCGGGGAGAGGACTTGTATAACCAGGTATCTGCTGTCATCGAAAGAATGACGCTACCTCGGAGTAAACTTGTCAATGTCACAACGGATGGATCGACAAATTTAACTGGAAAAAATGTTGGGCTGCTGAAAAGAATCCAGGATAAAGTGAAAGAGGAAAACCCTGTCCAGGATCTTATTTTCCTTCACTGCATCATCCAACAGGAATCCCTGTGTAAGTCTGTATTGCAGCTTAATCGTGTCGTGAATCCAGTCGTAAAACTTGTGAACTTTATACGAGCAAAGGGACTTCAGCACCGTCAGTTTATTACATTCCTGGAGGAAACTGATACGGATCATCAGGACTTGCTGTACCACTCTCGTGTCCGCTGGTTAAGTTTGGGGAAAATGTTACAACGAGTGTGGGAGCTGAAAGAAGATATCATCGTATTTTTGGAGTTGATGGGGAAATCTTACGAATTCCCTGAGCTAAGCGACAAGAACTGGCTTAGTGACTTTGCGTTTGCTGTGGATATATTTCCACACATGAATAAGCTGAATGAGAAACTGCAGGGGAAATATCAGTTTGTTCACGACATGTACAAACATGTGAAAGCCTTCAAATCCAAGCTCACTTTGTTCTCCGGACAAATTGCGAACAAATCTTTCGCTCATTTCCCCACACTTGCCATGCAGGAAGAGGCACCGTGAAACGCAAAAAATACAGCAAATCACTTGAGGACCTGCACGGAGAATTCTGCCGTAGGTTCTCTCGCGGTCCTAAAAAAGAGAGATGATATTGTCATCCTCTCGGCAGACAAGGACAATGCCACGGTCATCATGGATAAAGATTCGTACAACAACAAAATCCTGGACCTACTTAATGATGGGAGTTACTCCAAAATTAAAAACGATCCTACTAACAGCCTAACGACAAAAACTAACAAAATCATCACGAGTTCGACTTCCCTAATCGAACCAACCAAACGTCCCTCTCTAAAACCATCGGCGGCAAGACCTCCCAGACTCTATGGTCTTCCCAAGATGCTTAAAGAAGGCACCCCGCTACGACCCATCGTGTCGACGATCAACTCTCCTACGTACAAACTGGCCCGGTTTCTATCAGATACTCTGCTTCCCTTCACAGGCAATACCTCTTCGGCAGTACTCAATTCAACCCAATTAGTCTCTATGGTCAAGGACACGGTACTATCTCTTGATGATATCCTCGTCAGTTTTGATGTAAATTTCGATTTAAAGCTTTCGTGACTGCAGGGATTCATCTTCTTGTTTCTTTCGGTAAAGTCACGTAGAAGGGAAGTAATAAAATAATAAAAATAAAACATAATAAAACAAGAGAAGTGTGAGAATTGTTTTATTATGTTTTATTTTATTTTTATTATTTTATTACTTCCCTTCTACGTGACTTTACCGAAAGAAACAAGAAGTTTTGATGTAGTATCTCTGTTTATCAAGGTCCCAGTACCTGACACCCTAACAATAATTGAGGACTTAGTCCAACATGGATTGAATTCGGATGTACCTGCGCTGGTTAGGCATTGCCTCACCAACACTTATTTTACCTGGAATGGCACCTTCTACAAACAGAATGAGGGTACCCCTATGGGCTCCCCCTTGTCACCAGTGATAGCCAACATGTTCATGGAAAAGTTTGAATCAGACGCCATCCAGACATCCACCCTGCGTCCTTCCCTGTGGAAGAGGTATGTGGATGACACTTTCGTCATTTGGCCACATGGCCTCCCAGCATTGAACCACTTCTTGGACCACATCAATTCCAGACACCCATCCATCAGATTCACCATGGAAGTGGAGAAAGATGGTAAACTACCATTCTTAGATATTCTGTTTGAGAGGAGACCTGACGGATCCTTGGGACATTCTGTCTACAGGAAAGCCACCCACACAGATTCCTACTTGAAAGCCGATTCCCACCACCACCCATCTCAAAAGAATTATCTCATCAAAACGCTATACCACAGAGCTCATGGTATTTCTGACCAACACCACCTGGCCAGTGAATTAAGACATGTACATCGGGCCCTCAGGATGAACGGATACTCTGACCGCACCATCCGCCAAGCTGTTTCTCCCACCATACAGAAACAGCCACATGAAACTTCCGATCAAAACTATCACGTTACCATACATAGCAGGCGTGACCAAAAAGATCTCCAAAATTCTAAACAAACATAAGATTCAAGTCCGATTCAGTACAGTACATAAAATCCGTGGCCTAATTCCATCTGTGAAAGATGTCATTCCTGACTTACAATACCCTGGAGTCTACAAACTGAGTTGCAGTTGTGGTGATTGCTACAATGGAGAAACGAAACGTCATATCTCTGATCGTGTCCGCGAGCACAAGTCAGATCTGAAACACGGCAAAACTGATTCTTCCGCCATTGCCAATCATTGCTACAACGCTGTGGGCTCTCATGAAATTGTCTTTTCCGAGACTAAGGTGCTCTGCAAGCCTCCTGGCTACCATCAAAGGTTTGTACACGAGGCCATCCAAATATACAAACACAGACATAATTTCAACCGTGATGATGGGTACAAACTTAGTAATCATTGGAAAGATGTTATTAATCATGTAAAAAAGATTTAACTACACATATTTGGAGCATTCCTGGCAGCGATTTCAGCCGCACCACCCCTACATAATAATTCTCAGTCAACCATTCTACACAACAAAGACTCATTTCCTGACAGCGAGTTAAGCCGCACCACCTCTACATAATAATAGACTCAGTCAACCATTCTACACAACAAAGACTCATTTCCTGACAGCGATTTAAGCCGCAACACCTCTACATAATAATAGGCTCAGTCAACCATTCTACACAATAAAGGCCCATTCCTAACAGCGTACTTCAGCCGCACCGAACCTCACAAAAATAATATTCAGGGCCTACCTTGGCCCCTCCCACTCTCAACCAGCATATATGAAGTACCGGTGAAGACACTTGACACCGAGGTGGAGGCACACGTATATTTATTTAACACAGCACGTTCGTGGCATACAGCACTGGAGGGGGTATCGGCCCCCTCACCCGACTAGCTAAGGATACACGTCCTAGCTACTCCTAGCCTGCCTCTTAGTCCTCCACTAATGGGCTAGGGGAGGCTGTCTGGCCCAACACTGGTAAGTCGGGCCCGGTACCCGGAGTCCCAGACCAGCTCTTAGAAGAGCACCGGCTCTGGCTCTCGGGACCACGCCGCTGGCTCAGTCCTGTTCGGCCCTGATAAGGACATCAAACGAGGGGAGTCCAGGGCTCTATCTAAGACGTCTTCAGTCTTCTCTGGTTAGCTTTTAACATAACTGACTCGAGCCCTTATAACATCCCCTTTTATACCCAACCCCTCCTTGAGGGGTGGGGCCCCGGGGGATCATAACGCCGAACCAGCCCCCCCCAGGGTGTCTGGCTCGGACGTCGCAGAGGGCATCTCCCCGTGCACACACGTAGCCCCGCCCACTGTGTTTGTTTCCCATAGGCTGCCATGCATAACGGGCCCTCTCTTTAACACCCCTACATCACCCCCCCCCCCCGCATAGCTCGCAGCCGTCCCGGCTGCCAACATACAAAATGACAATAAAAATGAATTTATACCGTAACCGCGCGTGTGCCTCACTAATTTTCAACAATAACAAGAACGGCAACAAGAACACAACAAAATGCCACAGCAAGAAGAGAAAACAACCCGACGCACCCCCCCCCCCCTTGAATAAATACGAATTCCGTAAAAAAACCAACCTATATACAATTTGCAGGGAACCCACCATACACACAACACCAGGTGAACCCAACGTATGTACATTTCAATGGGCAGGGAACACACCACCCACACAACACACAATGAACACAACCTATATACACATCTTCCGGCCTCATAACAGTCTGCGCATTTTTGCGCGCGTCCTTGCAGCGGGCCCCTCACACGGGGTAACCCCGGGTGGCGGACCGTCAGGTGGCAATTGTCCGTCCCGGAGTGAGACCTCCTCCGATGCCGCGTGACCGTTGGTATCCCCAGAAGGGGTGGTCGGGCGTGAGCCCGTCAGTCTTGATGCACCTGGAGGTGGCACGGCCGGCAAGGCATTGGGTGAGAACGGCGGAGACGGACCCAGTGAGTCGGTCGACCCCCCACACGTTTGGCCACGCATGTGTGAAGTGGGTTTGTGTACCGCAACGAAGGGTTTTAACCTAGAGGGGTGCACGAACCATCGCCGCTTCCCCCATTTAATGCGCACGCACTGTGGTCGCAAAATTTCGACCACCTCCACAGGGCCCCGCCACGGCCGCACTAGCTTAGGGGAGGTAGCCAGGGGCACTTGGGGACAGTGCAACCATGCCTTGTCCCCCGGCTTCCACTGTATCACGTGCGCCCGACCCAGCCTGAGGCGCTCATTCGCCTTTTGACGGAGGTCCGAGTTCAACATAGCAGCATCCCGCGCCTCTGTTAATTTGGCCAGATTAAATTTGACGTGGTCAGCCAATTTAGTTTTTCCTTGCGGGTCGGGGATCTGCAGCTGGGCGCGAACAGGCGGGTCGGGTTCGCAACCGTACATGAGGTAAAAGGGGGAAAATCCCGTAGCTGCATGGGGTGCCATCCGGTATGCAGCCAAGACCCCTTGAATATGCAGGTCCCAGTCAGTCTGCGAATCTGAGACCTGCTGTGACATCATTGACGAAATGGTGCGATGCAGGCGCTCGACCATTCCGTCAGTCTGCGGGTGATACGGGGAGGTACGAATTTTTTTCGTGCCTAAGAGGTCACAGACTTGTTTAAGTAATTTACTGGAAAAATTTCTGCCCTGGTCGGTCAGCAGCCGCTCCGGAGCACCTTTGTCCAGGACGTATCCCTGAACAAAGGCCTCCACGATGGCTGCTGCCGACTGGTTGGCAAGGGGCCAGGCCATGGGCCAGCGCGTAAAATACTCGACACCTGTCAACAAATACCTATTGCCCCTGGGGGTGGCGGGAAATGGGCCCAAGATGTCCAGCGCGACAAGCTCATTTATTCTGGATACCTTGATCGATTGCAAAGGCGGGTTAGACTCCCGCGCCGGCGGTTTCCGTTGCGCACACCGCGGGCATGAACCCAATAGATCCCCAACATCCCTCGTCATACCAGGCCAAAAAAAATCAAGTTGTAGCAGTGCAAGAGTCTTTTGGGTCCCCAGGTGTAATAGGCGCTCATGCGCGGCCCACACCACCTTGCCTCGCAACTCAGAAGGGACAACCAGCCGATGTCGCTGGGATTTGCCGTCCCAATGCATCAGCAGACCCTGCACCATTTCCCATGCATCTGAATCACCTTTCACCCGCCCAGCACCCCCGACGCGACGACGCCACCCGAGGAGGGAGGTATCCTCCATTTGGAGGCGCCCCCATTCAGTGACGGGCAACTCCAACAGGGAATCTCTTCCCTGTTGTTCGATCGAATTATTAGGCAGTGGTTCGTCGTCGTCGGTGGCTGCCAAGATCGGAACCGATGCGTCCCCTGAAGGCCTGCAACGTCCCGACCCCAGGAGGCATGCACATTCCGAGGTGGTTGGCATGCGTGACAGAGCGTCCGCATTGGTATGGCGAACGCCCTTACGGTAGGTGGTTTCAAAATCAAAGTCCTGGAGAACCTCCAACCATCGAGACAACTGTCCCGATGGTTGTTGAACTCGCAGGGCATACTGTAGTGCCGCATGATCTGTGCGGACGGTGAAATGCCGACCGTACAGATATGGGCGATACTGTTGGATGAAATAAACAATTGCCAACAGTTCCCTACGGGTGACACAATATCTTTGCTCCGCAGGAGACAACACCCGACTACCGTACGCGACCACCCATTCAACGCCATCAATCACCTGGGAAAGCACACCCCCAATACCCGTGTTGCTCGCATCGGTGTCGAGCAAAAAGGGCTTAGAAAAATCTGGGTAAATCAAGGGAGGGGCTTTTACCAGGGCGTCCCGAAGGGAGCGGAAAGCAGCCTCCTCCTCTTGACCCCAGTGGAACCGAACCCCTTTAGATGTTAAAGCGTGCAGGGGTTTTGCAATTGTCGCAAAATCAGCAACAAACCGTCGATAATACGACGCGAACCCAATGAAACTCCTGACCTCTCCCACCGAGGTGGGAGTCGGCCAGGAGCTGACACACTGCGTTTTGGCGGGATCGGTAGCAATACCTGAGCGTCCCACGATGTGCCCCAAATAACGCACCGAATCGCGCAACAAATGGCATTTTTGGGGCTTGAATTTCAAATTAGCAGCCCGCATCTTTAGGAAAACCGCCCGCAACCTCTGGAGATGTTCATCAAAAGTTTTACCAAAGACGATAACGTCATCCAAATAAATGAGGCACGACTCCCATTGCAATCCAGCCAAAACCAATTCCATTAAACGATGGAAAGTTGCCGGCGCTGAGTGTAAGCCCATCGGCAACCGGTTGAATTGAAACAGGCCGTGCGGTGTACGGAAAGCAGTTTTAGGCTTTGAATCATCGTCCAGAGGAAGCTGCCAGAATCCCGAAAGTAAATCGAGTGTGGAAAAGAATCGCGCTCCCGCCAAGGCGTCCAGCGATTCATCCATCCGAGGGAGCGGGTATGCGTCGGCAACCGAAATTTTGTTAAGACGCCGGAAGTCAACGCAAAACCGCAACGAACCGTCCTGCTTTTTAACCAGGACGATCGGCGCTCCCCAAGGGCTGGTGGAAGGAGAAATGATGTCGGCGGCCAACATGTCATCAACAGCCGATTTGACATGGTCCTTTTCGACAGGACTCAACCGAAACGGATTTTGGCGAATTGGCGCGCTGTCACCCGTGTCAATATGGTGACGCAGCAGGTGAGTACAACCCAAATCGTATTTATTCCGACTAAAAACGTCGGAAAATTCCCGCAGTAGTGTTTTAAGTTGTTGACGCTCTGAATCTGATAGGTCCGTCGATCCCGCACAAAGCGCCTCGAGCCACCCTTCATCGCTGTCCGAATGCGGTCGCGACGCAGGGACAGTGTTGACGTGATTTACGACGGGTTCCTCACATGGCACCGGCGTTGCGTGAGCAAGCACGGTCCCCTGTGGGACCACCACCGTCTGCGAGCCCACATTTAGGACCGCGATGAAGGGTTCACCATCCCCTCTCACTATGGTCTGGGCCGGAAGTAAGTGAGGTCCACTAACCCCGGCCCTAGACGGCCCCAACAGAACCCCTTGGGCCCCAATACCCTTAGCGAGGGGCCGCCGAAGTTTCAAAGGTATCAACATTTGCGCCCCCGGAGGGACGCGCACCGTTCTCTCTACGAACGCCGGCACCGTCGCGAACGCCGTCCGAGTCGCAACCGGTGATGGCAGAAACGCCATGCGTCTGCCCGACGGAAGCTCTATACATCCCTGGTCGATCAATATCCTAATCGGCATTTTGGCCAGGAAGTCCGTCCCCAGCAGGCACGGAACCGCCAGCGAGGAGGAAACAAAAATCGGCCCAGACAATTTAATTTCCCCAATACAAATTTGGGCACGAATTTGTCCGATGATGCCAAGTGAGCCCCCGTTAGCCGCATAGAATGGTATGTTAACAGGCATCAAAGGACGACTCCGGACAGGGAGAATATTGTAAATCAATTCCGAAACAATAGTCGCCGATGCTCCCGTATCGACCAGGATGCGCACTTCAACCCCGTCGATGTACCCCACAACGGCCGACGACCCCGACGATGCGGCTACCACACGATCGGCCAGCACGGACCACTGGCCGGGTTCGATATGAGTACCCGGGGTGGTGCGTGATGGTGCGATGGTGCGCGATACCGGCCCCCCTCTCGTTGCGGTGTTTGAGTGCGTGACGGGTGTGTGTGTGGGCCAAACGTGTGGGGTGCCGCGACTCGCCGGTTTATGATGGTGGAGCTTGAGATGAGGCCTGTCGTCCCGGTGAGGTGTCGTCCCGCGCTGACGAGGAGAGCGGCACCCCGAGGCGACGTGGCCCCGGACGCCGCAGTTAAAACACCGCGGGAGCGGCGTCGGAGGTGACGGATGGTCGGAACGGCCCGACCCGTCCTGGCCCGGCCGTGCTCCCGTCGCCTGTTGCCGTCGGTGGTCGACGGCGTAGAGTTCCTCCGTCGGAAGGGTGGCTGCAGCCACCGCACGCCCCGCCGATGCCCTGCTGGCTTTTCGCCGGAGCGACAGGAGGTTGGCGTGGAGGAGCCTTGCCGCCTGGAGCGATGTCATCTCTGCGTCCTCCTGCGCGACCACAGCGATGTCAAGGTCGTCTGCCAGGAGGAGTATTTTCTCCGTCACCATAGCGTCGATGCCGTCGTCGTCCATACGGGGGAAGGCCGACTTAGCCATCGCCAGGAGGCTCGTTTGATACGCCAGGGGCGACTCCTTCTCACCCCGCTTGCGGTCGTAGAATTGCTGTCTGCATTCAGCCGATGGTCCATAGACCCCTCCCAGCAGCTGCAGCGCCATCGGTAACGTAGACCGCCTCTCTTTTGGTGCCGATGTGAGGGCGGCGAGCGCGTCGCCGTCGAGGAGCGCCGGCAGCGCGCAGAGAGCCTCCTCATCGGACCACCTCGCCATCTCCTGATGGGCGAGGAAACGTCTGCGAAAACCGGCCCAGTCCCCCTCCGCGCCGACGAACTCCTTCAGCGGGGGCAGCCTCTGATGGAGTGCAGCGGTCGTTGTAGATTCCCGCGGGCAGATGTCACCCCCACTCGGCTGTGCGTCGGTGCGAGCGGCCGATGGGATCGCCTGTCGCGGTTGTGATGACGTCGCAGCTTCAGCGACGGCGATGTCGGAGCGGATGTGTAGGCTGGCCACGCCCCGAACAGCTGCAGCGTCGATGGCGGGAGTTTCAAACTCGGACTGCTCCGAAATGGCGGGAAGGCGCCCTGGTCGTTGGCCCGCCTCGCCCCGTGTTGAATCACCGGCCCCCAGCCGCGTGATGGTCTCCAGCGTGGCGGCAGCGGCATACAGCAGCTCCGCCAGCCTCCCGTGAGCCAGCCGCAACGCGTCTGGCTGTGGTCCTTCTTCACTCCGATGCCCCGGTAAGGAGGCATCAGGCCCCGGCTGCACCATGTCTTGTGTAGCCGTGTCGGGCTCGACGATCTCGGCAGTGTCTTCCTCCCGCGGTACTTTGGCCCGCGCTGTCTTCCGCGTGTCCATGTTCGAATTACTTCTGACACCAGTTGAAGTACCGGTGAAGACACTTGACACCGAGGTGGAGGCACACGTATATTTATTTAACACAGCACGTTCGTGGCATACAGCACTGGAGGGGGTATCGGCCCCCTCACCCGACTAGCTAAGGATACACGTCCTAGCTACTCCTAGCCTGCCTCTTAGTCCTCCACTAATGGGCTAGGGGAGGCTGTCTGGCCCGACACTGGTAAGTCGGGCCCGGTACCCGGAGTCCCAGACCAGCTCTTAGAAGAGCACCGGCTCTGGCTCTCGGGACCACGCCGCTGGCTCAGTCCTGTTCGGCCCTGATAAGGACATCGAACGAGGGGAGTCCAGGGCTCTATCTAAGACGTCTTCAGTCTTCTCTGGTTAGCTTTTAGCATAACTGACTCGAGCCCTTATAACATCCCCTTTTATACCCAACCCCTCCTTGAGGGGTGGGGCCCCGGGGGATCATAACGCCGAACCAGCCCCCCCCAGGGTGTCTGGCTCGGACGTCGCAGAGGGCATCTCCCCGTGCACACACGTAGCCCCGCCCACTGTGTTTGTTTCCCATAGGCTGCCATGCATAACGGGCCCTCTCTTTAACACCCCTACATATATATACAAATACTGTGTTCTTGGAATTTCTCTCACTTGATACAGCTATTGTGCTGTGACGGTTCCACCTGAAGACGGAAGCTTCTGTTGCCTCCGAAACGTCGTGATTTTTATTTTATTTTTATTTTACTTTTATTAATTTAAAAATTTTGACCTACGTGACTTTACCGAAGAAACCTAAGAATATCTGCAAGCCATCTCGCTACCATGAGAGATTCGTTCATGAGGCTATCCACATATACAAACACTGAGACAATTTCAATCGAGAAGATGCATTCTGGCTTAGCAATCATTGGAAGGATTTGTTAAACCATTTCGGGTCTTAATTGATTGTGTTCACGCTTACGGTGACTTTCAGACTGCATTCCATTCTCTTTCTCTCCCCCCTCCTCCGTTCCGAGCATAGATGGACTCGTCCATCTGAACAACCGCCAGTTGCTGTCCGTGGTGTTAATACGCCGCTGTACGTGAGCTGTATCGTTCAGTTTCATTCCGACAAATGGGGCACTACTTTTTCTTTTGCTCAATATGTTCAACGTTAATAAAAGGTATCCAAGCAAAAAGTTCTCCACGCATTATCCTGCAGTTAATGAGAAAAGTGTAATTTATTGGCACACTATATTGACTGCGTATTGAGACATATACAACTGTTGAGCTAGATTTTCAACCAATCAGCATCGAAAATGTAAGTAGGTCAGAGCCAAAATCAGGCCAATATCACTACGCACATGTAAACATGGAGGAGGACGTAAGCAGCGCAGCTTCATCTGATAGCGGCGATCAAGCTCGATGCAACGTATCATCCCAAGACTAGGTGAGTTCCACACAGCCATGTCCTTTATGGCAGTGATAGGCAAACGTTTCAAAGAAGCAGGACTACAGGATATGCTGATTGAATCAAATGTGGTAGCTGTTGGTTCAATAAATGGAGTCATTAGTGGACATCACTACAACCGTAGCATTCGTGCACGCAAACTCCTATTTGAGGCAAAGCATATCTTGCGGTTGAGGTCATTTCTTCAGTCCCTTCCTGAGCAACAGCACACTCGTTACATATCAGCCATGGAATATCTAGTACGAGAGTACAATTCTGAGGCAGGATTTTCATCTAACTCAGTGTCTGACATATCAGATATGCTGTCCTATGATAAATATGTATATTTCGGCCTCGCTGTGCGCTGCGTTGCACCGCTAGTCGAGTAGATAACCTTGCGTTCAATAAACCCTCGGAGCCAGGATGAACGTCCAACTCTAATCGTCATTTATTGATTGTAACAAGGTAAAACTGGTGAGAAAACACAGATACAGCATCTGTTATAATCCGGAAACACCAACACAATGAACACCACAGCATTAGAACATTGTCTTAGATAACAATAGATCCTAGACGGACCAGGCCCCTACATTACCACTGAACAGCTAGACAAGAGCACAAGCCGGTGCATTGCATACAGGCACATCGTGTATTCATCCCACTGCACCCCAAATGTACAGCATTACACATAACACTAAACTGTGGATGAGATACTTCGTCATCTTTACTCTCAGGATCGCAACATAGGCACAAGTCTGACTCGACCTACTAAATCACAAGTAACATCCACAATAAGGAAAGTCGCAGGCTTCGTTACTAACTAGGCCTCGTATTTACTACAACAACTTAACGTCACCATAAAGGCATTTACATCACTATAACGGTCATTCCAACATTACAACAGCATTGCCAATATTATAGGAATATAAAAAAACTTACAGACAATGCTTCTTAAGCTCCCACAATGGACAAGTGCGGCTGTGGTCTCACTGAGATGCGATGTGTGCCGCCATCTTGAATTATGAGTAAGATGGGCAATGCCCGCGTGGTTCACTGAAAATCTAACATCGTGACTTCCTGGTCACGTGACCAAAATTAGCATAAAAAAACAGGAACTTCCTGTGAACGTACACTCCACATCTGCCATGAGGCAAGACACTCCCCGTCTGGTATCTAGGAGATACCACAATTTATTTCCTATCTCATAAACAAGTGTATAACTTCAACGGGTCGACTTATATGTCCATATCTTTGTGAGAGAGAAGTAGTACTATCTCGACTATGGGCCTGATGAAAGTTCTTGCGACACCTTGCTTCGCAATCATAACCTCGACCTTTCGAACTTTTCCATCGGCACTTGGAATCGACTTGAGGATGCGGCCCATTGGCCATTCATTCCGTTTGGCTTGGTTGTCCTTCAGTAGGACGAGGTCGCCTTCTTGGATGTCTGGTCTGTTAGACTGCCACTTGTTGCGCACTTGGAGTGTCGTAAGGTACTCGTTTTTCCAGTGATGCCAGAACGTGTTCGCGAAGCTCTGCACTTGTCTCCATTGACGTCTGTAGAGGTCTGCAGTGCTGGCCTCCTCGGTAGGTGCTGTGAGCACATCTGTCTTCTGGGTAAGAAGTGTAGCAGGAGTCAAGATGAATGGTGACTCCGGGTCAGTTGAGACGGGGATCAGGGGTCTTGAGTTAATTATGGCTGAGACCTCGGCCATGAGAGTGGTCAAGACCTCGTGAGAGAGCCGTGTGGACCCGACATCACATAGCATGGAGTCGAGAATGCGTCGAGCAATCCCGATCATGCGTTTCCAGGCTCCACCCATATGCGAAGAGTGGGGAGGATTGAAGATCCATGTGCAGCCTTGGTCACTAAGGTATTTCCTGACAGAATCATCTTCGACATTCTCCGTATTGATCTTAAGCTGTTTACATGCTCCTATGAAATTGGTTCCACAATCAGAACAGAGTTGCTTGGCTGGCCCTCTGATGGCGAAGAATCTCCGGAGTGCATTTATAAAGCTCGAAGATTCCATGGACTCGATGACTTCGATGTGCACTGCTCCTGTACTCATACAGGTGAACAGCACTGCCCAACGTTTGCTGTTCGCGAGCCCTCCTCTGGTGCGCCGGAAGATGACTGTCCATGGTCCGAACACGTCGATCCCTACAGAGGTGAAGGGAGGTTCCACACTGAGTCGATCGGCTGGGAGGTCTGCCATTTTCTGTTCTTCCTGTTTTCCACGTAGCTTACAACACCGGATACACTTGTGGATTGTGCTGGCGATGCACCTCTTTGCTCCAACGATCCACAGCCCTGCAGATCGGATTGCTCCTTCTGTGAAGTGCCGACCTTGGTGCTTGACCTTCTCGTGGTAGTGGCGCACAAGTAAGATTGCCATGTGGCTCTGGCTTGGGATTATGAGGGGGTTTCGTTCATTCTCATCTAATTTTGCATTCCCTAGCCGACCACCGATCCTGAGCAAGTCGTCTTTGTCCATCCTGGGGTTTAGCTTCCTGAGGGTGCTGACCCTAGGAAGGTCTTCTCCCTTGTTGATGGCCTTGATCTCACTTGCATAAGCTGCCTGTTGCACACAGCGGAAGATTGATTTCCTTGCTCTGGAAAGCTCGTTTTCAGTGCGTGGCACTGTGCAGTGATGCCATCCATTGCAGCTACCAGTGGTGCCTCTCATCGGGCGATGGAAGCAGTCTGCGATATGCGTTAAATGTGCTATCGCTCGCACGAGCGTCGTCCATTTCGAGAAATGTTTAAAATGATGTGGACTCAGTGGACTTCTTGGTCGCACATTTGTTACGAAAGTTGTCACTTGAGGACGAATCTCCTTGTCGGACTCGGGCTCTATGAGTCCAAAGGTCTCCTTGGTAGTACATGGGCCACCGTCATGTCGTAACAGGAACGCTGGACCCGTCAGCCAGATGGTTTGATTCAGCAGAGATGCAGGGACGGACCTAGTTGCGAGATCTGCTGGATTCTGGTCAGTTGGAACGTAATTCCATTGCTCCGGCTGCGTCGATCTCCTGATGCGCTCCACCCGGTTGCTGATGTAGGTGTAGAACCTTCTGGTTTGGTTGTTTATGTAGCCTAGTACGACCTTACTGTCCGTGTAGAACTTGACCGCGTCCAGTTTGACGTCAAATTCGTCTAAGATCAGTTCCGCCACCTCTGTAGCAAGAACCGCTCCACACAGCTCAAGCCTTGGGATGGTATGGTCCGGTTGTGGGGCCAGTTTGGCTTTGCCCAATGTGAACCCAACATGCTGGATCCCTTCTGCGCTTGTGGTTTTTAGGTAAGCTAGGGCTGCTACGGCCATCATAGAAGCATCTGCAAACACATGTAACTCCTTCCGTTGGGTTACGGAAAGGAATGTGGGCGTGTAGGAACGTGGAATCTGCAGCTGCTCAAGTGCCTGTAAGGAATTTCTCCAAGTTTCCCATTCTTGTCGCCGTTCCTCCGGCAACGGGCTATCCCAGTCTTGTGTATCAGCACAAAGGTCTTTGAGTATCCAACGGCCTTGAATGGTAACCGGCACTACAAATCCCAGTGGATCGTACAGGCTGTTTACCATCGACAAGATGCCACGTCGCGTGTAAGGTTTCTCTCCTATTGATACTCGGAATGTGAACGTATCCGCTTTCAGGTCCCAACTCAATCCAAGGCTGCGTTGGATTGGTGGTGTGTCGACGTTAAGGTCCAAGTCTTTCAAGTCTTTTGAGCGATTGTCTGAAGGAAATGCTTTTATCACTTCTACGCTGCTGGACGCTATCTTGTGAAGTCTCAGGTTAGCAGTTGCTAACATTCCTTGCGTCCTTTGGAGCAGATCGATGGCTTCCGAGGCCATGGGCATTGATTTAAGTGCATCGTCAACGTAGAAATCTCGCTCTACAAATCTCTTGGCGTCTTTCCCAAATTCCCCTTCTCCTGCCTGCACGGTCCTCCTAAGTCTATAGGTGGCTACCGCTGGAGATGGGCTGTTGCCGAAGACATGCACCTTCATTCTGTATTCAACAATTCGATCATCGACGTTGTTATTGTGGTACCACAGAAACCTGAGGTAATTTCTGTCGTCTTCTCGGACAATGAAACAGTGGAACATTTGTTGAATGTCGGCTGTTACGGCGATTGACTCCTTTCTGAAACGGATGAGTAACCCTAGGAGACTTGTTCAAGTCAGGTCCAGTGAGCATTACATTGTTCAAGGAAATGCCGTTAAATTGAGCACTGGAATCGAACACCACTCTGATCTGATCCGGCTTCTTTGGGTGATACACGCCAAAGATTGGTAAGTACCAGCATTCCTGTCCTTCTTCTAGAGGGGCTGCTTCAGCGTGACCACTGTCAAATATGTTTTTCATGAAGGACACAAAATGATTCTTCATCTCTGGTTTCTTGTCCAAGGTGCGGCGCAATGAGTTGAGCCGTGAGAGGGCTTGCTCTCTATTGTTGGGTAGCCGGAATCTGGGATTATGAAATGGCAGAGGGGCAACCCAACTGTTTGACTCATCTTGGAAGAACTCTCTGTCCATTATTTTAAATAATTCTTTATCCTCCAGCGATGGAGCAGGTTTCTCGTCGTCCTTCGTTGTCACGAACACCGTATGTCCAACATCCTCCTTCAGCATGGAGGTTTCTTCGTCGGCCTGCATGATACAGCCTTGACTTCTATCGTCGAATTTCTCTTTCAGCGTGAAGTGGTTGGGGCACGGTTTGAAGAGCGACGTGCGTCCATTCGTGAGCACACTTGTTCTGAATGTGCTAATGCGGTCTGGTTTGTGTGTTCCATCGAGACAAACGTCACCTACGATGACCCATCCTAGGTCGAGTCTCTGGGCGTAGGGAGCGTCGTGAGGTCCATTGCGTTGGTCGCGAACCTTGTGGACTCTCAGCATGTCCCTGCCGAGCAGAAGTAATATATGTGCCGCGTGATCCAATGGCGGGATGAACTCTGCTATGGGTTTCAGGTGTGGGTGGTGACGTGCAACTTCGGGCGTGGGAATCTCACTCCTGTCGTCCGGTATCTCGTTGCACTCTGTCACCGTAGGAAGGACTAGCTTCATGGCTTCCACCATGAGGCCTCTCACTCTTCTTCCCGCTGTCTCCATCAGTCTTGAGCATGTTCTGAGCGTGTATGGAAAGGAATTCCCACCTACACTTAGCTGATCAAAGAACTCTGACCTTGCCAAAGACCTGTTGCTCTGGTCGTCCATTATGGCGTACATCCTTACTGCCCTTTCAGGATGTCCTTTGGGATAGACTCGGACGAGGCATATATTTGAGCAAGATCTTCCTTTGAAGCCTTCTCCACAGACTTCTGTGCATTTGGTTGTGATTGACGAAGTGAGTGCGGCGGTCTCGCCTTGCTCCCCGCCGTGCTCTGCTTCGGGATCGGAAGCCTTAGTGCCACTGGGTTTGGAGTAAAATGTGTGCAGAGCAGTTGCGTGTTTGTCACTGCCACATTCCTCGCACTTGATATCTGCCTTGCAATTCCTTGCAAGGTGGTTTGTAGAAGCACAGCATTTGAAGCACACTCCAAATTCTTTCAGCATGTTCTTCCGCTCTTCCAATGGCTTCCTCCTGAACTCACGGCATTTCTGGAGGGACTGAGGTTTATCATGCAATGGGCATTGCTTCTCTGGATCCTCTATCTTCTTCTTTGTGGTGGTTGCCTGGACGGAGTTTGCGAATGTCGTAGGAGACCTCAGTCTTGTGTACGGAAATTGGTACTCTCGCTGTTCCTCGTTTCGCCATTGCTCTTTCCATTTTTGGGAGATCTGGACTGGAAATCCCCGTGGTGCCAAACATGAAACTCGGGTCATTTCTAGTCTTAGCCAGGTTGGTGGAGGAAAAAAGAGAATGGGGGGAATGCAACCTGATGCTCTGACGTGTATCTTGAACCCGCTGTTCTCCATTTTTCCTGCACGTCAAATGGCAATTTCTCTATGATCGGGTTCACGCCATGGTAGGTATTCAAGAAAATGAGACCTGGTAAGTAGGGATCAGCCTGGGCTGATTCAAGCTCCATCAAAAGATCTCCAAGCTCTCGTAATCTTTTATTGTCCCTACCAGAGATTTTTGGAAAGTTCTGCAACTTCTTGAAGAGAGCCTTCTCAATAGTTTCTGGGCTACCATAGCACTCCTCGAGCCTCTCCCACACCGCATGCAGACTTGAGGTGGGGTCGTCAATGTTTGCTGACCGGATCCTCTTTGCGTACTCTGCAGATTCATTTCCTAACCATTTCACCAACATGTCCAGTTCTTCACTTGCAGAGATATCTGCATTTCGGATTGCATTCCTGAAGGTAGATCTCCAGGTTCGATAGTTCTCAGAGTGGTCATCAAACTTAACGAGTCCTGTGTTGATTAGTTCGCGGTGAGCCAGGTACCTAGCAAAGTCCCCTAGTCCTGCTGATCCAGGGTGTGTCCATACTGGCGCTTGTGAGGTGGCATTATTGGCTGTATTACCTTGCATGCCATCATTCGCGATGGTGTTGGACTGTGGGCCCAAAGGGTTTCGATCACGTTGGTTGGATCCCCTTATGTGACTGTCTGGAATGTGGGTCTGACTTGGTGCATCCACGTCTGACCCCACGTGCGCGACGCTGAGTCAGCGACTAACTCTCAGGGCAGGATATGCATTTCCACCATTCCCGTAGTCAGCATTCATGTTCATTCGGTGTGGAGATGGCGAAGCCTGAACGTCCACCCTTTGTTCAGTATGGTTTGGTGGAGGAGCATTGATGCATTGTTCAGACCAGTCCAAAATATTTTTTCTGGTGAGTTGATCACGGTCCTTGACAGGTATCTGCGTGCCAAACTCACTCCAATTCTCTTCCTTATCCAGGTTGGCTGCTGCTTCGAGCACCTCTGCCTGGGCCCTTGCAGCAGCTGCTTCCCTTTTGCGTTGTAGGGTGCTTAGCTTAGCATCCAGCTCAATTTTCTTCTGTCTGGCAGTAGCCACTAATATACTCTGTTGCTCTTCAAGCTCTGCTTTCTTCCGTGCAGCAGTAGCTGCTAATGTACTCTCTTCTTCTTGTATGCGAGCCTTTTCAATTAGCATGGCTTCCTCTTCAGTCATGTAGGCAATACGGGCGTTTGCTGCTTCTGCTCCTGCGCGTGCCTGAGCTGTTGCGATACTAGTAGATGTCTGTGAGTGCGCTGAGCCTTTAGATCTTGTGGTGGACCTGGATGAGACAGAGTGCTGAGATCGTGTCTCTCTTAAGCCCTCCACACGGTCCATTGCCTCTTGTATCACTGCCTGCACATTTTCATCGAGCAGTTCAAGGAAGTGCTCTTTCATCTTCATCAGGAGGGAGATGTATTTATTTGCCAGGAGCTTGTAGCTTGAGCTGCTCACATTCACTCGCTGGATGGCCCGCTGAATTGAGGCCACTGTGTCTGAGGCATTTGAAGCTTCAGATATATCTGCTTCAGCCCGGTCCCATGCCCGTTGTATCCTGGCATCAAGGTCCTGTTTCTCAGCATCATAGCTTTCCAAGGCCCTTTGTGTCAACCTGACCTCCCTCTGGGGCCTTGAACTTCCTTGGTCCTCTTGAGGCAGGATGGGAGGTCCTGGATTGCTTGGTTCACCTTCAGCATCTCTCCCTGCTGAACTGTTGCTTTCCATGCTGCGATGCTTGCAGCACGATTTTAATGTAGACTCGTTGCAGAGCTCCTTGCTTGCTGCAGGCTGACTGCAGGGCTGACTGCAGGGCTGACTGCAGGGCTGGCTGCAGAGCTGGCTGCAGGGCTGACTGCAGGGCTGGCTGCAGAGCTGACTGCAGGGCTGGCTGCAGGGCTGGTTGGAAGCTTCAAGAAGACTGTCTTTTTAAATCCTTTATATTAAGTTCGCTTGCTTGCTTATGACCGTGTAAATCTTGCGGTCGTTTTTTAACCCACTTCCTGTGATCCAATCGAGCTGACATTTTCCACACAGACTCGTTGTGCGTGACAATTAATGTTCGTGAAATTTTTTTCCAAAATTTTACACTTTTTATTTTACATTTATTCAAATATAACTCATTCATGGCTTTGGCTGAACGTCACAGTGTAGGAGCCCAGAGCGTGACACCTCCACAGGCCCTGACGGAGTAGCGCAGTTGGTAGCGCCCTCGCTTCCCATGTCAAAGGTCGCGGGATCGATCCCCGCGCCCTCCACAGGTGAATATATTTTTTTTACATTTGTAGGGGTGTTAAAGAGAGGGCCCGTTATGCATGGCAGCCTATGGAAAACAAACACAGTGGGCGGGGCTACGTAAGTGCACGAGCAAGTGCTCTCTACGACGTCCGAGCCAGACACCCTGGGGGGGGCTGGTTCGAACGTTATGATCCCCCGGGGCCCCACCCCTCAGGGAGGGGTTGGGTATAAAAGGGGATGTTTCAAAGGGCTCGGCAGTTATGTTTAAGCTAAGGGAAGAAGATTGAAGACGTCTTAGATAGAGCCCTGGACTCCCCTGGTTCGATGTCCTTTTCAGGGCCGGACAGGATTGAGCCAGCGGCGTGGTCCCGAAAGCCAGAGCCGGTGCTCTTGTAAGAGCTGGTCTGGAACTCCGGGTACCGGGCCCGACTTACCAGTGTCGGGCCAGTTAGCCTCCCCTAGCCCATTAGTGGAGGATTCGGGGCTAGGACAGAGTTAGCTAGGGGTGTATCCCGAGTTATACGGGTGAGGGGGCCGATACCCCCTCGAGAGTGTATATGCCCACTGTCATACTGTGAAATAAATATACGTGTGCCTCAACCTCGGCGTCAAGCGTCTTCACCGGTACTTCAACTGGTGTCAGAAGTAATTCGAACATGGACACGCGGAAAACAGCGCGGGCCAAAGTACCGCAGGAGGAAGACACTGCCGAGATCGTCGAGCCCGAGACGGCTCCACAAGACAAGGTGCAGCCGGGGCCTGACGCCTCCTTACCGGGGCATCGAAATGAAGAGGGGCCGCAGCCAGACGCGTTACGGCTGGCTCACGGGAGGCTGGCGGAGCTGCTGTATGCCGCTGCCGCCACGCTGGAGACCATCACGCGACTAGGGGCCGGTGATCCAACACGGGGCGAGGCGAGCCAACGACAAGGGCGCCTTCCCGCCATTTCGGAGCAGTCCGAATTTGAAATTCCCGCCATCGACGCTACAGCTGTTCGGGGCGTGGCCAGCCTAGACATCCGCTCCGACATCGCCGTCGCTGAAGCTGCAACGTCATCACAAGCGCGACAGGCGATCCCATCGGCCGTTCGCACCGACGCACAGCCGAGTGGTGGTGACATCAGCCTGCGGGAGTCCACAACCACCGCTGCGCTTCATCAGAGACTGCCCCCGCTGAAGGAGTTCATCGGCGCGGAGGGGGACTGGGCCGGTTTTCGCCGACGTTTCCTCGCCCATCAGGAGATGGCGAAATGGTCCGATGAGGAGGCTCTCTGCGCGCTGCCGGCGCTCCTCGACGGCGACGCGCTCGCCGCCCTCACATCGGCGCCGAGAGAGAAGCGGTCTACGTTACCGATGGCACTACAGCTGCTGGGCGGGGTCTATGGACCATCGGCTGAATGCCGACAGCAATTTTACGACCGCAAGCGGGGTGAGAAGGAGTCGCCCCTAGCATATCGGACGAGCCTCCTGGCGATGGCTAAGTCGGCCTTCCCTCGTATGGACGACGACGGCGTGGACGCGATGGTCACGGAGAAGATCCTCCTCCTGGCAGACGACCTTGACATCGCGGTCGTCGCCCGGGAGGACGAGGAGATGACATCGCTCCAGGCGGCGCGGCTCCTCCACGCCAACCTCCTGTCACTGCGGCGGAAAGCCAGCAGGGCATCGGCGGGGCGTGCGGTGGCTGCAGCCACCATTCCGACGGAGGAGCTCTACGCCGTCGACCACCGACCGCAACAGGCGACAGGAGCACGGTCGGGCCGGGACGGGCCGGGCCGTTTCAACCGTCCGTCTCCTCCAACGGCGCTCCCGCGGTGTTTCAACTGCGGCGTCTGGGGCCACGTCGCCTCGGGGTGCCGCGCTCCTCGACAGCGCGGGACGACACCTCAACGGGACGACGGGCCTCATCACAAGCTCCACCATCATAACCCGGCGAGTCGCGGCACCCCACATGTTTGGCCCACGCACACACCCGTCACGCACTCAAACACCGCAACGAGAGGGGGGCCGATATCGCGCACCATCGCACCATCACGCACCACCCCGGGTACTCATATCAAACCCGGCCAGTGGTCCGTGCTGGCCGATCGTGTGGTAGCCGCATCGTCGGGGTCGTCGGCCGTTGTGGGGCACATCGACGGGGTTGAAGTGCGCATCCTGGTCGATACGGGAGCATCGGCGACCATTATTTCGGAGTTGATTTACAATATTCTCCCTGTCCGGAGTCGTCCTTTGATGCCTGTTAACGTACCATTCTATGCGGCTAACGGGGGCTCACTTGGCATCATCGGACAAATTCGTGCCCAAATTTGTATTGGGGAAATTAAATTGTCTGGGCCGATTTTTGTTTCCTCCTCGCTGGCGGTTCCGTGCCTGCTGGGGACGGACTTCCTGGCCAAAATGCCGATTAGGATATTGATCGACCAGGGATGTATTGAGCTCCCGTCGGGCAGACGCATGGCGTTTCTGCCATCGCCTGTTACGACTCGGACGGCGTTCGCGACGGTGCCGGCATTCGTAGAGAGAACGGTGCGCGTCCCTCCGGGGGCGCAAATGTTGATTCCCTTGAAACTTCGGCGGCCCTTCGCTAAGGGTGTTGGGGCCCAAGGGGTTCTGCTGGGGCCGTCTAGGGCCGGGGTTAGTGGACCTCATTTACTTCCGGCCCAGACCATAGTAAGAGGGGACGGTGAACCCTTCATCGCGGTCCTCAATGTGGGCTCGCAGACGGTGGTGGTCCCACAGGGGACCGTGCTTGCTCACGCAACGCCGGTGCCATGTGAGGAACCCGTCGCAAATCACGTCAGCGTTGTCCCTGCGCCGCGACCGCATTCGGACAGCGATGAAGGGTGGCTCGAGGCGCTTTGTGCGGGATCGACGGACCTGTCAGATTCAGAGCGTCAACAACTTAAAACACTACTGCGGGAATTTTCCGACGTTTTTAGTCGGAATAAATACGATTTGGGTTGTACTCACCTGCTGCGTCACCATATTGACACGGGTGACAGCGCACCAATTCGCCAAAATCCGTTTCGGTTGAGTCCCGCCGAAAAGGACCATGTCAAATCGGCTGTTGATGACATGTTGGCCGCCGACATCATTTCTCCTTCCACCAGCCCTTGGGGAGCGCCGATCGTCCTGGTTAAAAAGCAGGACGGTTCGTTGCGGTTTTGCGTTGATTTCCGGCGTCTTAACAAAATTTCGGTTGCCGACGCATACCCGCTCCCTCGGATGGATGAATCGCTGGACGCCTTGGCGGGAGCGCGATTCTTTTCCACACTGGATTTACTTTCGGGATTCTGGCAGCTTCCTCTGGACGATGATTCAAAGCCTAAAACTGCTTTCCATACACCGCATGGCCTGTTCCAATTCAACCGGTTGCCAATGGGCTTACACTCAGCGCCGGCAACTTTCCAGCGTTTGATGGAATTGGTTTTGGCTGGATTGCAATGGGAGTCGTGCCTCATTTATTTGGATGACGTTATCGTCTTTAGTAAAACTTTTGACGAACATCTCCAGAGGTTGCGGGCGGTTTTCCTAAAGATGCGGGCTGCTAATTTGAAATTCAAGCCCCAAAAATGCCATTTGTTGCGCGATTCGGTGCGTTATTTGGGGCACATCGTGGGACGCTCAGGTATTGCTACCGATCCCGCCAAAACGCAGTGTGTCAGCTCCTGGCCGACTCCCACCTCGGTGGGAGAGGTCAGGAGTTTCATTGGGTTCGCGTCGTATTACCGACGGTTCGTCGCTGATTTTGCGACAATTGCAAAACCCCTGCACGCTTTAACATCTAAAGGGGTTCGGTTCCACTGGGGTCAAGAGGAGGAGGCTGCTTTCTGCTCCCTTCGGGACGCCCTGGTAAAAGCCCCTCCCTTGATTTACCCAGATTTTTCTAAGCCCTTTTTGCTCGACACCGATGCGAGCAACACGGGTATTGGGGGTGTGCTTTCCCAGGTGGTTGATGGCGTGGAACGGGTGGTCGCGTACGGTAGTCGGGTGTTGTCTCCTGCGGAGCAAAGATATTGTGTCACCCGTAGGGAACTGTTGGCAATTGTCTATTTCATCCAACAGTATCGCCCATATCTGTACGGTCGGCATTTCACCGTCCGCACAGATCATGCGGCACTACAGTATGCCCTGCGAGTTCAACAACCATCGGGACAGTTGTCTCGATGGTTGGAGGTTCTCCAGGACTTTGATTTTGAAACCACCTACCGTAAGGGCGTTCGCCATACGAATGCGGACGCTCTGTCGCGCATGCCAACCACCTCCGAATGTGCATGCCTCCTGGGGTCGGGACGTTGCAGGCCTTCAGGGGACGCATCGGTTCCGATCTTAGCAGCCACCGACGACGACGAACCATTGGTTACTAATTCGATCGAACAACAGGGAAGAGATTCCCTGTTGGGGTTGCCCGTCACTGAATGGGGGCGCCTCCAAATGGAGGATACCTCCCTCCTCGGGTGGCGTCGTCGCGTCGGGGGTGCTGGGCGGGTGAAGGGTGATTCGGATGCATGGGAAATGGTGCAAGGTCTGCTGATGCATTGGGACGGCAAATCCCAGCGACATCGGCTGGTGGTCCCTTCTGAGTTGCGAGGCAAGGTGGTGTGGGCCGCGCATGAGCGCCTATTACACCTGGGGACCCAAAAGACTCTTGCACTGCTACAACTTGATTTTTTTTGGCCTGGTATGACGAGGGATGTTGGGGATCTATTGGGATCATGCCCTCGGTGTGCGCAACGGAAACCGCCGGCGCGGGAGTCTAACCCGCCCTTGCAATCGATCAAAGTATCCAGAATAAATTAGCTTGTCGCGCTGGACATTTTGGGCCCATTTCCCGCCACCCCCAGGGGCAATAGGTATTTGTTGACAGGTGTCGAGTATTTTACGCGCTGGCCTATGGCCTGGCCCCTTGCCAACCAGTCGGCAGCAGCCATCGTGGAGGCCTTTGTTCAGGGATACGTCCTGGACAAAGGTGCTCCGGAGCGGCTGCTGACCGACCAGGGCAGAAATTTTTCCGGTAAATTACTCAAACAAGTCTGTGACCTCTTAGGCACGAAGAAAATTCGTACCTCCCCGTATCACCCGCAAACTGACGGAATGGTCGAGCGCCTGCATCGCACCATTACGTCAATGATGTCACAGCAGGTCTCGGACTCGCAGACTGACTGGGACCTGCATATTCAAGGGGTCTTGGCGGCATACCGGATGGCACCCCATGCAGCTACGGGATTTTCCCCCTTTTACCTCATGTACGGTCGCGAACCCGACCCGCCTGTTCGCGCCCAGCTGCAGATCCCCGACCCGCAAGGGAAAACTAAATTGGCTGACCACGTCAAATTTAATCTGGCCAAATTAACAGAGGCGCGGGATGCTGCTATGCTAAACTCGGACCTCCGTCAAAAAGCGAATGAGCGCCTCAGGCTGGGTCGGGCGCACGTGATACAGTGGAAGCCGGGGGACAAGGCATGGTTGCACTGTCCCCAAGTGCCCCTCGCTACCTCCCCTAAGCTGGCGCGGCCGTGGCGGGGCCCTGTGGAGGTGGTCGAAGTTTTGCGACCACAGTGCGTGCGCATTAAATGGGGGAAGCGGCGATGGTTCGTGCACCCCTCTAGGTTAAAACCCCTCGTTGCGGTACACAAACCCACTTCACACATGCGTGGCCAAACGTGTGGGGGGTCGACCGACTCACTGGGTCCGTCTCCGTCGTTCTCACCTAATGCCTTGCCGGCCGTGCCACCTCCAGGTGCATCAGGACTGACGGGCTCACGCCCGACCACCCCTCCTGGGGATACCGACGGTCGCGCGGCATCGGATGAGGTCTCACTCCGGGACGGACAATTGCCACCTTACGGTCCGCCACCCGGGGTTACCCCGTGTGAGGGGCCCGCTGCAAGGACGCGCGCAAAAATGCGCAGACTGTTATGAGGCCGGAAGATGTGTACATAGGTTGTGTTCATCGTGTGTTGTGTGGGTGGTGTGTTCCCTGCCCATTGAAATGTACATACGTTGGGTTCACCTGGTGTTGTGTGTATGGTGGGTTCCCTGCAAATTGTATATAGGTTGTTTTTTTTACGGAATTCGTATTTATTCAAGGGGGGGTGCGTCGGGTTGTTTTCTCTTCTTGCTGTTGCATTTTGTTGTGTTCTTGTTGCTGTTCTTGTTATTGTTGAAAAATAGTGAGGCACACGCGCGGTCAAGGGGTAAATGCACTTTTATTGTCATTTTTGTATGTTGGCAGCCGGGACGGCTGCAAGCTATGCGGGGGGGGGGGGGGGGGGTGATGTAGGGGTGTTAAAGAGTGGGCCCGTTATGCATGGCAGCCTATGGAAAACAAACACAGTGGGCGGGGCTACGTAAGTGCACGAGCAAGTGCTCTCTACGACGTCCGAGCCAGACACCCTGGGGGGGGCTGGTTCGAACGTTATGATCCCCCGGGGCCCCACCCCTCAGGGAGGGGTTGGGTATAAAAGGGGATGTTTCAAAGGGCTCGGCAGTTATGTTTAAACTAAGGGAAGAAGATTGAAGACGTCTTAGATAGAGCCCTGGACTCCCCTGGTTCGATGTCCTTTTCAGGGCCGGACAGGATTGAGCCAGCGGCGTGGTCCCGAAAGCCAGAGCCGGTGCTCTTGTAAGAGCTGGTCTGGAACTCCGGGTACCGGGCCCGACTTACCAGTGTCGGGCCAGTTAGCCTCCCCTAGCCCATTAGTGGAGGATTCGGGGCTAGGACAGAGTTAGCTAGGGGTGTATCCCGAGTTATACGGGTGAGGGGGCCGATACCCCCTCGAGAGTGTATATGCCCACTGTCATACTGTGAAATAAATATACGTGTGCCTCAACCTCGGCGTCAAGCGTCTTCACCGGTACTTCACATTTATTCAAATAGAACTCATTAATGGCTTTGGCTGAATGTCACAGTGTAGGAGCCCAGAGCGTGACACCTCCACAGGCCCTGGCGGAGTAGCTCAGTTGGTAGCGCCCTCGCTTCCCATGCCAAAGGTCGCAGGATCGATCCCCGTGTCCTCCACAGGCGAATATATTTTTTAAATCCTTTATTTTTAGTTTGCTTGCTTACGACCGTGCAAATCTTTCGGTCGTTTTTTAACCCACTTCCCGTGATCCAATCGAGCTGACATTTTCCACACAGACTCGTTGTGCGTGACAATATGTTCGTGAAATTTTTTTCCCAAAATTTTACACTTTTTATGACAAAAATATTATATTTAATTACCAACTGCTTAATGCTGCCATGCAATCATCTGACTCATAGGTGGCAGCCATCTCAAGCCAAAGGACGAGAGGACTTTAGCCGCCACGCATATAAAGGATTTATAGTGAAAAACTTTGTTTTTACGGGTTATACTTGTTACTATCTCGGCCTCGCTGTGCGCTGCGTTGCACCGCTAGTCGAGTAGATAACCTTGCGTTCAATAAACCCTCGGAGCCAGGATGAACGTCCAACTCCAATTGTCATTTATTGATTGTAACAAGGTAAAACTGGTGAGAAAACACAGATACAGCATCTGTTATAATCTGGAAACACCAACACAATGAACACCACAGCATCAGAACATTGTCTTAAATAACAATAGATCCTGGACGGACCAGGCCCCTACATTACCACTCAACAGCTAGACAAGAGTACAAGCCGGTGCGTTGCATACAGGCACATCGTGTATTCATCCCACTGCACCCCAAATGTACAGCATTACACATAACACTAAACTGTGGATGAGATGTTTCGTCATCTTTACTCTCAGGATCGCAACATAGGCACAAGTCTGACACGACCTACTAAATCACAAGTAACATCCACAATAAGGAAAGTCGCAGGCTTCGTTACTAACTAGGCCTCGTATTTACTACAACAACTTCACGGCACCATAAAGGCATTTACATCACTATAACGGTCATTCCAACATTACAACAGCATTGCCAATATTATAGGAATATAAACAAACTTACAGACAATGCTTCTTAAGCTCCCACAATGGACAAGTGCGGCTGTGGTCTCACTGAGATGCGATGCGTGCCGCCATTTTGAATTATGAGTAAGATGGCCGATGCCTGCATGGTTCACTGAAAATCTAACATCGTGACTTCCTGGTCACGTGACCAAAATTAGCATAAAAAACTGGAACTTCCTGTGAACGTACGCTCCACATCTGCCGTGAGGCAAGACAATGTACATGAGATGAACTCTGTTAATCCCACCTTTGGACTTTGGAGCTCATACATTGAAATGGTTCAACTGTTACTGAGTTTCATTAGAGCAACCAGAGACTCTGACTGGAGCCTTCACTTAGCAATAGTGAGACATATGCTGGTATGGTATTTTGCATATGACCGCCAAAATTATGCAATGTACCTATCAGCATATTGGGTCGAGATGATCAATCTTCCAAAGACTCATCCACACTGCTATGAAGAAGTTACTGCAAAAGGAAACTGGACAGTACAGCATAAGGATGCTAACAGGTTCTCATCCATAGCTTGTGACCAAGCAATAGAACAAACCTGCAACCGTGATTCAAAGACCAAAGGCGGCATAACTGGGATAACCTTGAACAGAGGTGCTGTCCACCGATGGATACTGTCTCATCCTGAACGTTCTGCAATCACAAGGCAGTGTGAAATGATGGCTGGAATGCAACATGAAGAGAGGGGTCATAAAGAGTTGGATGCAACAAGAATTGCAAAAGACAATGCTGCTGTTATATCTTTGGTTTCAGCGGTTGAGTCTATGATCAACCCCTTCCTGCCTCGTGAAGATCTTGTATGTATTAGCTCTGGTGTTGTTGTTACAAAGACTGTCAGGGATGACATACAAAGTGCTTGTGATACAGGTGAAACAGCTCTGAAAATTTTCATCCAAGATCGAGTCCAGTCATCAAAAACAGACTTCTTCTCTCCAATAAAGTCCTTGAAGCTCACTACGTTTGGGGATCAAATGAAGAAATCATCCAAGACAAAAGATGGAAATCAAGTCATTCTAAAAAATGACAGGAGACTCTTTGCACGACTGTTAGTGATAAGTCAATCCCGGTCTGTAAACTTGAAAGAGATTCTGACATATTCACTTGGCAATATCTCATCCCCGCTAGCAAGCACTGATGGTTCATTAGCCAAAACAAATAAGGCTGCTCTTCTAGCTTGTTTAGAATCAAAGAACAAGGACTGTCATGTGAACAAGACTGTTGGTGATAATGGTGCCCTACTGATAGATGGCATGGCATTGATCAGGAGTCTCAAGGATATACCAGACACATTTGGTGAGCTTGCTGATGATCTTCTTCAACTTATGATTAAGATGGGTAGAAAGTTCAGTTGTCCAAGGGTCGATTTTGTCATTGATCGCTACCCGGCAGTGAGCATCAAAAATGCTGAACGATCAAGACATGCTGTTGCTGGACAACAATTACTGCAAATATACAGCATCAAGCAGAAGACTCCAAGTCAGTGGACCAAGTTTCTAGCCAGTGGTGAAAATAAAGAAGCCTTGACAGACTTTCTCTTTGAGACATGGAGAACTGTGCCTTTACAAGCAGCTGGAAAAGACATAGCTATCTTTGTGGCACACAGCAATGTATGTCATCAACTCACTCTTAAAGATGGCATTATGTCTGTCAAAGAGGTAGAATCTTTGACTTGTGACCATGAAGAAGCTGACACGAGGCTCCTACTTCATGCAAAACATGCCTGGAGTGAACTTTATAATAAGATAATCATCCAGAGTCCTGACACTGATGTTGCTATCATTTCACTTTCAATAATGGCTAAGCTTCCCTCAGCAAAGATGTACTTTCTGACAGGAACAAAAGACAGGCAAAGAATGTTAGATCTCCAGGCAATTGGTTCTGCTTTGGGTCCTTCACTAACAGAGGCACTGATAGGACTACACACATTCACTGGCTGTGACTCAACTAGTTCCTTTTATGGGAAAGGAAAAGAGAAACCACTAAATATAGTGTCTGGAAATGCACAGTACATCAGTGCAATTGTTGCTCTTGGGAGGCAATTTGAAATGGACAGCACCCCATTTGTGACCACAGAACGTTTTGTGTGTGAGCTGTATGGAGAAAAGGTATCAGATGTTAATTTGGCCAGATACAATAGGTTCTGTGTCCAGGCCTCTTCCAAACAGGCATTACCTCCAACAAAAGATGCACTTACAGAGCACTTCAAGCGTGCTAACTACCAAGCTGCAATCCACAGGAGCATTGGATCCTTTTATAAATGCTCCCAGTCCAGACGGCTTTGGATAGATTTTCAAGGATGGTGATCTCATCATATCATGGATGACTAAAGATCCAGCTCCTCAACAGATTTTAGGGTCACTCCACTGTGGGTGTAAGTCTGGTACTTGTACAGGTGGAAGGTGCTCATGCCACAAGGCTGGCCTGGCCTGCACTGACCTATGTAAATGTGTTCATTGTGACAATGTGAGATTAACTGAGGATATTGTTTCATGTGAATCTGATAGTGAGGACAGTGATCTTGATATTTAGTGATGTGTATATGATAATAAAATTAATATAGGACATATATATTTAATATAAATCAATCAAAATTAAATCTTGTTTACAATAATCATTCCTGTGAATATGTACATGTAGTGCAGTTACTGCTCGTGTATGCGAATTGACAATTCACCATTAAATGTGTTATTTTGAAAAGTGTTTTTTTAATATATTATATTTTGACTTAATTCTATTTGTTATTCAGATTTTACCTCAAATATTACCTTTGAATTGGAACAACATAATGGGAAGTAATTGGGATGTTAATGCTACAGTAGAAGTTTTCTTGATAATCTTATCATGTTTACTGTGCATAGATAGCAACTTCAGGTATATCACACATTTCAAACTGGTTTATTTTGTACTTCAAGTGGTAATTCTGCATTTTTGGGTTTATATGATAAACAGGTTTGAAAGTGCAAAATTCCCTATGGTTTCCCTTTTTTCAAAATGGGCACCTTTAGCATAATTTTTCTCAAAAACTGCAAGGTTGTGTGCGGAGAACTTTTTCCTAAGGAATCTCTATATATTTCTGATGTTAAATATAAAAAAGTAGGTAGTGCCCCACTTGGTGGAACGAAACCCTATTTCTAGGCCTCTTTTAGGCTACCGACAGCGGCCCATAAAGTTAAGAAAAAACCTCCACTTTTTTCAAAATTTCTTGCTGTGGTTTTCACACCTGATGACGATTGCTTGTGTTGCAATCGAAACGTCGTCAGAATTTTATTGTTTTATTTTATTATTTCCCTTCTACATGACTTTACTGAAAGAACTAAGAATATGAATCCCTGCAGTCACGAAAGCTTTAAATCGAGATTTAACCACCTCTACGGGGAGGGTTTCCACATAGCTTTGAGATCCTTCAACAAACTCCGGGATAAGAAGGCTCAGCTGATCGAGTCTCTCACCTTTCTGAAGAGATGCCGCGACTCTGGGGTAAGACCAATCGCATTTACACTGACCTCTGCTGCTGTAACTTCTAATGCGAAACGAATTCTGTCTAGAATTAGCTTAGCTCTTATCTCAGAGAAAATCAGACTTATACGCACCGAACTAGATCAGTTAGACAAGACACTCTACAAATCACACTTATCATTGACGACAACAATGTCCACATCGGATTGGGAACATGTAGACAATATGACTGCCTCTTAAGCTGCCACTGTCGACCAAATGTAAGGACAACTTGATTTCCAAATTCAACCTCCTCTCCAACAAGAGACCGGACCCACACATCGAAAAGCTAGACGTTAACAAAGTCGTAATTAATCGCAGTAATAGTTCTATTTTTGATGGTCTGAAATCCGTTTTAGCTAAAGGGCTAAACTTTGCAGTCACACCTAGACACATACCAGTTAATGATATAATTGCCCAAGTAGATGTGGCTCTCAAGGGCCTGGGTCACATCGCTGCAGACGTAGCAAGATCTGAAATCGCTGCAACCCTCAAACGCTAAGATGCCAGCTAGCAACCTCAGCAAAGATGAGCGTTTTGAATTATCTCAATTTAAAAAGAGGGAAGACATTGTCATCCTCTCAGCCGACAAGTGCAATGCCACTGTCATCATGGATAAAATAGAATATAACATTCAAGAACTACTTAACGATGGCAGCTATACAAAAATAAAAAGAGACCCCACCAACAGCCTCGTCATACAAACCAACAAAATCATTTCTGATTCAACCGCATTAATTGTTCAAACCAAACAGTTCTCGTTGAAATCTTCTGCTGCCAGGCCACCAAAATTATATGGCTTACCAAAGATACATAAAGAAGATACACCCCTTCGTCCAATCGCCACTACTATCAACTACCCCACCTACACACTGGCTCGTTTTTGGTCTGAAAACCTGCGGCTGTTTCACTGGAAAAACCACCTCTGCGGTAAATGGGATAAACTCAGCCACAAAACAGCGACACATTTTTTAGATTTATGTTTATTTGTTGAATTCATTTTACAAGTAATTGTGAAATTATATAAATGCGATTAATTGTTCTCATGGGAAGTGTTCAGCTTCGTGATCCATACTAAAATAAAACTCATGACAAGGTGAGAAATTACTTTCAGTACTTCCGATTGAGGTTGAGCTTCGGATTACATTTTAGATTTTCTCAACTTTAACTTAATATTTTCATGTTGTCTAATTTTAGTTTAGTTCCTTCCATTCATTTAAAAATTACTTCGATTTCAATGAGAACATCTTTTGCTAAATTTGGTTGTGAGAATTTTAATTAAATTCACCAGTGCGGTGAAACAATTGGCGTGTAAAACTCTTGTACACCCCATGACAAGTGCTTTGGGTGTGTCGGATAGTAGAGGCTTTTAAAAAGCACAAATTTGGCCAGATCATCATTGTGGACAAACACAGAAACATATCATGAATGATTACTTTGGCTGTGAAAACCGACACGTTAATTAAATTAACCATTGTAAAGAATAAAAATAACATATCTGTCTGAAAGTATGAGTGAATACAGTAGCATATGTTTGTACATAATTTTGCCCGAAAATTTAAAATGTGGATCAGTGAAAATGAGTCGATACCAAATTTATCATTGCTCAGTCCACCTCATTTTCTCCTTGAGCTTCCACCTTCGTGAGAACACAAACTTGAGTGACGACATCTTCGTCCTTGTCCTGATGCTGATAGATGAAGCCATCACCCACTTCACCGTTTTGTGTGAAACTTTAAACAGAATTAACTTTACCCTCTGCCTTCAGGATGTGGACTTCGGAATCAAGACCTGGTGATGCTGTTTAAAACAATAAAACATATCAGCAAACAATATTCATCACTTTAAATAAACTCATAATAGTAGGTTTTTACCCTTTTAACTGGTACAAAACTGACACCTTTATTCAAGACATCATGTTTGCAATGACCACAACACAAGTAGTCAAAAAAGCAAACAAAAAGAAGCAACTCTGATAAGGATGATAATATGCACTATCATCCTTATCAGAGTTGCTTCTTTTTGTTTGCTTTTTTGACTACTTGTGTTGTGGTCATTGCAAACATGATGTCTTGAATAAAGGTGTCAGTTTTGTACCAGTTAAAAGGGTAAAAACCTACTATTATATTTTGCCACTGGTAAAAGAGATCTCATAGTTTAAATAAACTCCTTAAAAAAAGTTATTTTTTAACAACGGTTTTATTCACAACTGGTGCGCCTGAGACACGTGGCGCCTGGTTCTTGGGCGAGGCGATTCGAGAGTTTAGGGACCGCGGCGTTTTAGACCTACACAAATATATATGTAAATAATAAGGCGTTCATACAAAATGTAAATTGCTTTAAAGTAGCGAATTAATTGATTGATGCCGATTTTTGATACATGCATGCATTGTCACCGGATCTGAGTACGTGTGCAAAATTGGAATTGATTGAACAGGAAGTAAACTAAATTTTGATTAAAAGATTTGACCACGATACAGGAGTCAAGTTAAGTAAAACCGTTGAAAAAAAACTAAGTGTTTGTCTTTTTATAAAGGTGTTGGGTGGTGACGTGGCCCAGGGGTAGCACGTTCACCTCTTGTTGCAGGGGTTCATGATTTGAATCCAGAAGGCTGCCCTGGTTACCACTGCAGATATATCAACCATAAAATATTCGCCATTTGCTTCATAGCAGACGTTAAAGATCCCCTGTCACCATTTACAAAGAGTAGGCCACTGTGCCGACGTCATGATCCAAGTTTACCAAATTATACAAATAACCTGAAAATCACTCAATTGGGATTACACGCGGCAACATGTGGCCCTACTGTGACAGTGCTGCAGACTGTGAAACACAGTGCCGTCGTGATAGCCTTGAGACAGTAACAGTGCAAAAGCTAAGTAATGATTATTTTTACCTGATTCATGACTTATTGGTGAAATATCGCTGCTGCTGACATTTTCACTGCTTCCAGTAAGATTGTCGGTGTTGTCCCTTGGCTGCAGTTGTTGCTCTTTATTTGTTGCCGCGTTGACGTCCTGAGATATCATTGTTGAAGAAATTGTTGTTCCAGTCGAAGTAGATGGCTTCAATGCCAGCTGCCAGCTCGGCAGAATGGCTGCTGGATTCGGGGGACACGGGAACTGCTTTCTAAGTGAGACACGAAAACAGCAATGTGTGAACACCTCAACAATGTGGGCGCCTGTCTATGTTAAGTCAGTATTTTCTCCCTCTGTTCTGCATGGGTTTCCACCAGATTCTCTGGTTTCCTACCAGAGATAAAAAAAACAATGTAACTGGGATTGGTTAAACATCCCAATGCAAAACCTGCAAATTACTTGGGATTCCGCATCGCAACATGGACTATTAATGCAAAAAACTTGGCCGAACTCTCCTGAAAGAGAGCCTCAATGACGCTCTCCTGGTTGAACAAGCGGATTAATAATAAATTAATCATCAATACGGAGCAAGGGCCGGCTTAAAAGCCGTGAACGAAGCGGCTCGTTTTCATTCCGGCAGCCATCGACACACTCCTACAGATGCTCGCGTGTGCGGCTAGGACTGCATCAAGAAACAGCCAATTTTGGGTTGCTCTTAACATTCGGGAGGTTTGGCAACATACCTTCCCAGCATGAGACCTTTAATGGAGGCTATTTCTGTTCGAAGATCTGAAAGCAATGGACCACTGGCCTGCATACACACATGAAAAGACAACAATCCCTAGTTTAGCCCCTTAAAATATTTAGACAAGTTAGCACCTATTAAGGCAGGTACAGATCACACCTAGCCCATACAGTGTCTGTGGTTGTGAGGGTGGTGACAGATGTAAGGATCTACAGTCATTGATGTTGGAAGTGCAAAATATGCGTGTCTGGGTAAATTTTGCTGGAAGGCTTCTGGCAAACGGAAACATGTCAGGCGGTGCCATGTACATATTATTGCCTGAGTATTTTGTTTTATTTAAACTTTCTTGATTTGAAGCTTTCATGACTGCAGGAATCTATACTCTTTGGTTCTTTCAGTAAAGTCACGTAGGTATAAAATAAAATAAATCACGTTTCGGGTGCAACAAGCGTCCGTCATCAGGTAGGAAAGCATGATCTGCTGAGGCAGACTGTTCTAAAATATTTGAAATGGGTGTAGCGCAAGGGTCATAAAGAAGTGGGCGGGGCTAGTGATGTTAATGTCAGAAATTAGCATGTAACTAAGAACGGAGAGCGGCCTCCTCAACGAGGGCACAGAAGTGGCTATGATAATGCGAGAGATTAGCATGTTAATGTAAGAATGAAGAGTGTGTAATCCAAAGGCATGAGAGTGCAATCCAAAGGACATGTGAGCATGAGTGCAATCCAACGGCATGGGAGTGCAATGCAAAGGACATGTGAGCATGAGAAATCTTAGAGAGAGACAGAGTCGGAAATAACAGCTGACATAGGTAGGTAGGATGGAAACATCACAGTCAGTTAAGACTTTACCTGGTTAATAACGTCCTTCCAATGATTGCTCAATTTGTACCCATCTTCTCGGTTGAAGTTGTGTCTGTGTTTATATATCTGGATGGCTTCATGAACAAATCTCTGAAGGTAGCCAGTAGGTTTGCAGAGTACCTCCGTCTTGGAAAAATCAATTTCGTGAGCCCACAGCGTTAAAACACAATGATCATCAACGGCATAGGTATTGGGTCCTACTGTGTTTCAGATGTGCCTTGTGTTCATGAACGCGGTCCGAGACATGTCGTTTCGTTTCCCCAATGTAACTGCTGACGGAAATCGGGCCAATTTGTAAGTGGGTGAGTTAATGGTGGAGACGATAGGACGGAGCGGGGTACCTACTTTGTGGATTTTTGGAAGGCCATAAAATCTGGGTAGTCTAGCAGCTGAAGGTTTTAGGGAGTTCTGCTTGGTCTGATCCATTAGAGAAGTCGATTATTTATACTTGTTTATTCAAGAAAGCTTCAGTCTTAAGACTCTTTTTCAGGAGGATTCTGCCAAGTTTTCGCAGTAGGAGGCATGATGCTGCCGTGTATAATCCCAATTGAGTAGTTTGCAGGTAATTTTTCAGCACTGCCACGTTCTGACCACTACCAATTACATTATGGGAGGACATCAGAGGAAATGGAGGAACCCATGCAGAACAGAGGGAGAACATACAAACGCCACACAGAAATGTACCTGAGTAGCGAATCAAACCCAGGCGCATACTTGCTGTGAGGGGACGAATGTGACCACTTCACCACCTTCCTTCATACGATGAGTGTTCGCACGTTTTACCTTGGATACAGCGGTGTCATCTGTCAGCCGCTCCAACTGTTTTTGTTGACGTGACAACAGCTCGTGGGTCCCTGCGACACTTGTCTGTAGTTGTGTCACTAAACACATTATACAAACATCTTAAGCCACATGTATAGTGTTATTGCATTTATTTTCATTTACGCTTGTTTACCCTGGAAACCCTCATTGGATCTCAATACTCTTTTTCAGGAGGGTCCTGCCAAGTGCTCGCATGTCGGGAACAATGTTGCTCTGTGTAAACCCAATTAAGTGATTTGTACGTGATTTTTCATCATTGCCATGTTTGGCCAATACCAATTATAATTATTAATGACATAAATAATAAAGCCAGCAAGTCATAGGACTCTTTTCAGGCTCCTGCATTTGGGTTTTATTAGAAAATGTTTTCAGCCAATTAATGAGTGTTTATACAAGTGGGAGGAAATCCGATTCGCACGGTTGGCTATGAACGGGGTGAAAGAAGTTCAACATGCATACATACAAATCAAAGACCTCAGAGCAAACCCAAGCAGAATAGAGGGAGAACAAACGGCACAGAGAAAGGCACCCGAGTTGGGAATCGAAATCAAGGACCCGTCTTGCTGTGAAGCACAACTGTTACCACAGCACCACCACCCTGCCGCCCAGGTGAAGTGACTTGAGTATTATTTCTAGACAGATGGCAGATGCTAATGAATAATTCTGGCAGCAGGGCAGCACAGTGGTGACATTCGTGCCTCGCAGCACGAAGGTCCGAGGTTCGATTCCCAACTTCGGTGCCTTTCTGTGTGGAGTTTCTCCGTCCTCATGTTCTGCATTGATGTCCTCTGGGTTCTCTGGTTTGGTGCTGGCCGAGCTAAAAAAATACATATGAAATGTAGCTCTCAGAGACACCGTCTTGTTCAGTTATATATGTATTTATTATGAATAAAGTCCGCCGACTCACTGATAACTTAACGAGTAACTATATACACTTGGGTAACTTAGATAACTCTATTCTGAGACAACATATCGCTAGTCTTCCAACACTACAAGGTGTCCACTCCTGGATGATGAACACGACCCGCTCCTAGGTGACGACGGCGACGACAATTCCCCTACAACAGCAGCCCAGCATTCCGGTTCACGCCGGCTCTTATCCCCCTCACGACCCGGCTACGCCCCTATTCCCGAACCCTCTCTTACCGCACCTGGCCCTGTCCGTCTCTGCCCTTAATACAATTTACTATCGTTAGGTCCCATGCTTCCCCTCACGCGACCTTGTCAACGCTTGTCCCATCAATCATCATTAGCAACCACTTAGGTCCCACATTACCCGAACATGACCCTGTCTGTTCCCGTTACGGCCACGGGGAGCTGTACTGTCCCTACATAACCCCGTACTGTCCTTACACATGCGATGTAATTGGTGTTAAACAACCCAATACTGAACAATCCAATACTGAAGGAGACCTGCAAATTACTTAACTGGGATAACATACAGCAACACCCCCTATTACAAAACAACTTGGCAGGACCCTACTAAAAAAAGAGTACCGGAGGTATCCCTCGATTTCCAAACTTTTGTTTACGAAATTTGCTGTAAATTATGGACACTTTTCGATTAACGAAATCGAATTTCCACAATAAAAGTTAATTATTTAGATTTAAATTAATTATCGAATCATTTTTATATTTATGTCCTTTAATACCATTTTCGTGTTATATTTTTAGGTTAAGGAATACAATTGGAATGAAACACATCCCTAAATTTATGGGAAAAGCCATTCCGATTAATTCAATTTAATTTTACATGTGTTTTTGATGAACGGCTCCCTCTCATAAATCGAGGGATACCTGTACTAGGCCTCACAGTGAGGCTTTCCTGGGTAAACAAGCGTCGTAACCCTAACACATCACATTGACCTGTAAAAAATGTAATGGGGCTCGGGGAGAACATGTTGCTGTAAAGAACGATGGCCGAAAGTCAGAATGGCAGCGAAAGGAACACAGCCGGAAGGAGATGAAGCCAGATCAACTTGAGTACAGGAAATAGACAGACTCGCATCGCAGGACTCTAAGGCATGGTGACGGTTTGTGGAGGCCTTCATCCAGCAGTATAGTAACATAGCTGATGATGGTTATGGCAACTACTGTAGGTAAATGTGAATTACAAGCGCTTTAACGGTTGGATGCAATGGACGATTGTGCATTGCTATGCTTATGCACGCACCAGCGTGGGTGAGTGAAGCGGCCATTGCAGAGACAGTGGATTCCACATCAGTGAGACGCTGGGCTTCTGCAGCACGAACAGCCGCCAGCCACTAAGCACGCACAAGTCGGTCGATACAAGCACAGAAGCAAGACACCCATTGCTGCAGAGAGTAAACAATTCTCATATTTAGCTTTCCTGTGCAAAATGCGAACAAATTAATGTTTCGAGATGACGTAAGATGATTGTACCTTGCGCTAATATGAAAAATGGGTGGATGATTTTCGTAAATAACACTTTCACTGCAAAAATATCACTTGAACAATGAATAACTTATAGTAGTAGGTTTTTACCCTTTTAAACTGGTACAAAACTGACACCTTTATAGTTTTGTACCAGTTTAAAAGGGTAAAAACCTACTACTATATTTTGCCACTGGTAAAAGAGATCTCATAGTGTGAATGGATAACTTCACACATAGTAAATATACCTGCTCTGTATGCTTCGTATAACATTCGCCACAAACGTGTTGTGTATTACGTAGGATACCTGAAATCGCCTCTAATCTCGACAGCCTCACATGAGTGCAAGTGCTCGTTATCTATGCATGCCTTGTACAGCCGGTTGATGCCGAAGCCGATAGCCGCAATGACAGCTGACAGAGCGCCCACGTCCCTCCAGCGCCAAGCTGGTGAGCAAAGTAATTGTAAGCACCTGAGATTCAACAAGTAGTTAGCTACTCTCAAGGCTCTCATACTTTTTGAGTTCCAGAGACAGAATCAGAGTAGAGTTGACAACACAAGGACTCTGAGAGAGCCCTGTGCGTGCAGGCCAAGTGGAATGGTCGTGACAGAAGGTTCCACTCACAGTGCCGTGATGCTGGTGGTCCTGCAGGAGACTGGGCCAAATGTTGCGCATGAGTGAGGCTGGTTCCTCCATGCACCCCAGCCCGCAGAAACACATCCTCTATCTCCACGTCTGTCAGACCTAGACACAAAAAAAACAAAAATATACAGAAGTGAGATGTACATCATGTGAATGTTTAAGATTTTTAGTGAGATCCAAAATCCTACAGAAATTTTTATAATTACTGGTCATTAACACGCAGGTTTTTCGCCGGTATAGTGAGTCCAACTGAGTAGCAGGCTAGATTTGAAGTTTTCGTGACTGCAAGGATCCACACTCTTTGGTTTTTTTGGTAAAGTCACGTAGGTGAAAACAAAAAAAAATAAAACTAAATTGAATCACGTTTCAGAAGCAACACAAACATCCGTCATCAGGTGTGACCGCTCCAGCAAAATTACTGTAGCGTATGAAGAGCTATTTAGAGACACATGTATATATAGGCTAATAAGGGGGAGGAGGAGCCAAGGGGTGGGGGGGGGCAGGCCGTGTGCCGTCGCGGGCGGTTGGGCAGGGGATTAGCATGAGTTAAGCCGATAGATAACCATCTTTTTTCTTTGTGATGCCAGGGGGGGGGGGGGAACGGGGGGGAGGGAGAGGAGAGTGGGATGGGGGGGACAATTTTTTGCGCTATTGAAACACTGTTGTACATTAAAATTTCTTAGTGATGGTAGTGTATCAGGCTGGGAGTAAAAGACTGGAAATATGGATATGGCTGTAAAATTATAAGGCAGCTAAAGTTTGACTTGGTTGATGACATCCTTCCAATGATTGCTTAATTTGAAACCATCCTCTCGGTTGAAGTTGTGTCTATGTTTGTATATCTGGATGACTTCATGGACAAATCTTTGGTAGTATCCAGACGGCTTGCAGAGTACTTTGGTATCGGAGAAAACAATATCATGAGAACCTGCTGCGTTGAAACAATGATCAGCTACGGCAGAAGAATTCGTCCTACCGTGTTTTAAATCTGACTTGTGCTCGTGATTTATTTATTATAATATGCCTCCATCTAATCTGTTTTCTTACATCACACGACTATGCCCCCGTATTATAGACTGCCATAGACAGACCCCAACATTGAATTATACACCGCGTTACTATAGACTATAATATTAGACTTGTAATATTGCACTATGTATCATTCTACCAACCCTATTGTATACCACACTGCTGTATATTCACTATGCAATTACGATACTATATATTACCTCATGAATTATATTAAACATTACACTGTTATACTATTTATTATACAATCTTCTATAAACCATACCATTGACCGTCGCGTGAAAGGTACTAAGAGGCAATGCCAGCGAATGGACTGCAGTCTGAAAGTCACCGTAAAACAAAATCAATCAAAACCCAAAATGATTTATCACGTCCTTCCAATGATTGCTGAGTCAGAATCCATCTTCTCAATTGAAATTGAACGAATCTCTCATGGTAGATTAGTTCGAGGCAATCCACATATTCCTGGATTTGAAGCTTTCGTGACTGCAAGAATTCACTCTTATGTTTTTTTGGTAGTCACGTAGGTAAAAATAAATAAAAATAAATACATAATAAAAATAATAGAAATAAAATAAGAAATCACGTTTCGGAGGCAACACAAGCTTCCTTCATCAGGTGTAAAAAGGCACAGCAAAATAACTGCAGGGTGGGGGGGGGTTTGGGGTGTGGGTGGAGCCAGGAAGGTGATCCTAGAGGACAAGTGCAACGGATGGTAGAGGTGCAGGATGGGGGGGGGGGTGTGGAGCCAGGAAGGTGATCCTAGAGTTGAGAGGGGGAGGGGCTTGTCTGAATGTGGCAGCCAGGATGATGGTCCTCGGGGGCGGTGCTAAAAGAGAACAATGTTGCACATCAGCTCATGGTTGTGGCCGGTGTTAGCTGATATTAAGCATAAAAATAAGCAATACTGGTAAACGCTGGGGATGTCAACACTCGGTAAAGTAGTTCAAGACTTGGTCCAACATGGATTGAATTTGGATGTACCTGCGCTGGTTAGGCATTGCTCACCAAGACTTATTTTACTTGGAATGGCACCTTCTACAAACAGAATGAGGGTACCTCTTCTATGGGCTCCCCCTTGTCACCAGTGACAGCCAATGTGTTCATGGAAAAGTTTGAATCAGACGCCATCCAGACGTCCACCCTGCATCCTTTCCCTGTGGAAAAGGTATGTGGATGATACTTTCGTCATTTGGCCACATGGCCTCCCAGCATTGAACCACTTCCTGGACCACATCAATTCCAGACACCCATCCATCAGATTCACCATGGAAGTGGAGAGAGATGGCAAACTACCATTCTTAGATATTCTGTTTGAGAGAAGACCAGATGGATCCTTGGGACATTCTGTCTACAGGAAAGCCACCCACACAGATTCCTACTTGAAACCTGATTCCCACCACCACCAGTCTCAAAATAATTCTCTCATCAAAACACTATACCACAGAGCTCATGGCATTTCTGACCAACACCACCTGGCCAGTGAATTGAGACATGTACATCGGGCCCTCAGGATGAACGGATACTCTGACCGCACCATCCGCCAAGCTGTTATATAGAAACAGCCACTTGAAACTCCGATCAAAACTATCACGTTGCCATACATAGCAGGCGTGACCAAAAAGATCTCCAAAATTCTAAACAAACATAAGATCCAAGTCCGATTCAGTACAGTACATAAAATCCGTGAGAGATTATATTGAGTATATTGATGTAGTTAATATTTTAGTTTTTTATCGGTTCACTATATGATAGTCATTATATAGTGTATTGTATACCCAGTTACTTAATGTTAATAGCTCAGCTTATTGGAGAATATATTGAGTACATTGATTATATGGATGTAGTTTATATTTAGATCTTTCACATCGGTTTATTGTATGATAGTGGGTGTTGCGGTTCTTTAGCGTCAATATACTAAATGCCTCTGTTGATATGTAAACTTTGACTTTAACATAGCCACTTCCGTGACCGTTACATGCCAATTCCTCACATTAACATCATGCTAATCTCCCAGTTACATGCCAATTTCTGACTTTAACATCCTGCTAATTCTCTCACATTATCACAGCTTATTCAATGCTAAATTCTTCTGTTGATATGGAAACTTCTTTGTCAAGGCGCTCTTCTCCTCCCACCCAGCTTAAAATATGCTGCCAAGCTTAGCAATGTTCATTGGAGCGCTGTCTTTCAGACAGCTCTGTCTTCACCTGAGGACGGCTGCTTGTGTTGTGGCCAAAACGTCGTGAGAATTTTATTTTATTATGTTTATTTTTATTATTTCCTTTCTATGTGACTTTACTGAAAGAACCAATAAGATTAATCCCTGCAGTCACGAAAGCTTTAAATCGAAATCCACCCAGTGCTGTCCGCGACGTAGGAACATCGCACAGTGACATCCCTAATGTCACTACACAGGTAATATTACGATTCATAATCTTATTGTTGAGTTCGGCCACGTTATGGTAGGACCAAATTTGTGTCATTCAGACACTCCATCACCTATCAAAGTCAAAGAAAGTAAACTGTCACGTGAACAAGTGTTAATTACGTGGTCACGTGAAATCTAATTGGTACATTTGTGTTTAACTTATAGGTGAACTGAAAAAAATATTGACGCGTAAAATACTTGTACACGTGATCATGAAATGTGTTTGGCTATGTTGAGTGGTGGAGGGTCTTAAGACAAATTTGGTAAGATCACGTGAATTAATTGGTTAATTGTGAATTGCCATAAATGCATTATAATTAACCTTTGTATAGTGGACTTATTTTGTTTATAAATGTTTAGAAATTTACAGGAAATATTTTGGACATTTAAATACTGTACGCGCAGTAGTTTGGAGACTTTTATCAGCCTGCCAGAAGATCTCCTCGTGACGGTGACGCAGGCTACACGAGGGGTCGGCACCCTAAATGACAAGAGCCATTTTTTCCGGTCCTTAATAAATAACGTCACAAAACAGTACTTATGTAATGCGGTTGTAAACGGCCCTTCTGAGGTGCCGTCAGGGGGGGAGGAGTTAGGTCACGTGGGGGGAGAGGGGTTGAGTATAGAAGGAGGGGAACCGGAAGAGCAGAGGGAGTGACTGGGAGCCAGGAACAGAGGAAGGCCACGTAGGGCGAAGCGGGGTGTGGCGAGATCGCCACGAACACGGGGGAAGCGAGGATCGGCACCGTTGGCCAGCGGTGACCGACCCGAAGCAGCAAGGAGGCTGCAGTCAGCAGCGGGGCTGCACAGAGAGAGTGGGCAGCGGGTCTGCATACAGTGACAGCCAGAGGGTCTGCACATAGGGGTAGCAGCAAGTCTGCAGGGAGGAGGTTACAGTAGATGAAGCAGAGAGTCAGAGGGGTGAGGAAGCTATAATAGCAGTGAATAGCCGGGGGCTACAAATACAGGAGTTATAACAGAGTGCCGTGTGGGTAAAGACGTGAACCTGAATAAAGACACGAAGACAGAAAGAAGTGTTCGAGTCCTTTTATTACACTGGAGTCAGAAGTGAAACGGCATGGCGAAACAACTGAGGAAGAAGAATATCCCATCTCCGGCGTCGGCTTCATCATCGGACGACGACGATCTTCCTCCTGAGGTCGGCTTCACTTCGGCGGAGGGAGAGATCCGTGAGGGCCCGGGTGTGGAGGAGGTTGCCGCTGCGCCCGACCCATCTGCGTTGAAGGACGAAGATTTAAGATGGACCCGGATGGCGGAGCAACTGGCGACCCTAAAAACCGTCATCACGGAGTTGTGTGACCTTGTCACGCCAAGGGCGGCGTTGGAAGGTGATGGTGGTGATCGGCAGGAGCCCGGGTCGTCTTCGATGGCGCCGCCATTGACCACGCGGCGTGAAGACGCCATCTTGGGCGTGGCGCACCACGGAAGGCGGGAAGCCGCCATCTTGGGGCCGCCACGAAGATCGTCCGCCATCTTGGCGACACCGCGTTGCGACGCCTTGCTGAACTTGCCGCCGGAAGAGTCGGTGACGGACGGAAGCAGGCCAAGGAGCCGCAGTCGTCACCTTACAACTGTTAAGGAGTTCTCCATCGGGGGCGATTGGAGTGCGTTCGCTTGTCGATTTTTGGCGGCGGTACGAACGGCAAGGTGGACGGACGCCGAGGCGCTGGAGGTGCTTCCGACTCTCCTTGACGATGAGTCTGTTCGTTTTTTTCGCTCTATAAAAGCTGCGAAGAAGAAAACATTGCGTGGAGTGTTCGACGAAATGGCGGACGCGTACGAGCCACCGGATGACGCCCATCGCCGCTTCGTGCAGTGGCAACGCGCACCGGAGGAGTCGCCTGTAGCGTACAGGGGCGCCGTGCTGGAACTCGCGATGGCCGCTTACCCGGAGACGGAGCCTGACCTGCTGGAACCTCTCATCTTGGGGAAGATGTTGGAGTTATCCCGGGATCTGGGCATTCCTATGCCGGCTTGCGGTCACGAGAAACTCACGTCCCGGACCGCGGCTAAGTGTTTGGACGCCCAGTTCAATCTCCGCCGCTGGAAACAAGTCACGGCGTGGACGGGCGGTCCTGTCGTCGATGGGGGGGCCGTAGGGTGGGACCCTACAAAGGCCGTGTACGTGCCGGATGCGACCGGCCCAAAGGAGCTGTCGGCCGCCTCCACTCCGTGGCCGGCTCGAAGCGAGCCGGGGCCGCGGGCTCCGCCGCCGGCGCGGCCACGTCGGGACGGGGGGCCTGCTGCGCGCCGACCCGACGTCGACTGTTTCCGCTGCGGCCGTCGGGGCCACTATGCCAGGGACTGCTGGGCCCGGGTTCCGGGGCCGCCCCAGCAGGAGGCCTCGATCGCGGACGTCCCAAAGAAAGACCCTCCGGCACAGGCAAGTCGGTGCGCACCAGACACCCGGCAAGGCCTGACACCTCACTCATCGCCGTTGTTGTGCGACGCGGATGTTCTAAAATATGGGAGGCCAGTATCTGCGCCTTGTCGCTCGATAACGCAGTGGCGTAAGTTGGCTCGGCGGGTTGTCGCGGCCGCTACAGGTTCGTCCACTGTACCGGGGTCGATCCAAGGGGTGGACGTGCGTATTTTGGTGGATTCCGGGGCGTCCGCGACCATTATTTCGGATGTCATATTCCATCTTTTGAACATCCCACCGGGGGCCGTGAGGCCGGCTTACGCTTCCTGCATCGCTGCGAACGGGGGTAGTATGGGCATCGTGGGACAGGTGGACGCTAATATTTCTATCGGGGGGGTCTCGGCCTCGGGCGTTGTGTTAATTTCGAGGTCCCTGGCGGTTCCTTGCTTGTTGGGCACGGATTTTTTGGCTAAGATGCCCATTTTAATTAGAATCAATGAAAATTGCATTGAACTGCCAGGGGGCCGCAAATTGGCGTTTTTACAGTCCACCTGGGGGCGACCGGCTCCGGTTGCCCAGGTGCAGGCGTTATCGGAAGTTTCAGTTGATATTCCACCTGGCTCGCAGATGCTCATTCCCCTACGATACCGGAAGCCGGTTCCGGGTCGGCAGAGTGCTTGTGGAATTTTGCTGTCGCCGTCCGCCGCTGTTACGGGCGGATTGGCACTGGTGGGGGCGCAAACCATTGTCCGTCCGGATCAGCGCCCGTTTTTGCAGGTGTTAAATGCGACTTCTGAAAGCGTGTGTGTGCCGGCTGGTACCGTTGTGGCACACGCCACTACGGCGTTTACGGCTCAGAGTGACATTCCGGACGGGGGGCTGGTGGGTGGTGTTTCACACGACGGAGGGGTGGACGATCGTTGGATCGCCGAATTATGTGCGGAAAATTCGGCCCTTTCCGCTGAGCAGCGTTGTGCGATTCATAAATTATTAGCGAGCTATTCCGATGTGTTTAGCTCGGACGATTTGGACTTGGGACGCACCTCGCTGCTCTCTCATCACATCGAAACGGGGGACGCGGCCCCTATCCGCTTGAACTCGCTTCGGATGAGTCCGGCTGAGCGTGAGCACGTTCGAGGGGCAGTGGAAGACATGTTGAAAGCGGATATTATATCTCCGTCTAATAGCCCGTGGGGTGCGCCTGTCGTGTTGGTTAAAAAGAAAGATGGTAAATTACGATTTTGTGTGGATTTTCGGAAGTTAAATAAAGTGTCGGTGGCAGATGCGTATCCCCTGCCGCGTATGGACGATTCTCTCGACGCCTTGTCAGGGGCTAAGTTTTTTTCAACGCTAGATCTCTCTTCGGGCTTCTGGCAGCTTCCCCTTGACGAGCCCTCGCGGGAAAAGACAGCGTTCCGTACGCCGCAGGGGTTGTTCCAATTTAACTGTCTGCCGATGGGGTTGAATGCAGCCCCTGCCACCTTTCAGAGATTGATGGAGTTGGTATTGACGGGGTTGCAGTGGGAGACATGTCTCATTTATTTAGATGATATTATTGTCTTCAGCCGCACATTTGATGAGCATTTATTGCGGTTGGAGGCCGTTTTTGCCAGAATGCGTTCTGCTAATTTGAAATTCAAGCCTAAGAAATGTCATCTACTGCAACGTTCCGTTCGATACTTGGGACATATTGTTAGTGCGGACGGGGTGGCCACGGATCCAGAGAAAACTGCGTGTGTCCGGGATTGGGCAACCCCCGCCACGGTGGGTGATGTGCGTCGGTTTTTGGGGTTCGCCTCATATTACCGGAGGTTTGTTCCGAATTTCGCTACTATCGCCAGGCCTTTGCATCTCCTTACTGGGAAGGGGCACAAATTTGTGTGGGGACCGCCGGAGGAGGCGGCGTTTCGGAGCCTGCGCGACCTACTGGCTACTGCGCCGACGTTGGATTATCCGGATTTTGAACATCCCTTCATTCTGGATACTGATGCGAGTGACACCGGGATTGGGGCGGTGTTGTCCCAGTCAAAAGGTGGTGTTGAGCGTGTGGTGGCGTACGGGAGTCGGGTTTTGTCTCCCGCGGAAACTCGTTACTGCGTCACTCGCAGGGAACTTTTGGCTATTGTGTATTTTCTCCGCCAATTTCGACCGTATCTGTACGGTCGGTCGTTTATTGTCCGAACGGACCATGCGGCCTTGCAGTACGCTCTTAAGATGGACCAGCCATCCGGACAATTGGCGAGATGGCTGGACACGTTGCAGGAATTCTCCTTCCAAATTCACCATCGGAAGGGTGTGCGTCACGCTAACGCGGACGCACTGTCCAGGTTGCCGCAACAATCCCCTTGTGCGTGTGCGTCGGGGACGCATAGGTGTGGACCGGCTCAGCCCCCCCCTCAACCTGTCGCGCGGGCAGTGGATGTTCTCGAACCTCCGCTTACACCGGGACCGGTTGAAGGGGGACCGGCTGACGGGATTTTGCGTCTTCCAAGGTCTGTGTGGATTCGGGAGCAAATGTTGGACGATTCTTTGGTGTCGTTACGGAAACGAACGGAGAAGGCGGGTAAGGAAGTCGGTGCGGGTGGTAATTCGGAAACTGCTCTCCGAGATGGGTTACTGATGTGGAGGGAAGGGATACAGGAACACTGGCGTCTCGTTGTGCCTGCGTCATTGCGCTATGAGTTGATTCGATCTTTGCACTGTGACACACTTTTACACCTGGGGGTGCAGAAAACCCTATTGACGCTGCAACGAGACTATTATTGGCACGGCATGACGACGGATGTCGTCGGTCACGTTCGCGCGTGTCCCGATTGTGCCCGCCGTAAGCCGCCTAAACATCCATATGTTCCGCCGATACAATCGATTAAAGTATCTCGGGTTAATGAGTTGGTGGCGTTAGATATTTTGGGACCCTTTCCGCCATCAGCTAAAGGGAATAAGTATTTACTGGTGGGGGTGGAGTACCTCTCTCGCTGGCCGATGGCCTGGCCCTTGCCTGACCAGTCAGCGGCGTCTATCACGGACGCCTTTCTATTTGGGTATGTAATGGACAAAGGGGCTCCGGAGAGGCTCCTTACGGATCAGGGACGTAACTTTTCGTCTAAATTGTTGGGGGAGGTGTGTGCGGCTCTTGGAACTAAAAAGATACGGACGTCCCCCTACCACCCGCAAACGGATGGTATGGTGGAACGGTTGAATCGGACTCTGTCCGCCATGCTGTGCCATACAGTCGGGGAAAACCAATCTGATTGGGATTTGCATATCCCTGGGGTGCTTTCGGCGTATCGCATGACGCCGCACGCGGCTACTGGATACTCGCCGTTTTTCCTTATGTACGGCCGTGAGAACGTGCCGCCGATTCATGACCAGTTGGGAACCGGTGCGAGGGGGCCTGTTAAGCCTCTTCCTGAGTATATTAAGGACAACGTTCGGCGTGTCGCTGAGGCGAGGGAAAATGCCCGCATGGCTACTGCCAAGGCTCAGGCCAGGAATGAGCGGTGTGCCCGACGTTCAAAGGGGGAGTGTCCCTGGAAAAAGGGGGACCTGGCCTGGCTTCATTGCCCACAGGTGCGGCCAGGTACATCTCCTAAATTACATCGACCTTGGCAGGGTCCGGTCCGCCTCATTGAGGTTCCCAACCCACAGTCGGCGCGTGTTCAGGTTGGTGCGCGGCGTTGGTTCGTGCACACGTCCCGGTTGAAGCCATACATTGCCCCACGGCCGGATGCGTCATCTCCCCAAGTTGCCTTGCCGGGGTCTGTTGCTGCCGACTCGCCCTTGCCTGTGTCTGCTGACCTTGCGAGAGCGCCTGTCATACCCTTCACAGACAAGTCGGCCGTGACAGCGCAGGGAGGAGGACCTTCCGCTTGTGGGACGCCGACCGGAGCCGCAGAACCCACGGGACCTGCAGCTCTTCCTATCCCTCCGCGGACGCGAGTACGGGATGTTTCTGGACGCGAGCGGGACAGTGGCGGGCCTTCAATGGCGACGGAAGAACTTGCGCCCGTCGCCCCTAAAACCCTTCCACGTTCCCGCTCGGCGGGTGGGCCGCCGACCGTCCGGGACGGCCCGGCTACCCGTACTCGCTCGAAATCCCTCACGTTTCGTTAGATTGTGTTGTGTTGTGTTATTGTTATAATGTTCTTCAATGCTTCGTGTCTTTTTGCGTGTTGGCCCTTTACACCCGCATTGCTTTTCAGGTTGCAATTCAGCCGAGGTCGGCTGGATTTTCTTTAGGGGGGAGGGTGATGTAATGCGGTTGTAAACGGCCCTTCTGAGGTGCCGTCAGGGGGGGAGGAGTTAGGTCACGTGGGGGGAGAGGGGTTGAGTATAGAAGGAGGGGAACCGGAAGAGCAGAGGGAGTGACTGGGAGCCAGGAACAGAGGAAGGCCACGTAGGGCGAAGCGGGGTGTGGCGAGATCGCCACGAACACGGGGGAAGCGAGGATCGGCACCGTTGGCCAGCGGTGACCGACCCGAAGCAGCAAGGAGGCTGCAGTCAGCAGCGGGGCTGCACAGAGAGAGTGGGCAGCGGGTCTGCATACAGTGACAGCCAGAGGGTCTGCACATAGGGGTAGCAGCAAGTCTGCAGGGAGGAGGTTACAGTAGATGAAGCAGAGAGTCAGAGGGGTGAGGAAGCTATAATAGCAGTGAATAGCCGGGGGCTACAAATACAGGAGTTATAACAGAGTGCCGTGTGGGTAAAGACGTGAACCTGAATAAAGACACGAAGACAGAAAGAAGTGTTCGAGTCCTTTTATTACACTTATAAGAGCCGAATGCGGCTCTGGAGCCACAGTTTTGTGCGGCATAGCGTTGTGATCATAGGTGGGCATGTGAGCTGTACTTAAGGGTACTGAGAGTGCTTGTTATGAACCGTGGGTGTTTCACTGATAGATGAACACAGGAGTGGTAACTGTAGGCACATGGTGATGGCTGCACAGAACGGTGTGGAACTGAATGTGCCTATAACTAATTTGGGGTGAGCAATTGTGTAAGCAGGACTTCTAGCTGGTGTACAGAAGTCACAGCTAGTTGTCTAGGGGCTTCCCTAGTCTCAGACCGAGTCAATTTGACCCACAAATGTAGGTAATGCTAACATCAGGCTACAGGTATTTGCACGGATAAATCTGCAATCATGAGGTAACCAGCGTGATGCTACTCATATTTGACACAGTTGATACGTGGGCTAGTGTCCGATAACCTGTGTACCAAGCTGGCTGAGCACGAGTTTGTAATTGTATATCTGCGAGTGCAATTGCGTCGGTGTGTTAGGTGGAGCAGAGTATTCGGGTTGTGCTGGCACTCTGCCCTATCTATAATATCCTGGAGGGGTGAGCTCTATTAAAAGTGAACTCAGACCCCCCACCTGTCTCGACGCCTAATCTCGGAAGGCGGTTCTCACCATCGCAACCCCACTCATGGTACATACCCTAAGACGTCCTGGTTTTACAAATGTTGTACACATGGAGGGCAAGGGTCTGGAGAACCCCACATGGGCCCTGGGTTCTCGCATCCGAGCCTCCCATGACACTCACCTTTCTTGCGTAGGAACGCCCTCTGTATCTTTGGAGGACTTCCAGCCACTCGTGGATTTTTCAGGAATTTGACGGCTATATCAACCTGTCCACAGAATCACAAACATCCCTTTTACGCGCCATATTTTGGAGCAAGGTCTAATAGTGAGAGCCTATTACTGTCCACATGTTTCAGAACTATTGGCAAGCCATGTGGTGTCCTCGTTCTTCACAACAATACAACGTATTGAGAGTAGAGAGCCAAAGTAAATGGTGGTAACATTTGAGCTCAATTTTCACATCCACTGATCTACAATACGCATAACAAATCAAGTATTGCCAGAGGTTCGTCTCTGTTATGCCCGACGAGAACCCAGTTCAATTGAAAACCATAGTTCTCTGCTGATACCCAGCCCTACATCTTCATTGAATATACAGCTCCCATCTCACTGCATACATGGCATCTCTTATCTATATATCTGTCATTCATAGCTCACATCCCCCTATAGCTACACCTGGTAAGATTTTACTTTTCGGATTTGGAACCAGCCGGAACCTATACAGGTATTTGGCAGGACATAAAATGTTGCGTTCAATGCACCCCTCGAGGAAATGACAGAACATTGCTCACAACATTCAACTCCACTTACTAAATGTTCTCTTGACGCATTGCCTGTTACAGCATCCACCTCCTGAAATTGAGACAGAAACTGCACGGTCAGATAAAACGTAACGGCACCAACAAAAATATTGCTGCTTCAATCCTACATATTAGCGTCCAAAGATAATGTCTTTACAAGTCGTGGCAATAGCAAAAAGTACAGTACTTGCCAATACGCAAAGTTACACGTTGACCCACGCGCCATGTATGGCAAGCTCGTTCGGTGAGAGCAAGTAGTGCGACCAAAACAAAAAAAACCGTAACACACAAACTGCTTTAATCCACACGTCATTTCCTTCGTGGTTCAATAAGGCCCAGTGCGTCATCATTATTGCGGTGCTGCTGCTGTTGTTGTTACTACTGCGCTTAAGGGAGGGAGCACGAAGATGACGGCGGCGCCCCTGTTGCAGCAGTGGACAGAGCATGGCTACTGACAAACCCTGGCCATAGTCGCCGCTTCCTTCCCAACCACCATGCCATGTGCGCGTCATGGGGATGGGTTCGACCATACTTCACCACGCTGGTAAGTGCAGCATGAAAGGGCCACAGGGCCGGGCCCGAAGTCGATCACAGACCACGGCTCGAACATCCGCCCACAACAGCGCGAGGTGCTGCTGCTGCTGCTCCAGACACCCGGCAGCGCCACGCGACGACGACTCGCGAGGCCGTTACGCAACCGTTGTAGCTGCGCCGGGGTTCGCGCGCTCCCTCGTCACAGACCACTCTCGGCGTTGAAGACCGCGCGAGGGAGCCCCAAAACTTTCACCCAAACGCGCGCCCGCACGGCTGCGCCAAGCAGCGTCCGTGCGAGGGCGCGAAGTCGCCGAGAGAGAAAACGTCCCCCCACGCCAGCGGCCACTCGCCTCGGTCGCGACCACGAAACCAACCCGCTCCGTGTCCGCCATGGCAGAGCAGGGCGACCAATCGACGGCCGAGTCGCTCGCGCTCAAGGCGACCAATCGACGGTCGAGTCGCTCGCGCTCAGGGCGACCAATCGACGGCCGAGTCGCTCGCGCTCAAGGCGACCAATCGACGGTCGAGTCGCTCGCGCTCAGGGCGACCAATCGACGGTCGAGTCGCTCGCGCTCAGGGAGGTCAGAGTCAGAATGTTTATTTATCCTGGAGGAATCTGATGAGCTACGAAGCTCTTTTTCACAGACGTCCAGATACGTGGATTTCCAAGTCACGGATTAGGATTGGTCGCATCCTAGCATGGAGTCAAAACCCAATTGACTCTGGATTTGGATTCATATAATTCTGAGTGCATTACCTAATATAATGAGCCAAGGATGCGTGTGTGTAACGCGCGTGACGTCACTCCAAGTCGGCCAGCCCCCCATCATTCATAATCATAAACAAGTGTCCTTCTTGGTTCTTTCGGTAAAGTCACGTAGAAGGGAAGTAATAAATAAAACATAATAAAATAATTCTCACGACGTTTCGGCCACAACGCAAGCAGCCGTCCTCAGGTGAAAAACCAGGTCTGTCGAGGCGACAGCGTCTGAATGAAACACCACCACGCTTGGAGCGTATATTTAAGCTAGATTGGAGGGGGGGGGGAAAGGGGCGCCTTGACAAAAGACTTTGCATATCAAGAGGAATTTAGCATATTTATGGGAAATGCGGATATGTGATTAGTACTACTTATGCCCGTGCATTATGCAGGATTAGCAGCATCAAAGGGAGGGGGTAGGGGTAGCATTAATAAAGGGAAGGAGTGTTAATAGTATGTAGCTGCAGTAACTAAAACCACCACGTAAACAACTAAAGTATAAACTACATAGTATCATCAGTATACTAAATATACTCTACAATAAGCTGAGTTACTAACAGTAAGTAATACATTACAATTCTACGTCGTAAAAAATATAATATGCTTCCATCTAAACTTTATTCTCTTACATCACACGAGTCTACACCGTACTATATACTGCCATAGCCAAACCCAACATTAAATTATATACTGTATTGCTATAAACCACCAAATACCTTATACATTGTAATATTACACTATGTATTATTCTACCCACCCTAATGTATAGCACACTGCTGTATATGCACTATACAATTACGATACTATATATTACTTTGTACATTGTATTAAGCATATAAATTGTATACTATTTGTTATTATACACCATACCATTATGCACGGGCATAAGTAGTACTAATCACATACCTGCATTTCCCATATCCCCTCCCTTTGATGCTGCTAATCCTGCATAATGCACGGGCATAAGTAGTACTAATCACATACCTGCATTTCCCATATCCCCTCCCTTTGATGCTGCTAATCCTGCATAATGCACAGGCATAAGTAGTACTAGTAATAGGTTTTACCCTTTAAACTGGTACAAAAACTGCCACCTTTATACAAGGCATCATGTTTGCAATAACCACAACACAAGCAGTCAAGATGCAAACAAAAATAAACAACTCTGATGATGATAATGATATGCACTGTCCTTGACGTTGATTGGTCCACACCCGAGACAGCTTTTCTTAGAGCCTAGTCTCCATTGGTGTTGGACCAGATGACGCCAAAAGGTGTACAACTCAAAGACAGCACACTATCAGAGTATTGAGAGCTCGGGGTAAGCATTTACACTATGAGACCTCCTTTACCAGTGGCAATATATAGTAATAGGTTTTTACCCTTTCAACTGGTACAAAAACTGACACCTTTATACAAGGCATCATGTTTGCAATAACCACAACACAAGCAGTCAAAATGCAAACAAAAAGAAACAACTCTGATGATGATAATGATATGCACTGTCCTTGAAGTTGATTGGTCCACACCCGAGACAGCTTTTCTTAGAGCCTAGTCTCCATTGGTGTTGGAACAGATGACGCCAAAAGGCGTACACCTCAAAGACAGCACACTATCAGAGTATTGACAGCTCGGGGTAAGCATTTACACTGAGACCTCCTTTACCTTATTCTTCTTGTTCGTCCATCAAAGTTGATGATGACCATTGCACGTTTGTCATTTTGTTGGGTTTTGATGAGTGCGCAGATGGCTGAAGAGGCCAATCCGAGCCCGGAATTCTCTGTGGCACACTGGACAGGTCAGGGAGGATGTAGAGCTCTGAGGTGCAGCCACACGTCCTTCCTTGGTAGATTTGCGCTGCTGCCTTTTCAAGATAGCACAGGAGCTTCTCCTACTCTCACAGAGGACTGCACCGTCCTATACTTTTCTTCTCCAGGCAGGTCGGTCCTGTGCTAGGGGTTCCCAGCTTTTCAGCTCGAATCCAAAGCTCTTCAAGGAAGCTTTAAGGGTGTCCTTGTAGCGCTTTTTGGGGCCACCTTGTGCTCGCTTTCCATTCTTCAGCTTGCCAAAGAAGACTTGTTTTGGAAGTCTCGCGTAGGGCATTCTGGTCACGTGGCCAGTCCATCTAAGCTGTTCCTTCGCAAGTGTAATGGGTTCAATTTAGGCGCACACACTTCTTGGGAGGCAACACTCATTTATTAATTAACACAACGTTTACTCAACAGTTACTCTTACTCTACACATAGGGTGGTGACCACCGACCTACACTAGCTAACACACAATTGTATTTTAGCCGCTCCAGCGTGACCCAGCCAGGTGGTTGCTGGCAGTCCGCTCACTGTAGGTCTTCTCTTCTGGCATCTTCACGAGGTGTCTTCATTCTTCTCAGGAACAGCCCTGCTCTGCCTTCCCACCACGCTTATATCTCGTCTCTCTGGCGTGGCCGGCTCCGCCCAGGCCACGCCTCCCTTCCCAGGCCACGCCTCACTTCCCAGGCCACGCCTCACTTCCCCCACCTCTGGGAAGGTCCGGATCCCTCCAGCACGTGACCCCCCAGGCACCCCCTTGGGGCCCCCAGCCCTCGTACGGGCCAACACAGTAGTGACCGTTCTGTCACTACATCACACCCCCCCCCTGTATAAACACACAGCCGTCCCCGGCTGTAACACAACTGTGAACATCGAAAAGGTGTGCCTCTGAACCAGCAACATCAATAAATGACCGGCGACCGATAAGAAATACAATCACGTAATATATACATAATCGACGAGGGTAAAAGGGAACCGCATAGAAAACGGGGAATTAACAACAAATATACATGAAAACTGGCTAACCCACTTACGCTACAGCACAGCCCCCCCCCCGTTAGAATCACGCATGCAATGACAGTCACCCGTTAGCACCCCCCCGCCTTTCCGACGTGGCGTCACAACCAGTAGCACGCGTCGGCCATATCGGGGGGGGGGAATTTCCATGTTACCACCCCACCGCCTTTCCGACGTGGCGTCACAACCAGTAGCACGCGTCGGCCATATCGGGGGGGGAATTTCCATGTTACCACCCCACCGCCTTTCCGACGCGGCGTCACAACCAGTAGCACACGTCGGCCATATCGGTGGGATTTTAACCCAGTCTCTCTCCAAGACTCGCATCGCAGCATATAGCTGTACCGACCGAGCGGAGACGACCCAGTCTCTCTCCCAGACACGCATCGCAGCATATAGCTGTACCGACCGAGCTGAGACGACCCATCGTTCACTCACTGCACAACATGCACCCTAACAACTGAGGGAAACAGTCTCAACGTAACAGGCCAACTCCACCCGAACCTTACGAATCTCCAGCCCACTGTTTCAACGCGCCTCAGAGGGTCTCAACCTCCGAGCCGTCAGGTCAAGCTGTCAGCCATAGCATGACGGGACCACCCTCCCTGTGCCATGTGAGCGCACAGCCCACAAGGCTAGACAAGCCACAGAGTGTCTCGCTCTCCGGGCTGTCAGGTCAAGCCGTCAGCCATTGCATGACGGGACCACACACTCCGAGCCATGTGAGCACACAGCCCACTAGGCTAGACATACCACGGAGTGTCTCAATCTCCGGGCTGTCAGGTCAAGCCGTCAGCCATTGCATGACGGGACCACACTCTCCGAGCCATGTGAGCACACAGCCCACTAGGCTAGACATACCACGGAGTGTTTCAATCTCCGGGCTGTCAGGTCAAGCCGTCAGCCATTGCATGACGGGACCACACTCTCCGAGCCATGTGAGCACACAGCCCACTAGGCTAGACATACCACGGAGTGTTTCAATCTCCGGGCTGTCAGGTCAAGCCGTCAGCCATTGCATGACGGGACCACAACGTTCATGTTAGACACGCAACACTCACTGGGCCATCCTGGTCAGGATCTGCGCCCCAAGATAAGTGACAGCCAGCACCACAATTCCAAATCCCTGGCAGCATGTCACCATCGCAATTTAACACCATCACAACACATACAATTTGAATTATGATCCCCCACAGAACTGATCCAATGCCGAACAGGTACGCACAATTTGTGACGATCCCGAATATTCAATGGTCACAACAATACACCTCACATCCCGTATCCGTACACATCATCTCCGAGACTCGCATTGCAGCAATGCAGCTGTACCAACCGAGTGGAGAGAGCAACGCAATTTGACGGCAATTAACGGAAACGCACCCCCGATCCATGTAGAACACAAGGAGCATTCCCGCACAAAAGACATCATCTGTGCAACAACGGACAGGAACCAACCAGTGAGTTTGAAACAAACCGAACCTGTAATTTCAAAATCCCCTTCAACATTAACCATGGGACTCAGGGCATTCGAATTAAAAAAAACTATACACAAACGCCGAGAATCGCCGAATTGATTAATACAGTATATGCAGTATACGAAGTTCGTACAGTCAATCATTTGGCGCAATGTTCCATCCAGTCCCCACATGGCAACACACACAATCAATACTCCAGACAATCCGTACATAGTAAATAATCACCAGCAAGTACCCAACAGTCCATACACTGTTAACAATTTCAAGCAAAGCTCCATACGGTCTGTACATTGGCAACAATGACGATCAAAGTTTCTGACAGTTACAAGTGACAATCACGAGCGAAACTCCATACAGTATACACAATAACAATGGCGATTTCGCAACACAACGATGTAACAACACGAGTCATTAACACGGCAACATACAGGATATCAACGGAGCTCGGGACACCAACAACTAATTAATCATTAACTACCCCCAGAAGATACCGATCTCGACGCCGTAATTAACAACAAACACTGGTCGCCGCGTCAATTTCTCACGCACACAACCGGACGAACACGTTCCGCAACCCAGCGAGTAAAAAAAAAACACCCGCGATCGCAACCCAGCACACGCAAGATGGGTGAAGTTATTATTATTATTTTTATTGGGGCCGGGTGCTTGTCAAGTCACAACTCGCCTGGCAAACTGTGAATGGCGGAGGGCGGCAAGGTGGAGCACTGGAACGGCCCGAAGAATCTTTGATGGTGAACACGGCCTGCTCTTGCGAACCCATCCACCTCTCGCGCTCGAGCAGAAGGCTGGAACTCCCCCTCTGCAGGCGTTGATGTCGGCGGGAGCGGCATTTCGGCAGCAGGAGCGGTGTTTTGGCGGGAACAGCGCCCCGACCAGCCGCCGAAATGGCGGGAACGGCGTTTTGGCGGGAACAGCGCACCGACCAGCCGCCGAAATGGCGGGAACGGCATTTTGGCGGGAACAGCGCCCCGACCAGCCGCCGAAATGGCGGGAACGGCGTTTTGGCGGGAACAGCGCCCCGACCAGCCGCCGAAATGGCGGGAACGGCGTTTTGGCGGGAACCGCGCCCCGACCAGCCGCCGAAATGGCGGGCCCACCGCGTGGCCCGCATGCCCGGGCCTCCCCCGCCAGCCACCGCAGCGACGATGGTGTCCTCTCGCCGCGGCTCCGTCGCTCCGTTCCCGATGGCGGCGAAGCAGCAGTGCGATGCAAGTCCCGCCGCTCCGCGTGCAGCGCCATCTCTCTCTCTCTCTGTCACCGGGGCTGCCATCCCCGGGGCTGTCCGAAGGACGGTCGTCACACCATCCCCGTCGTACGAAGACGTCCAGATGAGTTTGTATTTGTTTTTCGTGTGCCCATTTTACTTCCCTAGGATAACACCTAGCAATATTTATTTTTCCACAACTTCTGACACCAAATGTAATGGGTTTAATTTAGGCGCACACACTTCTTGGGAGGCAACACTCATTTATTAATTAACACAACGTTTACTCAACAGTTACTCTTACTCTACACATAGGGTGGTGACCACCGACCTACACTAGCTAACACACAATTGTATTTTAGCCGCTCCAGCGTGACCCAGCCAGGTGGTTGCTGGCAGTCCGCTCACTGTAGGTCTTCTCTTCTGGCATCTTCATGAGGTGTCTTCATTCTTCTCAGGAACAGCCCTGCTCTGCCTTCCCACCACGCTTATATCTCGTCTCTCTGGCGTGGCCGGCTTCGCCCAGGCCACGCCTCCCTTCCCAGGCCACGCCTCACTTCCCAGGCCACGCCTCACTTCCCCCACCTCTGGGAAGGTCCGGATCCCTCCAGCACGTGACCCCCCAGGCACCCCCTTGGGGCCCCCAGCCCTCGTACGGGCCAACACAGTAGTGACCGTTCTGTCACTACACAAGCAAGGTGTAGATGCTGGGGATATTTGCCTTGCTGAGGACTTCCGTGTCAGGGATTCTGTCTTGCCACTTGATCCTCAGCAGTTTCCTCAGACAGCTCAAGTGGAGATGATTCCATTTCTTGGTATGGCGCTGGTAAACTGTCCAGGCTTCGCACCCATACAGAAGAGTTGGTAAGACAACAGCCCGGTAGACCTTCAGTTTTGTCTCCTGCTTGATGCCAGTCCTTTCCCATACCGAGTCACGTAGACGTCCAAAGGCTGCACTGGCCTTGACAATCCTGATGTTAACTTCATCATCTATGTGCACAGTGCGAGACAGTGTACTACCAAGGTAAATAAACTTGTCAACGGCTGAAAGCTTTTGCCCATTCACAAAGATGGTTGGCTCAGTGTAGGGTTTCCCAGGAGCAGGTTGGTATTGGACTTCAGTCTTCTTTGTGCTGATTGTTAGGCCGAAGTTGTTGCAAGCTGAGGAGAGGTGGTCCATACTGTCCTGTAGATCTTTATTTGAGCCAGCAGCCAGAGCACAGTCATCAGCAAACAAAAGTTCTCGAACAGTGACTTCCTCCACTCTAGTTTTGGCTTGCATCCTCCGCAGATTGAATAGCCCACCGTCAAAACGGTAGATGAAGTTAATCCCAGTGTTGTGATTCTGGAATGAGTCTTGCAGCATGGCAGAAAACACCATGCTGAAGAGCGTTGGCGCTAAAACGCAGCCTTGCTTCACCCCGTTTGTGATTGGGAACGGATCAGAGAGTTCTTGCTGGTCTCTGACGCTGGCCATCATGCCATCATGGAGATTGCGCACGATGCCAATGAACTTGTCTGGACACCCATACTTGGCCATGATTTTCCATAGGCCCTCCCGGCTGACTGTTTCGAATGCTTTTGTTAGATCAACGAAATCCATATATAGATCAACATTTTGTTCTTGGCATTTCTCCTGTAACTGCCGGGCAGTAAATACCATGTCAGTGGTTCCGCGATCTTTTCTGAAACCACACTGACTCTCAGGTAGCAGACCCTGGTCTAGGTGGACAATTAGGCGGTTCAGAAGGATTCTTGCCAAGATTTTGCCAGCGACTGATAGTATGGAGATGCCTCTATGGTTAAATTTCGATTTAAAGCTTTCGTGACTGCAGGGATTCATCTTCTTGGTTCTTTCGGTAAAGTCACGTAGAAGGGAAGTAATAAAATAATAAAAATAAAACATAATAAAACAATTCTCACGACGTTTCGGCCACAACGCAAGCAGCCGTCCTCAGGTGAAAACCAGGTCCGTCGAGGCGACAGAGTCTGAATGAAACAGCACACGGGCTTTGAGCAAAGCCCGTGTGCTGTTTCATTCAGACTCTGTCGCCTCGACGGACCTGGTTTTCACCTGAGGACGGCTGCTTGCGTTGTGGCCGAAACGTCGTGAGAATTGTTTTATTATGTTTTATTTTTATTATTTTATTACTTCCCTTCTACGTGACTTTACCGAAAGAACCAAGAAGATGAGCCTCTATGATTGTCACAGTCCTGCCGATTGCCTTTCCTTTTATATAGATTGATTATAGTAGTATCCTTGAACTCCTTGGGAACGGCTTCTAATTTCCACAGAGACTGGAAGAGGTCGGTCAGTTTCTCGACTAAGCGAGGCCCTCCAGCCTTGTAGATTTCTGCTGGAATGGCATCGGACCCTGGAGCTTTGCCTGATGAGAGGAGTGTTATGGCTTTGCTGGTTTCCTCAATGGATGGTAGAACCGCCAGGGACTGGTTTATTTCAACTTGAGGCAGTCTCGCAATTGCCTCCTCATTTATGCATGATGGCCGGTTGAGGACCGTGCTGTAGTGTTCGACCCACCTTGCAAGTATTTTGTCCTTCTCCGTGAGAAGTGTTGTTCCATCTGAATTCAGGAGAGGTGAAGTTCTTGAGTGTTGCGGACCATAGACCTGCTTGAGTGCATAATAGAGGCACTTGGTGTTATTACTGTCAGCGTAGGATTGAATCTCCTCAGCTTTTGCGCACAGCCAGGCGTCTTGCATGACTCTGAGTCTCTGCTGGACAATCCTGCGAATGTTGAGGAAGGCAGTTTTCTTTAAACTTGAGCTGCAGGCGGTGTTTTTCGTCAAGGAGTGCTCAGATTTCTGCATCGTTCTCATCAAACCAATCTTGATGTGTACGTAATGGAACACCAAGTGATTCAAGGGCTGTAGAATGCAGCACGGTCTTGAGAGCAGTCCAGTCCGCCTCAGCGTCTGTATGCTCGAAGCTTAGAGACTCCAGATGATGGTCTAGAGCCTCAACAAAGGCCAGTCTGGTGTGTTCCTGTTGTAGGCGAGTGATGTTAAGACGCTTGACATGTCTTTTTCCTTGTGGGCGTCTGGGAGGCTTAATCCGGATGTTAAGTTTGGAGATGATGAGACAATGGTCAGTCCAACATTCAGCACCACACATTGCCTTGGTCACCCTGACATCGTGCCGGTCGCTCCTCCTCATGATGACGTAGTCAATCAAGTGCCAGTGGTGTGAACGAGGATGCATCCATGAAGTTTTCTTGCGCTTTGGTAGTTGGAATATCGTGTTGGTGATGAGCAGGTCAAATTCAGAGCATGTTTTCAGCAGTAGAAGACCGTTGCCGTTACATTTTCCAATGCCATGTGCACCGAATGACTCCATTCCATGATTGATGGTCACTTCCAACTCTGGCGTTGAAATCACCCAGTATCAGGAGTTTGTCCGAGCTGGCTGTGGCAGCAATAATGACTTCCAGGTCATTATAAAACTTGGTTTTGATCTCGTCAGAGTTGGTCATGGTAAGGGCATAGGCACTGATGATGGTGGCCGCCTTTTTACCCAATAGGTGGAGCTGTAAGGTCATTAAACGGTCGTTTATCCCCTTGGGTTGGCTTGCCAGTTGGTTGACCAGGTGGTTTTTTACTGCAAAACCAACACCAGCATCACGTCTCTCCTCCTGGCCTCGTCCGCTCCAGAAGAATGTGTAACCTGCACCCACTTCAGTCACTTGTCCAGTATCGGCCAGTCGGGTCTCACTAAGGGCAGCAACATCCACATTGTATCTGGCTAGCTCTCTGCCCACGAGGGCAGTGTGTCTCTCAGGTCTTTTTGATCCAGATGTGTCCATCAAAGTGCGCACATTCCAGGCGCCAACAGTGAGTGGTATCACTTTGGTCTTTTTCATTTTATTTGTTTTTCTTTTTGTTTTTCGACCGCAAGTATGGGATCCCGCCAGCTGCGGTAGGCTGACCAGGATGTTTTGAAGCAGACAATGTTTAGGGTACCTTTTCTAACCCTTTCCTCACTACGGAGGTGAGCAGTGTGATCCTGAATAGGGCTGCTCAGTCACTCAGGGTGCTGCCGGACTTCACTGCTGCTTCGGTCCAGTGAGGGAACGACCAATATCCTGAGCCGCCTGCGTGCAGGTTTGCGGCTACAGCTTCCAGCATATCCGTGCCTGCTGCTTCGTCGCTCACCCATCGCCACAGGACTTGGATAATGACGATGGTAAAAAAGTGCCATGACTTGCGCAGAGAACTTGTATTTAAGTGAGGGTGATTTGCGCAGCATTCAACCTCACTCTCTCGACCAGCCGCATCTGTACCCAGTGGCAAGACGTAGTCAAGACGACTGGAGATGGTCCTGGTTGCAGTGGAAGGTCCAAAGACCCGTTAACCAGTGGCAACATATAGTAATAGGTTTTTACCCTTTAAACTGGTACAAAGACTGACACCTTTATACAAGGCATCATGTTTGCAATAACCACAACACAAGCAGTCAAAATGCAAACAAAAAGAAACAACTCTGATGATGATGATAATGATATGCACTGTCCTTGAAGTTGATTGGTCCACACCCGAGACAGCTTTTCTTAGAGCCTAGTCTCCATTGGTGTTGGACCAGATGACGCCAAAAGTACTAATCACATACCTGCATTTCCCTGGTTTTTCACCTGAGGACGGCTGCTTGCGTTGTGGCCGAAACGTCGTGAGAATTATTTTATTATGTTTTATTTTTATTATTGTATTACTTCTCTTCTACGTGACTTTACCGAAAGAACCAAGAAGATGAATCCCTGCAGTCACAGAGACGATCACCCCTCTCTGTACCTGTGTTGCTCTCTCTATGTATCTTGGTGATATCTGTCTGCTTATATGTCTGTCTATAGTTTTCTGGTTAGATTTTATGTCGCTATTTCATTATACCTGATGATGATTGCTTGTGTTGCAATCGAAACGTCGTATGCTATTATTTAATTTATTATTTTATCTTTATACGTGACTTTACCGAAAGAACCAAAGAATAATTCCTGCAGTCACGAAAACTCCAAAATTAAGATTGAACCACTTCTACGGGGAAGTTCTAAGTTTACCTTTTTCTCTCTCTCTCTCTGGGTTTTTTGTTCTCTCTCTCTGCCTGTATATTTAGTGTAATTTTTTCTGTCTACACTCGTGTTTTGTCGTTCTTATGTTCTGCTCTGTCTGTGTGTCTCCGTTCCTCTTGTTTTTATGTTTTGTCTTTCTTTGGAATTTTCACTCTTAAATTCTAACTTAGCAATCTTTGAAATACGTAATCGACCAGGCTATGCGTTAATTGTGTGTTTACCGACTCTCTGTGTCGTTTTACATAACATTTCGATACTTTGCTAGGTTATTTAATTTAGTGTGTTCTTTCTCCCTGTAAGCCTGCGTACTTTACTACGCGTCTCTTCGTACTCATTGACATGTAAATGTTTTCTCTAACCCCTTCCTCTCTCTGCCTCCGCCCCGCTCTGTCTATTTAAGGCCACCCCACAGAGACGATCACCCCTCTCTGTACCTGTGTTGCTCTCTCTATGTATCTTGGTGATATCTGTCTGCTTATATGTCTGTCTATAGTTTTCTGGTTAGATTTTATGTCGCTATTTCATTATACCTGATGATGATTGCTTGTGTTGCAATCGAAACGTCGTATGCTATTATTTAATTTATTATTTTATCTTTATACGTGACTTTACCGAAAGAACCAAAGAATAATTACTGCAGTCACGAAAGCTCCAAAATTAAGATTTAGTCACAAAAGCTTTAAATCGAAAAATAGGTGGGGTCCTCTACATGGACCCCCCCCCCCCATCATTCATAATCATAAACAGGTGACGTCACTCCGCATGAAGAAGGTGGAGCGAAAAAAAAAATTGTTTACGCAAATTAGACTGCAGGAATCCATTCTCTTTGGTTCTTTCGTTAAAGTCACGTAGGTAGAAAATAACATAAATCACGACGTTTCGGGCGCAACAGCGTGGTCTGCTGCTGAGGCAGACTGTTTTAAAAGGTTGGAATATAATCGTCAGCGGGAGCATGAGGGCTGGTGTGTGCGAGTGAGTGAGGCCCGACCCTGTACGGCGGTAAGTCAGCCACGTCTCCCCGAGAGGGCGCGGGAGGGCCGACCACGCGATGGGCAACGGCGGAGGAGAGAGTGGAGGGGGCGGACGTCGGCCTCCACCTGCCCAGCGAGGGCGGTGGGGCGGACGTCGGCCCCCACGAATTCCAATTGTTTTCAACCCCAGCGAGCGAATGCGGAAGGTAAGTGTATCAGAGCAGTGCATTGCAAGTAATTGAACGTCCGTGAAATACCGTGTGCTACTGTGACATTACGTTAGGTGTTTGATGACTTAGTTGCGTGCAACAACCACTGCCATTAATACAGTGCCACAGTGAAATGCAGTGAAGTGTTTGATGAAATGTTTTTTCAATATTCCCTGACATTACATTTAGACAAGATTAAATTATACTCTGATCAATTTATTCAAAACTCTAATGCTTCTCTTTGGTTTTCGTTATTTGCTTAGTTACTTCAGACAGTATCAGCACGCGACTTTCTTCACTCTTCGCTATCAAGCGTCCATCGGTGAAGATAAATTTGTCATAATTGGGTTTTTACCCTTCTATCTGGCAACAAAACTGACACCTTTTTTACAAGGAGTAATGTTTGCATAGACCACAATACCTGTAGCCATAATGCAAACAAAAAACATAACTCTGATAATGTATGCACTGTTCTTGAAGTTGATTGGTCCACACCCGAGACAGCTTTCCTTAGAGCCTAGTCTCACGTGGGTTGGACCAGATGACGCCAAAAGGCGCACAACTCAAGGACAATGCACCATCAGAGTATGAGAGCTCGGGGTAAGCATTTACACCATTGGAACCTCATTTGCCAGTAAAAAATATGATAATTGGTTTTTTACCCTTCTATCTGGCAACAAAACTGACACCTTTTTTTTACAAGGAATCATGTTTGCATAGACCACAATACCTGCAGAGTTATGTTTTTTTGTTTGCATTAATCAAAGTTGATCAATTATTGATGAAATTTTAACTCATTCTCAATTTATTTCTGGAAATTATGTCTCCATTCCAAACAAGGTTAGAATCGCGTCACAGAGTCCGTGTGTGAGTGTCATGATAGTCAATTCAGAAGGTGCCCGGTTCATAACCCAGTGGTTCTTAGCAGCCCCTGCCCTGTCTCCAGCCGAGACCCGACTCACACGGACACCCACAGACTCACAGAGGTCTAGAGCCTCAGACACCTGAAGACTCGAAGACCCACAGACTCATGCGGTGGCCTACAAGACTCGCACGGAAACTCAGTCCTGCATGGAAACCCATAGACACTCGTGTCTACGAGGCTCTCCAGCCTCTTCACCCCGACAATGCCAAGCTGCCTTGAATAATAATTCATTATAGGCAATCCTTGACTTACGAACGTGTTCCGTTCCTGAGACCCGTTCGTAAATGGGATGGTTCGTAAGTCGCAACGCACTGCACTGTATTTAAATGAACATACGGTGAGTGCTATAAAATGTTACAGTTCAACAAAAAAGGGAAGCATCGTTAAACTCATAAATACGTAGAAAACTGCGTCCTTTGCATGTAATACATATTGCGTAGTAAATGAAACTAAATAAATCCACAATAAATATAAAAAAAATCCGGAAGGGTTGTAATGAGTCCCTACAACTGCACACACAGATGGACGCTCGCGCGCGTACACACAAAGACAGATCCTCCGTATAGCCTTACCACAGTCGAAGCACGTGCTGTTAGCAAGGTGGGGACAGCACACGAGGGGATAGGTAGCCAGCACCACGCCCGCCTCCCTTTTTCTCCCTAGTAACGTTGTTTTACCACACCAGATACTCATTTGAGGCTGAGTCGACCTAGGGGAGGCCCAGAACCAGATCAGATAATAGTGACCGGTGTTGACCGTGAGCGGGAATCGAACTCGGGTCGCTGGGTGCAAAGCGTGCTAACCACTGCGCCACCAATCCCCACAAACACACGGGGGCACGTGCACACAACAACAACCGCCATTCGCCACGAAGTGGCGGCGACGTCACCACGGCGCTTGTGCCAGGCTATGTGTACGTTGAGGCCACGTGAAGTGCCGTACGCCCGCCGGCAGGAGGTCACGGGTCGTCTGACTGAGATGAATCGCCGATGACGCGCACACAGACCCTCGTGCACACTCAATTGCACACCAAACCGACTTACAAACACACTCCCAGCGCAAGGCTGTCTCGTTACATCTCATGGAGGATCACGACGCTGAACAAAATATATATTTCATGGAAACTGATTTGTAAGTGCAGGTGTTTGTAAGTCGATGACTGTCCTTTACTTCACAGGACAGATTACTCACGAGTGTCGTCATGGAGAGTATAAGTTATAACATAAAGACAATTAATCTCTTTTCCATACCTGTCGCTTCACATAATAAGTGAAAGTAAGTTTTACTCATCCCATCAGCTACATGGCCTTCTGTGAGTGCATCTAGTCAGCAGCATTGGTTCAAGACAAGAATACATCTGGACCGGTTTGGACATTCATTGTCTCATCAGCGGAGTCACGCTCGCTTGAACCCAGCTGGTGAACTACCAGATACAGTATCAGGCAAGGATCCACATTAAGATACGGTTCCAATTGATTGTGTAAAGACTCGGACGACAAAGTACTAGAAGCCACTTTTATTAACGCAACAACTAGGCCCGAGCTTCATGCATGATCTTGAAGCTATACTTTCCCTCGAACGTCCCCTCCCCTTGTGCTCTGCCCTTTTGCACCGTTCCAGTCCCCTTTCTCGAATGTTCCCTGGCTGTGTTTCTCTTAGACAATCGCTGTCCTTTCCCTCTCATGGATCCCAACCGTCGCCTCTGGGTTCCACTTTTGTTTCCCACCGTTTCTCATTCAATCTCTTGTTCTCCAATCACTTCAGAAGCCCTGCCTCCCGACCAAACCCCGTGGAGGCCTCTTCCCGCTAATCGGAGACCTGCCGGTTTATCTTTGAAAAGCCATTAGGCTGCACATTGGCTTGGGGTCATTTTTCGGTCATTGCACTTGTATTTGGAGCGACCGATCTCTTTTGTCCCTCACTAAGCCCCCCCCCCCCACCCCTGTGATCAGTCGCGTTGCCGTTCCTTTTCCCTCCTGGATCCCCTCCATGGGAATACACTCCCACTCCACGTCAAACAGGGCAATTTCACTCGCCATTTTTCATCCTCCCTTAAGACTCATCTTTTTTTAACAGTGTATCCCTCTACTACTTCCTGTCCTCATCCTTAAAACCTTAACCATCCTCCCCCCTTCCCTCTCCTAACCTGGCCTCCCTCCCTTCCCCTATCATCACCCTTCCTTGCCATCTCTTATCCTCCCCAACACTCAAATCCCATTCCTTTTCCCCATCAGCTAGTACTAATGTCCAATATACCATTCTTGTAAAGTGCTTTGATGAAAGCGCTTTGGTAAAAGTGCGTATATCAAATCGCTATATAAAATCCTAGGTAAGATTAGATTTAGGAGGGGGGGGGGTAAAAGTAAATTTTTAACAGGAGATGTGTACAGCACAGCGATAACTGCATAATGCCAAGTCACGGGCGGAGCTTTTACAGCCCGAGTTGCATAAGCAGTGAGACCCTTTGACTGGCACCACATTTAATGACGCAGTGAGAGCCCTGGCTGACATCAGCAGGGTGCGAGGGAGAGCGGTGCACGGCAAGCGCGGAGAAGGCTCCGTTGGAAAGCGAGCCGCGCAGAGCGTGCAGAGAGTGAAGGCGGGACAGAAACTGAAGCAGAGGCCAGGAGGACGAGGAGGAGAAAGAAGAGGAAGAGCGCTAGGGCTGAGGGCACTCAGCGGGTGGCGGTTGTGTCCAGGTAGAAGAGAGGATGGCGGGTGCAGGCAGACGGGACTGCGGGGGGCGGTGGGGGTAGCACATGCAGCACTGTGAGATGCGTCGTGGGTGTTGTTCACGTTTGTGTGAAGTTGACCCGTTATAATAATGATGTGACCGTTAACCTCCGACGAGGTCGTTAATATCGATCCAGTGCTGACGCAATAACGATGGTGATGCACTCCCAAAAGAGCTTGTGGCTGACGGGAAGGGTGAATATGCCCTTCTATTTGTGGTGTGGAGGAACAGATATGGACAAGAGGCCGTTTTAGACTTCTTGTTTGAGCTCACTCAAAAAAGGGAAAAACGTCCCTGCCGCGTCTCCGGCTTCGCTAAAAAAAAAAGATTCTACTTCTGCACTCCTCGGGACGCTGCAGGGAGAGTCGTGACCTCGTGACGACACGGCAGCTCATTAGCATAGGGCTCCACTCGGCTTCCCGAGCCACGCCACGCAGAGCCACGGGGAGCCACGCCACGCTCGTTTGAGCCTGCCGCCAGGTGTTGCACTCTGCAAATTTCTTGCGCTAATTCCAAAGAAATGTACTTGCGGTGATAATTCGTTTAAAATTGCACCATAATGTGTGCTTCTAAAGCTATCTTTTCGCTGAACATTATACATGCACTCTTCTTTTCAAGGTGCAGAAAAATGTTGCAAAGTTGTATAATATGTAATAAAATATGTGCGAAGTGCATCAGTAATTTTGCGTTGCGTACCACGTTTGCTTATTGTCAGCCACATTTTCAGGCAATTTCAGTAAAACATCAAACATCGAATGTGGCAAAAATTATAATCGGTTTCAGCCTCCAAAATCCTTTGGAAGCTGTAACTTGCTTACTTTTCCTAAAAAATTCCTCCAAAAGCTTATGCAGCAACATTTATGAGTAAATTGTCCTCGTCTAATGCGGGAAGGAGATGATGGTGATGCGTGCTCATGGAATATTACACGTGGAAGCGCAAGCTTTTAATGTTCTGTGGAACTTGTTTTCCAATCCCACTATTGATCTATCAGACCTTTTTTATTTTCCCTCTAATCTGTCAGCCACCTTTGACTCTCTATAAATTAGTAACTTTTGTCTTTAACTTGGGGCAAAGTCAAGTGGAACGTAAATGACGATGACTGAGGACAACGTGGTACTGGCAGCGCTGTGTTTCACGGACGGGTAGAGTCTACCAGGAGGGTGGCCATGTTAGTGCTGTGTAATCCCTATTGAGATTGGGTTTTACTGGTAGGAACCTCCTGGTTCCACCAGCCCACAGGGGATTATTGTGTCCGTCCGTCGTGCAGGGAGGGGCTGGGAGGGGAGGATAGGGAGGGGCTGGGTGGGGAGGGTGTGGAGGGGCTGGGTGGGGAGGGGCTGGGTGGGGCTGGTCACCCCGTGGTGCCCTTATAAAACTCAACGTTTAACCTACTTACGCCGGCTTGTGCCTGCCCTCACAGTCGGACATATTTGCGGAATACACCACGCCGCCATTCACCCTGGCCTTTGACCGAGCAACCCAACGTTCCTACCAGCTCCCTCCGCAGGAATGTGTTTTCTGATTTAGACCGTGAAGTGAACACGCAATGTCCTACTCATTTCGAATGACGTTGGGGGCATCTTGAACGCTCACCGTCAAGGCAGACTGAGCATGCGTTTAGGACCAGTACACCCCGAAGGATTAATCAGGGCGGCCTGCGACATTCACGCCACACGGACCTCTGCAACGAGCGGCAAACGTGCTGTCACTGGGCTCTGTGTGTGAAGTTCACGAGTACCCCGAGGACAGTTGTGTGTGGTGTGCGAGTTGGTAATGGCCCTCAACGAGCCAGCCCGCGTATCTGCTGCTGTTGCTGCACGAGGGTGCAGCGCCTGTGCTGCATGGAGAGCGCTTTCGTGGGCGCGCCCATCCCGGGCTCTGCAGATCCTTGACCTCTCAATTCACATCAACGGACAGCTGGGGCAACCTACCTGTGCTACAGTTGTCCGAGCAGTGTCGTAGGAGCATCACCACCGTTAACCCTTCACTCATCTGTACTGACCACTGAGTGTTTATCAGTCCCTCCAAAAAAACGCGGAGTTTTTTGGTAATTGTTGCGGGCAAAAATCGTTGATTATGCGGCACGTTTTCTTAAAAAATGCGATGGAATATGCGGGATATTTATGCAATTTTATGCGATTAAATTGCGGGAACTTGCAAAAATTGCGGGAACTTGCAAAAACTGCGGTTTGATGAAAAAGAGAAAAAAAAGTGATTCCCCCAACACCATATTCACTAGGCTACTACTTTAATGTAAAGAGTCATTTCTTATTACTTCCTATGATAAGCAAGCATACTACATCACAGAAAGTGCTGGGAATATTTAAGTTCTCATCTTGTTTTATTTCAGACCTTAACAAACAGATGGCTCAAACTTACAAAACATTGAGTCGAACAAGTTCTGTAGCTTTACAAAATGAATATGCTACAACTTCTGTAAAAATGAATAAATAAAATATTAAAAAATAAAATGTGTGCTTCCTGTTTTACAGAGGTAGCTATACAAAACAGACATCTTCTGTTAAAATAAGTGTTTTCAGTGCACAGTAACGTAAGCAATACAGTAACAGTACAGTCTTACAGTAATGTAAATTTACATACTACTAACAAAAAAGTGCAATCTTACAACTGTAAAGTTGCATAAACTCCTGAATAAAACTACCTACGTAGCCTCTAACACTTCATAACGTTCCCATGGCAACAGGGGAAATGGCTGCGCTTGTGTGAAGTAAACGCAACATTTTTCAACTTTCTGCTAAGATATATGTGACTTTTTGCAACGAAAATGTGGGGATTATGAAATCATGCAAGCCCGCATATTTTGCGCGCGGAAATCTGCAATTTATGCGGCGAAAGTGCGGCGTATTTGAAAAAACGCGCCCCCCGCATAAATATGCGGACTTTGGCTGATTTTGCGTGGAATCTTGCGATCGCATAATCGCGTTTTTCTGGAGGGACTGGTTTATATACAGAGTGTGCGCCAAGTGAGTGTTCATGATGATGGCGCGCTCGGTGTGATTGTGCAGAGGTCTTTATGGGCACAGGGTGGTGGCGTGATATAAATTGCACGGTGCTTGTGCGCCGTCGCAGTGACGTGCTTCGGTGCAGAGTCCGGGCTCAGAGGGAGCGGGCACCGCAGCGGCTGAGACGCGGGGGAAGAGACCAAGGCTGAGAGGCAGCGGGTGAGCGAGCTCGTATGCTCACCGCCATCGCATGCTTGTGTTGAGGAGTGGAGTACCGACGTCAGGGCACACTCGCCTCGGGGGGAATGCCGTCAAGGTAAAGTGACGTCATGCCCCCCGGGGTATTTGAGGGAAGACCCGTGACGTAGACGGGGTCTTCGCCGGGAGTCAGAGGAGTGAGCGTTAGGAAGTAGGGGGCTCCGGGATAGAGGGTTGAGAGCCAGGCTAAAGGGGGCTGCTTTACCCGGCTGGCCGAGTTGGCTGAACCCTCGGTCAGTGCTGTGGGAAGAGCCTGATAGCCTGGTAGGGTGTAGAGAACTCCCAGTACCCTTCCCCTGGGGAGATTAGTTAACGTTTGGCGTCAGCCCCTACACGACCAGCTTCAGCGTCCTTTCTACCACACAACACTTGTAGAAGGCGGCAGTAAGTTTAGGAGTTGGATGCGAATGTCGGAGTCTGCTCGTCACGGCAAGATGATTTGAGGATCGAGTTCGTCTAGCTTTGCTCATCCATGTCCGCTGAAGGAGCACAGGCTACATTGGTTTACTTTATGGTCCATAGTTTGGGTGGCATAGCCACAATCCTGTGACTTGTCTTTAATTGTCCATTCGTGACGGAGATGTGTGCATCGGCATGTTGGTGTTTTGGTGTGGTTGTGAGCTGTTTAATGTGCAGTGTAGGGGGGCTGTTTATTGTGCAGTTGCAGGGGCGCTGTTTAAAGCGTCGTGTGCAGGGGGCGCTGTGAATGCGCTGTGCAGGGAACGCTGTTTAATATACAGTGCAGGGGGAGTTGTTTAAAGCGCGGTGCAGGGGGCGGTGTGTGTACACGGGACCGTGCGGCCTGTGTCCGCGTGCAGACGGGACATGGACGCGTGGACTCTGCTGCTGGGCGCCGCGGCGCTCTTCTGCTGCGTCTGCGCCCTGCGCGCGTGGCGCGCGCTCCGCGAGGCGCGCGCGCACGCGAGGGCGCTCGCCGCGTTCCCGGGACCCGGCCGCCACTGGCTCTACGGGAACGCGCACTGCGTGAGTTGGCGCGTCCCGCCCGCCACGCGAGTGAAGGAAACTCGTTTCGCCACGTTCCCTTTACGTAACGTGGGAATGTGTATCGGGCGTGGCACGGTGTGGTGAGACGCGTGCTTTACAAGCAAAGGGTGCCTGGGTCTCGATGCCTGACTCGGGTGCTTTTCTCTGTGAAGTTTGCAATGTTCTCCCGCTGTTCTGCATGTGGTTCCTCGAGGTTGTAACTGATACTGGTAGGAACGAAGTGGACCAGACCACCAATAGATTAATGTGTCCGTCCGTCCGTCCATCCGTGGGAGGGGTGGTGTTGAGGGTGGTGTTGGAAATGAAAGACTACGAGTCTTTAAATCTCACAGCGTTTCTTGTCAAAACAAACACTTTTAATTAACGTTGCACTAGAATACAGTAATTTTTTCTTTAACTCCTCTATACCTGGTCGATATCTCTGTACCGGTACTAAGTATTATTCCTACCAGCCCACCCCGCAGGGTCCTGTTATATATGCCAAACATTTAAATGGTGAAAAATGTACTTGAAAATCGCTCGATCAGGATTACACACCCAGCAGCAGCAGCAACCCCCGACTGTGAACACTTGTCAGGACCCTCCTGAACCAGAGCCTTGAGACTCGGTGACGCTTCCTGAGCTTACGAAGCTTAATAAGCGACTGATCGACTTAGCGATACGCTGCTGCTACTGTCGCTGAGCGCAGCAATATACAGCAACACCTCGATATGCGTATATTCGATAAACGAAGCTTCGGTATAACGAACTTTGGATTTATAACCATTGCTTTAATCAGAACGCTACAACAAAATAAAGTAACAAAGCAAATATGTACAGAGAAATAAATAATAAATGTGTCCGTCTACACTGCTATATAAATAACACAATTATAATATATTGATTATTGAAGGTTGCGCATCGCGATGTTTATTTCATTTACGTCAGTTTTAATTATAAAACTGGACAGTATAAAATGTATTATTATTTTGAATAGAAATGGTATTTACAATATGAAAGGTAACTTATGAAGGCTTTATCTGATGAAATAGTAAGTTACGAAGGCAGGGAGCGCATCATCATAGTGTAATGCGGGCGTGAACGACCTCCCGTAGGTGACGTCATGAGGGGAGGAGTTAGGTCACGTGGGGGAGAGGGGTCAGGTCTATAGGGAGAGAAACCGGAAGAGGAGGGGGAGTGAGAGGAGACTAAGAACGAGGTAGGCCACGTAGGGCGAGAGCGGGAGAGTGGCGAGATCGCCACGTATGCGGGGAACGAGGTTCGGCACCGTCGGCCAACGGTGACCGACCCGGAGCGGCGAGGAGGCTGCAGGCGGCAGCGGGGGTCTGCACACGGAGTTGGCAGCGGGAGTCTGCACACGGTGTTGGCAGCGGGGGTCTGCATACGGAGTTGGCAGCGGGAGTCTGCACACGGAGTTGGCAGCGGGGGTCTGCATACGGAGTTGGCAGCGGGAGTCTGCACACGGAGTTAGCAGCGAGTCTGCAAGGAGAGGAAGGAGGCTACAATAGTGATAGCAGCCGGGGGCTGCAAGCAGAGTATCTCTAAGAGAGTGCCGTGCGGGTAATTACGAAGAACCCAAATAGAGGACACGGAGTCAGAGAGAAGTGTCCGAGTCCTTTATTACACTGGAGTCAGAAGTGAAACGGCATGGCGAAACAACTCAGAAAAAAGAATATTCCGTCTCCGGCATCGGCTTCATCTTCCGACGACGAAGATCTTCCTCCTGAAGTCGGCCTGACTCTGGCAGAAGAAGAGATCCGTGCTGGGATGAGTGCGGGTCCGGGGGTCCAAGATGTCGTCGTGTCGGCGGACCCGTCTGCTCCGAAGGACGCGGATTCGAGATGGAGCCAGATGGCGGAGCAACTTGTAACTCTCAAGAATGTCATTACGCAGTTGTGTGAGCTTGTCACGCCGAGGGCGGCGTCGGATGGAGATGTTGGTGGTCCGCAGGAGTCCGGGTTGTCTTCGATGTCGCCGCCATCGGCCACGCGGCACGACGACGCCATCTTGGGCGTGGCGCACGACGAAAAGTGGGAAGCCGCCATTTTGGGACCTCCACGATTGCCAGCCGCCATCTTGTCGACACCGCGCTGCGACGCCATGTTAAATTTGCCACCGGAGGAGCCAGCGGCCGGAGGGAGCAAGCCAAGGAGTCGCAGTCGCCACTTAACAACTGTCAGGGAATTCTCCATCGGGGGCGATTGGAGTGCGTTCGCCTGTAGATTTCTGGCAGCAGTACGCTCAGCGAGGTGGACGGACGCCGAGGCACTGGAGGTTCTTCCGACCCTTCTCGATGATGAGTCCGTTCGTTTTTTTCGCTCTATAAATGCCGCGAAGAAGAAGACTCTGCGAGGGGTGTTCGACGAAATGGCGGACGCGTACGAGCCGCCGAATGATGCCCATCGCCGGTTTGTGCAACGACAACGCGCACCCGAGGAGTCACCGGTTGCGTATAGGGGCGCGGTGTTGGAGCTAGCTATGGCCGCTTACCCGGAGACGGAGCCTGACCTGCTGGAACCTCTCATCCTGGGGAAGATGTTGGAGTTGTCCCGGGATCTCGGCATTCCTATGCCGGTGTGCGGTCATGAAAAACTCACGTCCCGGGCTGCGGCGAAGTGTCTGGACGCCCAGTTTAACCTCCGCCGCTGGAAACAAGTTACGGCGTGGACAGGTGGTCCTGTCGTCGAGGGGGGTGCCTTAGGGTGGGACCCTAAAAAGGCCGTGTACGTGCCGGATGGGAGCAGCCAGCAGGAGCTGTCAGCCGCCTCCGCTCCGTGGCCGGCCCGGGGTGGGCCGGGGCCGCGGGCTGCGCCGCCGATACGGCCGCGTCGGGACGGGGTGCCCGCTGCGCGCCGCAGCGACATCGAGTGCTTCCGCTGCGGCCGTCGGGGCCATTATGCCAGGGACTGCTGGGCCCGCGTTCCGGGTCCGCCCCAGCAGGAGGCCTCGACAGCGGACGCTCCCAAGAAAGATTCTACAGCACAGGCAAGTCGGTGCGCACCAGACACCCGGCAAGGCTTGACACCTCACTCATCGCCGTTGTCGTGCGAGGCGGATGTTGTTAAATACGGGAGGCCATTATTTGCGCCTTGTCGCTCGGTAACGCAGTGGCGCAAGTTGGCTCGGCGGGTTGTCGCGGCCGCTACCGGTTCGTCCACTGTACCCGGGTCGATCCAGGGGGTGGACGTACGTATTTTGGTGGATTCTGGTGCGTCCGCGACCATCATTTCGGACGTGATATTCCACCTTTTGAACATCCCACCAGGGGCCGTGAGTCCAGCTTACGCTTCTTGCGTCGCTGTGAACGGGGGTAGCATGGGCATCGTGGGGCAGGTGGACGCTAACATATCTATCAGGGGTGTGTCGGCCTCGGGAATTGTGTTAATTTCGAGGTCCCTTGCGGTTCCTTGCCTGTTTGGTACTGATTTTCTCGCTAAAATGCCCATTCTAATTCGAATCAATGAAAACTGCATTGAATTGCCGGGGGGCCGTAAAATGGCATTTTTACCGTCCGCCTGGGGGCGACCTGCTCCTGTCGCTTAGGTGCAGGCGTTATCGGAAGTTTCTGTTGATATTCCACCTGGCTCACAGATGCTCATTCCCTTACGATATCGGAAGCCGGTGCCTGGTCAGCAGGGAGCTTTTGGGGTTTTGCTGTCGCCGTCCGCCGCTATTACGGGCAGATCGGCGCTGGTGGGGGCGCAAACTATTGTCCGGCCAGATCAGCGGCCGTTTTTGCAGGTGCTTAACGCGAGTACCGAAAGCGTGTGTGTTCCGGCTGGTACCGTTGTGGCACATGCCACTACGGCGTTTACGGCTCACAGTGATCTGTCCAGCGGGGGGCTGGTTGGGGGTGTTTCACACGATGGAGCGGTGGATGATCGTTGGATTGCTGAGTTGTGTGGGGAGAATTCAGCCCTTTCCGGCGAACAACGTTGTGCGATTCGTAAATTATTATCGAGTTATTCGGATGTGTTTAGCTCCGATGATTTGGACTTGGGACGCACCTCGCTGCTTTATCATCATATCGACACAGGGGACGCTGCCCCTATTCGCTTAAACTCGCGTCGGATGAGTCCGGCTGAGCGAGAGCATGTTCGAGGGGCAGTGGATGACATGTTGAACGCGGACATAATATCTCCGTCTAACAGCCCATGGGGCGCGCCTGTTGTGTTGGTTAAAAAGAAGGATGGCAAATTGCGATTTTGTGTCGATTTTCGTAAGTTGAATAAAGTGTCGGTAGCAGATGCGTACCCCCTGCCGCGTATGGACGATTCTCTCGACGCCTTGTCGGGGGCCAAGTTCTTTTCAACGCTAGATCTCTCTTCGGGCTTCTGGCAGCTCCCCCTTGACGAGCCCTCGAGAGAAAAGACTGCTTTCCGTACGCCGCAGGGGTTATTCCAATTTAACTGTCTTCCGATGGGGTTGAATGCGGCCCCTGCCACTTTTCAGAGGTTGATGGAGTTGATATTAACGGGGTTGCAGTGGGAGACATGTTTGATATATTTAGACGATATTATCGTCTTCAGCCGCACATTTGATGAGCATTTACTGCGGTTGGAGGCTGTATTCACCAGGATGCGTTCTGCTAATTTGAAATTCAAGCCAAAAAAATGTCACCTACTGCAACACTCCGTTCGATACTTGGGGCATATTGTTAGTGCGGACGGGGTGGCCACAGATCCGGAGAAAACTGCGTGTGTCCGTGATTGGCCAACCCCGGCCACGGTGGGTGATGTGCGCCGGTTTTTGGGGTTCGCCTCTTATTATCGGAGGTTTGTTCCAAATTTTGCTACGATTGCGAGGCCTTTGCATCTCCTTACGGGGAAAGGACACAAATTTGTTTGGGGACCGCCGGAGGAGGCGGCGTTTCGAAGCCTGCGTGATCTATTGGCTACGGCACCGACGTTGGATTATCCGGATTTTGAACATCCCTTCATTCTGGATACGGATGCGAGTGACACTGGCATTGGGGCGGTGTTGTCTCAGTCAAAGGGTGGAGTTGAACGCGTAGTGGCGTATGGTAGTCGGGTTTTGTCTCCTGCGGAAACCCGCTATTGCGTCACTCGCAGGGAACTTTTGGCTATTGTTTTTTTTCTCCGCCAATTTCGACCGTATCTGTACGGTCGGTCGTTTATTGTCCGCACGGACCATGCGGCCTTGCAGTATGCTCTTAAGATGGACCAGCCGTCCGGCCAATTGGCAAGGTGGCTGGACACGCTGCAAGAATTTTCCTTCCAAATTCAACATCGGAAGGGTGTGCGTCACGCTAATGCGGACGCGCTTTCCAGGTTGCCGCAGCGATCCCCTTGCGCGTGTGCGTCAGGGACGCATAGGTGTGGACCGATTCAGCACCCCCCTCAGCCTGTCGCGCTGGCGGTTGATGTGCCTGAAGCTCCGCTTAAGCCGGGACCGGTTGATGGGGGACCGGCTGATGGGATTTTGCGTCTCCCGAGGTCTGTGTGGATTCGGGAGCAAATGTTGGATGATTCCTTGGTAACGTTACGAAAGCGATCGGAAAAGGCGAGTAGGGGACTCGGCGCGGGTGGTGCGCCGGAATCCGCTCTCCGAGATGGGTTGCTGATGTGGAGGGAAGGGATACAGGAACGCTGGCGTCTGGTTGTACCGGCATCATTGCGGTACGAATTGATTAGGACTCTGCATTGTGACACACTTTTACATCTGGGGGTGCAGAAGACCCTATTGACGCTGCAGCGAGACTATTATTGGCACGGCATGTCGACAGATGTCGTCGGTCACGTTCGCGCGTGTCCCGATTGTGCCCGCCGGAAGCCACCTAAACATCCATATGTGCCGCCGATACAATCTATTCAGGTATCTCGGGTTAATGAATTGGTGGCGTTAGATATTTTGGGACCCTTTCCGCCATCCGCTAGGGGAAATAAGTATTTGCTAGTGGGGGTGGAATACCTCTCCCGCTGGCCGATGGCCTGGCCTTTGCCGGACCAGTCAGCGGCGTCTATCACAGACGCATTTCTATTTGGGTATGTTATGGACAAGGGGGCGCCGGAGAGGCTCCTTACAGACCAAGGCCGGAATTTTTCGTCTAAATTGTTGGGGGAGGTGTGTGCGGCTCTTGGAACTAAAAAGATACGGACATCCCCCTATCACCCACAAACGGATGGTATGGTGGAACAGTTAAATCGGACCCTGTCCGCCATGCTGTGTCATACGGTCAGTGAAAAACAATCCGATTGGGATTTGCATATCCCTGGGGTGCTTTCGGCGTATCGCATGACGCCGCACGCGGCTACTGGATATTCGCCGTTCTTTCTTATGTACGGCCGTGAAAACGTGCCGCCAATCAATGAGCAGTTGGGAACCGGAGCGAGGGGACCTGTTAAACCTCTTCCTGATTATATTCAGGACAACGTTCGCCGGGTCACTGAGGCGAGGGAAGGAGCCCGCATGGCTACGGCCAAAGCGCAGGCCCGGAACGAGCGGTGTGCTCGACGTTCAAAGGGGGAGTGCCCCTGGAAAACGGGGGACCTGGCCTGGCTTCATTGCCCACAGGTGCGGCCAGGTACCTCTCCTAAATTACATAAACCATGGCAAGGACCGGTCCGCCTCATCGCGGTTCCCAACCCACAGTCGGCGCGTGTTCGGGTTGGTTCGCGGCGCTGGTTCGTACATACATCTCGGTTGAAGCCGTACATTGCCCCGCGACCTGATGCGTCATCTCCTGAGGTTGCCTTGCCGGGGTCTGTTGCTGCCGACTCGCCCCTGCCTGGGCCTGCTGACCTTGCAAAAGCGCCTGTCGTACCCCTTACAGACAAGCCGGCCGTGACGCCGCAGGAGGGAGGACGCTCCGCTCGCGGGGTGCCGACCGGGGCCGCGGAATCTCCGGGACCGGCAGCCTTTCCTGCCCCGCCACGGACGAGATTACGGGACGCCTCTGAACGGGACCGGGACGGTGGCAGGCCTCCAATGGCGACGGACGAACTTGCTCCTGTCGCCCTTTAAACCCTGCCACGCTCCCGCTCGGCGGGAGGGCCGCCGACCGTCCGGGACGGTCCGGCTACCCGTACTCGCTCGAAATCCCTCACATTTCGTTAACTTGTGTTGTGTTCTTGTTATATTGTTGTTGTATGCTTCGTGTCCTTTAACGCATTGGTCTTTTACGCTCGCATTACTTGTTAGGTTGTTGTTCAGCCGAGGTCGGCTGGATTTTCTCTACGGGGGAGGGTGATGTAATGCGGGCGTGAACGACCTCCCGTAGGTGACATCATGAGGGGAGGAGTTAGGTCACGTGGGGGAGAGGGGTCAGGTCTATAGGGAGAGAAACCGGAAGAGGAGGGGGAGTGAGAGGAGACTAAGAACGAGGTAGGCCACGTAGGGCGAGAGCGGGAGAGTGGCGAGATCGCCACGTATGCGGGGAACGAGGTTCGGCACCGTCGGCCAACGGTGACCGACCCGGAGCGGCGAGGAGGCTGCAGGCGGCAGCGGGGGTCTGCACACGGAGTTGGCAGCGGGAGTCTGCACACGGTGTTGGCAGCGGGGGTCTGCATACGGAGTTGGCAGCGGGAGTCTGCACACGGAGTTGGCAGCGGGGGTCTGCATACGGAGTTGGCAGCGGGAGTCTGCACACGGAGTTAGCAGCGAGTCTGCAAGGAGAGGAAGGAGGCTACAATAGTGATAGCAGCCGGGGGCTGCAAGCAGAGTATCTCTAAGAGAGTGCCGTGCGGGTAATTACGAAGAACCCAAATAAAGGACACGGAGTCAGAGAGAAGTGTCCGAGTCCTTTATTACAATAGTACTAATGTCATAAGTTATTAATTATACGAAGTTTCAATAAACGGAGCTCCAGGAAAAATCCTACTTTGTGTAACGACGTATTTTTATAACAGCAAACTAGCTTTGCACGTGCATTTGCGCGGGATATACCTTCAGTGAGTTGCAAGCGATCTGGCTTCCTTGCCATTCGTTTCCCAATGACACCCGTTCGCCTACCTGCAATCTCACCATCAACAGCAACAATATATTGACATAGCAACACCGTAAACAATAAAGTAGCAGATCAACACCAACACCGATTTACATATCAATAACAACAGCCTGGCGGTGGTCCCGCACGCCTGCGATCCAGAACTGCAGGGGCGAGAGTTGGTAGATCAGACAAATGACGAACGCTATAAAACTCTCTTGCCCATGTGCATCAAAATTGCTATACCTTAGCTTGCCAGCAGAATGCAGTATAGTAAAGTGGAGGAATATATTATGTCCCTTCTGTATGGGACAGGTTGTTGCTTCCTTGCATGTGGGGGCATTGTCCAGATGCTGCATACATGGACTCCTCTACTTACGAATGAGTTAGGTTCCAGATGTCTGTTCGTCAGTCGATTTGTTCGTAAATCCAACTTTACTGCTGTCGATTCCAAACACGGAGAATGGCTTTAAAAGTTACATAATCTCCTGTAGATGCCACTGATTCTTTAGTGGCATCTACATTCACGTTCTGCAGACGTAGATGCCACCACCGCCATCTATTACGCGACTCTCGGTCCGAACAGGCAACTGAACGTACGTACACGATTGTTCGTATCCCTGAAAGTTCGTAAGTCGAGTGTTCGTAAGTAGAGTCCCTGTACATAACGAACTGCCGAGCAATTGTTGGTGCCGGTTCATCGCCTGCCAGCCTTCAGCTCATCTGTTGATCCCCAGCGGTTGTAAGATACAATTTGCATGAACGACGCTGTACTAAACTAATTAGGTTTTTTTAAAATATTAAATTATCATCAACAATAATGACATCAACAACATCAATGACAACATGGCATCACAATAATGTTAATATCATTAACACCACTTCTATAAATGAGCAACAGCTTCACAACTATTTTACGACCACAACTGTAGCCACAATATGACCACAACCAGGGTGACGACAATCTCAACCACATAACCACAACCATAACAGACCAATTATTACCACAATCATAACAGGCACATTGTAACCACAACCGTAACAGACACATTATAACAGATGCATGTTATTATCTGCTCAGCATTGTGTGTACCAACCACTCATTGTTGCAGTTAATAGTAACTCAGAGAGTAACCAAAATTAGCTCAATGCTTAATTTATACATTAACCTCAAGTTTCTTACATATGATGAGCTATATCGTGGTACCTTTTTGTCAATGTCAAAGTATGAAAAATAAGAATAGGTTTTACCCTTTCTGGCAATAAACCAGAAGGTGTTAAGATGTTCAAACACCAAATATAAACCTTTTGCAAGAAATCAAGTCTGCAACCTTGGGTGCTCGTGATAACTGTCTGTTGCGTATTTATAAATGTGCTTGAAGCTGTTCTGATTGTGCGTTTTGTGATTTGTTCAGGCATGAAATGTCTGGAGCTTCATGTCGTATGTTCTGGCGCGGCGAGACGTCTTCATGATTGACACCGTGCTATACATGCTGATGAGTGTTTATGTTCGGGTAATGTTTGTAGTTCCCCAACGATGAAAGGGCGCTGCAGATTGAGCTTAAGTTCTCCAAGGAGTATTCATTTGCCACACCGCTGTGGTTCGGGCCGACATTAGGCTTCCTGTCCATGACGCATCCGGACTACGCTCGAGCAGTGCTCACATCCAGCGGTAATTACAACACTGCACCAACAGACAATTGAGACCAAACGCGCATCTCTGATATGCTTGAAGCAGATCTAGAAGTACACACGAGAACAAAGTAGGTGCACTGCTCCAGTCATGTACCACGCGTCAAGCCAGACTGGCCTCCCCCCCCGTGTACTGTTCACGGTGTTAGCGATTTGAAAAAGATGCTCATATGGACAGACATGAACCGTATCGCGTTCAACGCACATTCAGAGTCAAAGTTATTTCCTTCTCAAACGAGCAACGTTTACAGACATGAGCCAGTGGATGACATTCACAATCCTATGACGGGGGCTAGTCTAGACGTAGCATAACCCACTGTTGATTTCCCCACAAAGTGGTACTCTAATTTTAGCGACCCCAGCTAGAGGGGTGATGTTGATTGCTCGCTCTACCACTGGTCTACTATGTAATTAATTTTGATGCATGTAATAACCATATACTACAGATTGTATTCCAGTGCATTTAATATACATGATACAGTATTTAACATTCCGTTTGCATGTATTACATACTACGGAACACATTCTAGTGCTGCGCATTCCCCACTGCTCGTGCGTGTTTTATGTAATACTTGGAATTACACAGCCACGAGCCCGAGGAAGGAACACGTGGCCCAGGCAAGACAACTTGAGACGCCGTATTGGTGTTAACATTGAAATGCATTTACCTGAAACCACTCTTTATTACTTTCTTAAGATTTAATTTAACAAATAGTTACTCGTTTTTTGTCATTAATTGTTAAACTTGTAAAAAAAAACTCTTGCTTTGTTCATATTACCCATGGTGTCAATTGCAGAACCAAAAGACGATGTGGCATATGAATTCCTTATCCCATGGATTGGTAAGTGGAGAATTTGCAAAATGTGCACAAACGTGAGATTGTTGTTTCATACCCTGAGGGGAACCACGACCCACACAGCAAAGCGAGTTTCTCGTCTCGTCACGCGCCGGATCGGCTAGATGGCCACGGAGCAGAGGGGCAGGTTGACACAAAGTAATGCTTGTGCCTCACCTCAAGGAGGATCCCGGGTTCGATTCCGGACCCGGGTTCTTTTCTGTGTAAATTTTGTATGTTCTCCCCCTGTTCTGCATGAGTTTCCTCCATGTTATAAAAAAACCACGCAACGTAACTTGCATTAGCCAAACATTCCAGTGCTAAAAATTGTACCTGCAAATTATTCAATTGGGTTTGCCGGTAGCAACATCGCATCCTACTGCAAAAATAAATAATCTGGCAGGACCCTCGTGAAATAAGAGTCTTGATGCTCATTGAGGCTTTCCTGTGTAAACACATGTCGCAGCACGAATACTAATGTCTAAATGGATGGACTTTTTGTTGATCTCATTCTTCTAGCGTATGGCAGGTACGTGTAAATTATACGTCCAGGTTGAAGTTTGTGAGCTGTGGGATAGCTTCGAAAGTTGCGTGACTGATAGTCCAGTCTGCCGGGCTGTTTTGTTGTGGTGCTTCGGTTAGAGTGCCTGATCTACATTTCGAGGTTTGCAAGTTCAGATTCTGATTCAAGGTTAATTCCAACCCTTCGTGGTCAATAAAATGTGTTATGGGCAGTGAAGAGTGGCTTTCCTGTGTAGTAGGGTTTAAAAATATCAATCTCCACTATATCAATCAATTTTTATTTTGCTATGGCATACGGATCAGAAACATGGTATTTAACAAATAATAAAAAAAACTGATACGTTTTCAAAGACGTGTGGAGAGATGCATGCGTGGAATTGTATTGACACAAAGAACGCACAGATTGAAGAATACGCATGCGAAGGAAAATATCTAGGCTTGTGCAGGACACGTCACGGCCAGAAGGATGATGGCTGACAGGAATAATGATGGGAGTGGCATCGAAGGAATGCAACTTGTCCAGAGTTCATCCTCCAAGTAGATGGAGCATTCATATGCGCTGATCTGAAGGTGCCACATGGATTGATTTAGTGAGATATGGCAATGGCTTGTTGAGACCTTTCATCCAGTCATGGATTTATCATGCCTGATGATCATCTCCATGCTATCACTGGAAATCAGTGCTGTGACTGCTGTCCTATTGCTCTGAGCTATGTAGATGACATTGGTCTGCTCAACGGCTTCATGCAGGGAGGATATTTCTTTAAGAATTACTCAAGGCGATGTGCAATGTTTCTCTTTCAGGGAATGGCTTGCTTGTGCTATCTGGACCCAAGTGGTTTAGAAACCGGCGACTTCTGACTCCTGGGTTTCACTATGAAATCCTCAAACCATACATTGCCATCATTGGTCAAAGCACTGCATCAATGCTGGTGAGTAAAGTTAACTTTCCAATTTTCATAATGAAGTTAACAATGTCTCCACTAACCCGTCCTCATGCTTGGTGCCGTTTCAAATGAAACGTCAACTAAAACCGCTAAATATGCCTGTGATAATTGTTCTTTGACTTACCAGTCAGTTTAAGGAATAGTAATTGTACACGTGACAAATTGTTTGGCTGTGTCGGGTGGTGGAGGATTCTTAACGGCACAAACTGGGTCAGATAATTACGTAGTGCCCTAACCCAAAAACACAACTATGAATCGTTACAAGCGGGAGTTGGCCAGAAGTGATTTCTCAAGGGGCCATGGTCTGAAATTGTGGGGGCCCACATCTGGTAGAACTTATCTTCTTTCGTACGGCTGATGTAGATGCAGAAGCAACAACTACAATTTTACATTAAGATGGTCAAACTAGATAATCGCGTCAGGAACAGCGGAGTGCATCGCCGTGATGTCTCCTTCATATTTGTGGATCGGGCATTGCGTCGTTACACTTTGTATGGTCTGTTCTAGATTACCACAGTCGCAGACTACTGGAGAGTTTTTTATTTTACATTTTTGCATCAGGTATCCGCATCTGCTATGGTTTGTGCGGATGCGATTTAGGGTGGACCATGGTACAGCGAGCAAAGGCAGAGGAGGTCCAAGTAGACGGTGGAGAGTGATCGCGTCTTGTCATCAGCCGCAAACCATGCCAGCTCAGACATTGTCCAGATTAACGAAGTCCGTGCAGCAGCCCACTCAGGCGCATCAGTGGCTGTCAAAAGTGGGCTGTCACACCCAGTCTCCCCAGCTGAGCAAACCATATCATACCATTGGTACTCAAACGGGATATGCTTGGAAGTAGGGTCCAAAAAATTAACCCGTAAAAACAAAGTTTTTCACTATAAATCCTTTATATGCGTGGCATCGGGGCGGCTAGAGTCCTCTCGTCCTCTGGCTAGAGATGGCTGCAACCTATGGGTCAGATGATTGCCTGCCACCATTAAGCAATTGGTAATTAAATATAAAAAAAAAATTCCAAAAAAGTGTAAAATTTTGGAAAAAAATTTTTCACGAAAATTAATTGTCACGCACAAGGAGTCTGTATGTAAAATGTCAGCTCGATTGGATCACGGGAAGTGGGTTAAAAAACGATCGAAAGATTTGCACGGTCCTAAGCAAGCAAGCAAGCACGCAAGCACGCAAGCAAGCAAGCAAGTGAACTTAATATAAAGGATTTAAAAAGGGGATAGGGCAAGGGAACCTGCCAAGCAGGTGAGCATGCTGGATGTTGCGTTGACATGTTTAACGTGACTGTGTGGAACAAGAGGGGTGCGTTAGAGGTGAACACACATTTGTAGTGGACACAAAGATGAGAGGCAACAGGTCGGTTTAGGGATTGTTGTTGAAAACAATCGAAGTTACGAAGTTGTGCTCCTGGATGAGTAGATCGTGTTATACAAAGTTTCGGGTATTTTACATTTCCAACAACTGAAGCCCAAGTACCAGCTGAGGCTACTTAATAATGTAAATTAAAAGGCTTTACCCATCCCTACAAGTGTTCAAACACCAAATAGACACCTATTGCAAGGAGTCAAGTTTCTATTAACCACACATGCTCGTGGTAAAACATGCAAACAAACGTGCTTTGATAATAATGTTGTCATGTCTTTGAAACAGATTGGCCTACACTAGAGAAGGCCTCCTTTATGGCCTTGTCTCACCACCAGTGTTAGAGCAGAAATATCGGCAATAATGGTCCAGTAGAAATGTGAAAGAGCAGTTCTCGAATAAACTACAGTGAGGCAATGATATACTATTCTAACCACGCTGAATTTCTACTTTCAGGAGAACATCGTGCTATTAAACTTATTGTATTTACTCAAATTCAATCGATGTTGTGTAAAACCACTCGATATGTCCGGCATGCACTCACCATGCATACGATTAAAACATTATTCTCGTTTTCAGGATAAATGGGAGAGACTTTCAGAGAAGCAACCGACTTTAGAGGTTTATGGTGACATTTCCCTGCTCATGCTTGACAGCATCCTCAAATGTGCGTTCAGCTATGAAGGCAATTGCCAAACAGAAACGTGAGTCTTGCACGGTAGTACAAATACGACGTCACTCTGAATGTAAATTTGGACGACGGTTCGTTGTGCACATTTTACCAATAACTCAGGCTCACGACAGCATCTCCATCCTGCTCCTGAGCATCATCATTATCACCACCACCACTAGCAGCGGTAGAAGCAGCGATAGGAAGAAGAACGACAACACGTCCACAGCTTGATTGCCTTCCTCCCCCCTGCTTGGCTTCTCATGTCGCTGTGCACAGCAGCAGCTGAGATAATCACCCAGCAACACCCCCTGGGTGATGCGTGTCCTGCCGCCAGTCAGCATTAGTGCCAGATTATCACAGTAGCAAAAGTAGCTATATACGCTACGGGCCCGGCACTTTCAAGGGCCCTGCGCTAAATGCTTTCAAGATATCAATTCCGGTTCAGTGATTCTGTACTTGCTCTATTACTATAATACTATACCGCCTTCAACTTTTATAAACGACTGGGTGTTTAAGGTTAGCGATTTATCGTATTATCCGGCTGTATAGCAAATGAAAAAATACAATTACTTTATTATGCAAGGTAAAAGTGTATGTGTTTTAATATTTATGTTTTTTTTTTATTTAGGGGCTCTTTCTAACATATGCTACAGGCCCCGCACTAGCTTAATCCGGCACTGGTCATCATCGTCCATATTTAGCAATCCCCAGCCCAATCGGATTTACGTATTTGTCTCCAAATAGCCCCAACCCCCTTCACGGGCCTACACAAGCCTCGCGCTTCTCGAGTAGCCCACCCTGTTCTACGGACCTAGCGCCGACTCTTTTGAGTTGGAGGTGCATGGTAAAGGAATTTTCTGCAGCAGTATTCTGGGCAGCAGGGTGGTGGTGCAGGCCTCACAGTAAGAAGGTTACCTGGGTTGTATTCCCGACTGGAGCACCTTTCTGTGTGGAGTTTGTAAGTTCTTCCCCTGTTTTTCATGGGTTTCCTCAGGCATATAATCGAAACAGAAATTAAGCAGGGCACTGTGTACAACTAGTTTGTTTCATCAAACCTATGTGTGTATTAACAGAATACATGTTTTAACGATTGAGAACCAAGGCTGCAGTAAAGGTTAAGAACCACTGTCCTAGATTGTAGTCCCCATCCCCAGCTGAAAGTTAAACACGGTTTAATGCTGAATCGGTCAGAATCCATGAGTGACGTAAGGCATGCATTAATGTCTGTTTCTGCTCTTTAATGCAGTGGCTACATAATGCAGACCGCGTTTAATGATCATTCCTCTTCTCACGAAATGCTGTCGTTGTTTGTCGTTGCAGGGGCAATTCGTACGTGCGAGCTGTGTACGAATTGACGGATTTGGTTGACCGTCGCTTCCGAAATTTTGCGTTGCATAACAAGTGGGTATATTACCTCACCCCAGATGGATGGCGCTTTCAAAAAGCCAAAGCACATGCACATAAGCACACAGGTAAACGCGTCAATATCCCCTCGTGGGCACACACACGTCGTACACATCGTAAATATCACATAATGACAAGCACAAGGACACACGTGGGGCGTGTGTTTTGGGGCGTTATCAATCGCATGATTGCCATGGTCATTTCCATTCAGCACGTTTGAAGTGACTCCGAGAATAATTTCTGGAACATCTCAGGATAACTAAAAGGTAGCCGTGATGCCTCTAAACTGACCTACAGCCTGCATCGCGTGTACAGGACTTGTATGTGTGTGTATTTTGTGTCACATGGGGAGCCACTAGGGAGACAACGGCGGCCGGGCGTGGTGCTGGCTACCCACCGCTCATGTGCCCCAGTGCCGGTCTTTATGGGTGTTCACGAATAACACTTGCCCCAACAGTCTGAGGCTATACGGGGGATTTTTGTCTTTGTTGTGTCACAAGTGTGTGTTGTATCACACGTGTCACGTGCCACGCATATTCAGAGGAGGTGATCAGACGGAGGAGAGAGACGCTGAAGTTGGAAGCTCAGCAGCACAAGACGCAGCAGAAACGGAACCTGGATTTCCTCGACATTTTGCTGAGTGCCCGTGTGAGCACAACGTTGGGATCGCACAAGACACACCCTGCCCATGCATTTGCCCTCATTCTGCCCATGTTCTGTTTTATTCCTTTGATACATGTTCACCCAGCGAGTCTCAAGACTCGTTTTCAGGAAGGTCCCGCCAAGTTTTCCCTGCCAGTAGGGGGTCAATGTTGCAATGCGTATTCCGATTTGAGTAATTTGAAGGTCATTTTAGCATTGTGATGTGTTTTTTTTTCCTTAAAGAATTTAGCGCAGGAATCTTTAAACGTGTCCACCAGGTGTTCATGGCGGGTGAAAGTAAACTGTGCACAGGGATCAATAGGCAATGAAGTGTGACGACAAGGTGAGTGTGCCCCAATTCGTTGAAGACGACGTCATCTGTACCAATATTTGTGCTGCCCTGCCTTTGTCCCAACCCTTACCAGGACGCAGATGGGCAGAGCCTATCGGACGAAGAGATTCGCGCGGAGGTCGACACCTTCATGTTTGAAGGCCACGACACGACGGCGAGCGGCCTCTCCTGGGTCCTGCACGCGCTAGCGAGCAACCCGCACCACCAGGAGGTGTGCCGCAACGAGGCAGCCCGCGTGCTGGCCGGGCGCTCGCAGCCAGAGTGGTGAGGCGAAGTGGGGGGGGGGGGGGGGGGAATGGAGAGGGGGAAGAATGGGGATGGTAAAGAGGATGGGGAGGAGAAGAATGGGGATGGGCAAGAGGATGGGGAAGAGGAGGGAGAGGAGGATGGGGAGGGCGAAGGGGAAGAGTCTTTCGAAAACCTTGCGCATTAAATACAACGTGCATGCTTTGTTCGTCAGCCTGCATACCTGTTTTCCAGCAACGTTTTCTTTGGTGTGTCTGTCGATTCTCGCGCATCCACACAGGGACGACATGTCGAACCTGCCCTACACCACCATGGTCATTAAGGAGTCTCTCCGTCTCTACCCGCCGGTGCCGGGCATCGGCCGCAAGCTCACGCAGCCGCTCAAGCTGCCACACGGACACGTTCTCCCAGCCGGTAGGTCGCGCGCCTTCGTGGGTGGCAGGGCGGCGGCGCAGAAGTTACCACTCGTGCCTCACAGTAAGAGGGTGCCTGGGTCCGATTCCTGACTTGGGTGCCTTTCTGTTTGGAGTTTTTGTACGTTCGCCCCCTGTTCTGCACAGGATTCTACCGTAAGTTCTCCGGTTTTCTCCCATAGCTAATAAAACGTACACAATGTAGCTGGTATTGGGCAAATATCCCCAATGCTGAAAATGTACCTGCAAATCACTTAGTTGGGATTACATACAGCAGCGAAAATATTGGTACGACACTCGTGAAAAAAATATATTCTGTACGGCTTGCCTGGGTAAACAAGCGGAACACTCGGATGTTGTACATGCTGTGTTACATGTGTTGTATTGGCATGTGTATCCTTGCCTTAAAGCTTTCATGACTGCAGGAATTCATACTCTGTGGGTCTTTCGGTAAAGTCACATAGATAGAAAAATTATAATAAAAAATCACGACGTTTCGATCACAACACAAGCAATCTCTTGCTATATTTTTCACCTGAGGACGATTGCTTGTGTTGCGATCAAAACGTCGTGATTTGTATCATAATTTTGCTATCTATGTGACTTTACCGAAAGACCCAGAGAGTTATCCTTGCCTTATTATGCAATTAGGTGTCGTTTAGATATGTTTGGTTGTTTTAGCTCTGATTGCTATTGCTCTTGTCATTGTGATGACCCAGGTCACCCTTGCATATCGGTCTCTGTCCTTGTCGCTTGCCTTCGCGCCTGATTCAACAAAATATACTTGAAACTGCGTTTCCACTGCATTCCATACGTACCTTTGGACATTTCGTGAATTGATATAGATCTCCGACTTGCAGTGACATTGCACCGCTGTGAGCATCTGTACTCACAGACTGCACTCCAACAGAAGGATTTGTTCATTCAGTGCATTTTTTAGGTTGATGAATTTTGTGGCTGAGGCCTATTACTTTTTATCGAATACTTTTGGGAGTCGAGTCCAGGGGTCAGCTCCGGAGCCGCGTGCTCCGGAGCCGACCGGAGCCGACCGGAGCATGCGGTCATGCATGCGGTCGGTGTAATAAACCAAGTGACGTGATTTAATAAACCATGTGACGTGATTTATTAAGGACCACCGTCTCGTATTCACATTGCATCGCTACTTTTCAAATTGTGAGTTTTTACCGAATTGGAAAAATAAATGGCTCTTGTTATTTTTGTTGCCAATCCTTGGTCTAGTCCAGGGGTCTGCAACCTTTAAGACATAAAGAGCCACTTGGACCCGTTTCCGAAGGAAAAAATAAACTGGGAGCCGCAAAACCATTGTGACATTTAAAACAAAAATGCATATATTGTTTCTTACCTTATTGCTATATACAGGATCGTGCAGTCAGCTGTCAATCTGAATAAAAAAAAGTACTTTTTCACTTAACAATGTAAAATATATTTTTGCAAATTAATAGCTAAATTACCTGGTTAATGGGATTTTTGCTCCTGAACCTCAGTGCACAGTGTCTGCTCATCAGGGCTGTAAGACGTCACCTTCATTTTCACACAGGCTTGCAAGCTGTCATCTGTGAGGCGTGATCGATGTTTGTTTTTAATATAGTTCATGTTGGAGAAGACCTGCTCACATACATATGTGGAGCCAAAGATCGACAGGACTCCAAATGCATACTTTTTCATGTTTATATAAGTGTTGGGGATGGCATTCCATGTTTCGAATACAAGTTTGTCCTGTTTGGGAAGGTTTTCAATATCACTCCATTTATGATTCTGAGCCAGAATGGCCTTCTGACGGGCAACATCCTCAAGAGTAGCGGTCAAGCATTTGAACTTGGACACCCATATATCTTTGTCGGCTATATCGGCCAGTTCCATCTCAAGATCAGGTTGACTTACACCTGCAAATGCAGTCATATTCAATAGGGATGGATCGATCGCCAGGGGAGTGACAGGGAAGGATAATGTCGTTTTTTCCTTTCTGAACTCACAGAATCGTTTCCCAAACAAACTTTGCATTGTGGTGATTGCAGACTTGAAATATTCCAAATTTATCGTATCATGACTTTGTTTGAACTCTCTCAAAGAGGGAAAGTGAGACAGTGTACCTCTCTGTAAATCTTTGACAAACACTGTCAACTTGCGCTCGAATGCCAAAACCTCCTCCAGCATGTGCAGGGCTGTGCCTCCTTTCCCCTGAAGGGTTGTATTTAGCGTGTTTAGATGTGCTGTCATGTCTACCATAAAATCTAATTTTTCCAGCCACTCTGGCTGTTCCAGCTGAGCAAAGGTGAGCTCTTTGCTGCCCAGGAAGGTTTTTACTTCTTCCAAACATGTGACAAAGCGTTTTAGCACCTCGCCTCTGGACAGCCACCGGACCTTGTTGTGGAGCAGGAGGTCAGAATATATGCTTTCCACCTCATCCAATAGCAAACGGAACTGGCGGTGGTTTAAACCCTTTGCCATTATCTTATTAACAATCTGAATGACCACATCCATCACTTTTGTGCATTCCGGGGGAAATGTTTGAGCACACAATGCCTCTTGGTGCAGGATGCAATGAAATGACAGCAGCGTTCTACCCAGCGCCTTCTGCAGTAGAGCCACAAAGCCCTTCTGTGCTCCTCTCATGCTCGGTGCCCCATCAGTAGCCACTGAGACCAGGTGGTTGGTGTTTATTTTTTTAGCACTTAAAAAGTCCAGGACAGCCTTACAGATATCCTCACCCCTTGTTTGGTCTTTTAGTGGTATCAGCTCAATCAGTTCTTCCTGTGGCCCAAAAGAGTTCACATATCGGCAGAACAGCGCTATTTGTTCAATATCACCTTTATCTTTGGACTCATCACAGGCGATGGAGTACGCCACAGCTGAATTAATGTCTTGAATTTGCTGTTTGCTAATGTTTTCTGCCATTTTTAGGGTTCTGTCTTTGACAGTCTTCGCAGAGAGAGGCATGTCTTTGATTTTCTGCACAATTTCATTCTTGTTTTTGAAGTCCATGTATAGATGTTCCGAAATATTAATGAATGCTTCTTTTATATACTCTCCATCTGTGAAGGCTTCCCGTGCTTGACTATTTCCTGAGCGGCCACAAAACTAGCATATGTTGTGGAATTTTCAGTCTTCACCCACTTCTTGAAATTATTTTTGCTCATATTAACCTTCCTCATAAGTTCTGCAATGGCTTTTCGTCTCTCATCTCCATCTGGATATTTTTCAGCAAAGGCTGTGTGTTTATTCTGGAAATGTCTTGCAATATTCGACTTTTTGTTGTTTGCAAATTTCTCACCACATATTAAGCATACTGGTAAACCAGTCTCGTCAGTAGAGAATGCGAATGATTCTGTCCATGAGGAGCGGAGCTGATGGAGGCAGCCATGTTTTGCGTTACCTAGCAACGGCAACGTTATTGCCTGTCACCGGGCGGGCAGTGTGGAGCGGAGCGGCTACCTGTCAGCAGCGGCAACGCCAGAGCAGGTGTCACAGTGCGCCTCCTCCCCTCGCTAGCATCCGCCCCGGAGCCGCGGTCAAGGTTCAAAAGAGCCGCATGCGGCTCCGGAGCCGCAGGTTGCCGACCCCTGGTCTAGTCTCTAAATCCCTCCGTGGTCTTGCCCCACATGTTCTTGTGTGTACGTTGAACTTCTTTCGCACCTTGCTTCTCTTATGTCTGACCGTGACCCATCGCGTCTTCTACACTCCCAGTGTCTACTGTCCCTCTCTGTTCACGCCTGCCCTGCTCCCAGTCTCACTCTCTTGTCCCTTTTCCCTTCTTGCTCACCTTCACTGGGAAAAGAAAAAAAAACTCCCACTGCAGCACACAGCAATCATCTTCACTCTAACCTGCTTCCGTTCTTCCTTTAAAACCCTCCCTAGCCTATCCGATTGCTACTCCCTGCCTCCCAGCTACGACCAGGTGAACCCCTACGACTACCACTAACTTCCTTAACCACTCTCAGCTGTCCTGTCACCATAACTACACCACCACTTTTAAGAACCCCACTCTTTATTTGAACCACTATCATCTTGTAAAGTGCCTTGGATTAAGCAGCCATATAATTCTATATATCACCTTATCGTTGCACTGCCATCTCCCTAGACAAAGAATCCCCATGTAGCCTGCACCGACTATAGGAGCAAGTGCTGTTAGCGAGCACCGAATGAAAGCCGGCACTGGCACACCAGGGGGTGGCTAGCCAGCACCACGCCCGGTCGCCTCTATCTCTCCAGTGGCGATGTTGACAACCGCACAAGGTACTCATTTAATGCCGAGTCAAATAATCGTCACTGGTGCTGACCGTGAGCAGGATTCGGTCCCGGTTCGCGAAGTCCGCAGCCGATGTCTTGCGATGAGCGATGCCGTGTCTCGTCGTGGCGATGCATAGCGAGGTGATGTGTGTGTGCGCGACGCAGGGATGCGGGTCGGCGTCAGCATCTTCTGCATCCATAGAAATGAGGAATTCTGGAAGGATCCTGAGGTATGTATGGCAGTGCCCCTCTGTGTTGTGAATTATATACAAACATTTGTATGTGCCTATTGAAATACCATATGTAGTTTCCAATCACGATTCAGGTTGTGCTAAGATCATGCCGACAGTTTTGAAATATTTTAAATCTCTTCTCATATTGGAAAACCCTCATGTTTGGTGCAATTCGTAATTCGAGGCCGTAAAGTCAACACGCTTATCTTTGCACAATGTTGACACACGAAAAGATGGGGCTCAGCAGCAGTACTCACTTATATCACATCGAACTTACCTATCAGCAGATGAGTTGTGTTTGTGCTCACATGCAAGTGTGTGTAATGTGCGTGGATGCTTCTGTAGGTTTTTGATCCGCTGCGGTTTTCTCAGGAGAATTCCGCACACAGACATCCGTACGCCTTTATTCCATTCTCTGCTGGACCACGGTTAGTCACGCGTAGACACGCGGGCTTCACAGGTTTACACGAACATGCATCTCTATTACACAGATGCTGGGCACGGGCCTAAATGCCTCTTATACAAAGTGGCCCACAAGGAATATTTATGCTAGGCTCCCAGATTATTATTCCGCTCGTTTACCCAGGAATTCCTGAGTCTCAAGATACTTTTTCTGGACAGTCCTGCCAGGTTTTCTGCATGATGAGGCAATGTTGCTGTGTAATCTGAAGAAAGTAATTTGCAGGCAATTTTTAGGCTTGGGACGTTTGACCAATACATATTAGATTGTATGTTTTTTCTGCTATTGTGGAGGGAGGGGGGGGATTTGAGAACTCGAAGGAAACCCACGCAGAACAAGGGGAGAACAAACGCCTCAGAGGCGCCCACGTCAGGAATCGAAACCAGGCCCTCTTGCTGAGGCACGAGTGTCACCACACTGCCGCACCACCAGGGGGAGCAAACGCCTATTTCAACGGGGTGGCTATGGCAAGATAACCACTGTGGGCCCCCCTCCTGTCTCCCGACTCACTTTTACTGGAATAGCTACGAATTTTTTTTAACTCCGTATACAATATGTAGGCTATAACTATATAAATAATTTTAGTTGCACCGTGTATTGGGTTTTGAGAAAGACGGTCTCACAGTGACAGTATTTATGAAAAAATATTGAAGTTGTTATGCGTCTTGCTTTCATGCCGGCCTCGTCGGTGTATGATTTCCTCAAAGGGGGTGGATCGTGCAACTTGATGCTTCTCCATCGATATGATAGCCAGATGCGTTAATTGGGCTTGGGTCCATGGTAGACCACAGGTATTTTTTTATTATCTTTATAATTTTACTTAACATGTTTGTACTTGTTTATCTCTTTATTCGGGTCCCCCTTGTGGCTGACTGGGCCCCAATGCGTCGCATAACGCTGCATACCCCCCCATAGTTGCACCCCTGGGCGATCTGTATTATACAACTTGATTTATGAAACCCAAATAAACAACTTGATTCTGGGAGCAAGGTTACAGGAACCATGGCAAAAGTGAGTTTGATCCCGTTGATGCAAATCAGCCGAAGCAAAGGATAGGTGATGATAGCAACTTGGAAAAAAAGAGATGGGAGACGGTTCCAAAGTCGAGCGATGCCAGGAAAGAAGCAGGAAAAGAAGAGTTGTCCTACAATGGAGTGGATGAACACAATACAGCTGAGAGGGAAGAGTTAATCAGCCAGAATGAGTGCTTGATATGGGCAGAGGCATCAAAGTGTGACGTTCAGATATGACAGTGATTGTCATCGTTAAATAGCAACAAAGAGGTGACTGAACAATGAGTGAGAATCAGTGAGCACATGATCATCGTTCCACCAAATTTGTGGAATTATCGCAGCATGGTTAAGACATGCAAGGGGAAATACAATCTGTAGTTTCTATATGCCAAGTCCCGACAAGCTAAACAACTTGAAACAAATAATTCACTTAAATTAGATTATCATGACCCAATGCTACACACAGACGGAGAGAGCTCGTGCATTCAGTCAACCTGAGCTGGGAAGGGTTGAAAAGTGCCAAATGTTAGTCACAAGACTTGTCACTTCACAAGTATTGCACTGTTGGTTTATTTGCTATTCTGATTTGTTTTAATCATAACACATCTGTTTTCTGACATGCCGTTTACAGCACAGGCAACTAAGCAATGCACCACTTTAAGAGAGATGTACTCAACACACGTTTGTCAGTGTAATGGCCTTTCACTGTCGGTACATGCCTTATCGTTCACAATTGCACTAAAGGCCGCATTGTTTATGTTGTACTGTATATTGAGTGATCATTGCTCCTGACTCCTTTGTCTGCAGAAACTGCATTGGCCAGAACTTTGCCCTCAACGAGTTGCGCGTCACCGTGGCGATGATCCTATCACGATTCCGCATCCATTCGGCCTCCCCGCCAGCCTGGCCCCTGCCTCAGCCTATCCCTCAAATAGTTCTACGCTCAAACACTGGCTTTCATTTCCGTTTTGAAAGAGTCGAGCCTCTCAAATATGGCCCAAAATAACATTTTGATACCCAGATAAGGTAAGGCATGCGCAATTTATATTAGTTTTTGATAAACGTGGCGATCAAAAACCAAGACAAGTCTGATTTATCAATGAAATTTTAGATAAACGGTAAGATGCAAAAGGTAAAACAAATTTAAAATCTAAATAAAAACCATTAAGTGCTGAGACTTGTACTACTTAGTGCAATGCAAGTACAAACACGTTTGTTAATAAAAAAATGACTCCATACATAAATGTGCCCAAGTTGGTAATTTAACCCAGAGGACCCCCTTGCTATGAGGCACGACTGCGCCAACTTTTCACCGTTAACACCTCCAGCCATATGATATGAAGAATAAAAATAACAGCTTTGTCTGGGGGAAATCCCACACACATGGAGGTTTGCCTCTGCAGTGCAGAGGTCGCTGCGGTCAAATCAATGCAGGTGGTGCTGCTGCTGTTCCAAGGAGCAGTGGGTCAACTTTTATTTTACAACACCTTTGATTTAAGATATGGGGCCATCTGCTATAAATATAGAAGTGGAATTGACTGGATCAGAAGACGATTAGACAAGTATTGTGCCAAGTAGCTTAGAGCATTTGGTGCTGAAGGTTGGGGAATACTTCAGTCATGGGGCCTGGGTCAGGCAGCAAGAGGCAGTCGAGCTGAGGAGATGCACGGTGACCAAGATGAGACTGTGCCGATCCAGAGCAACCAGCATGATCAGGGCTGGAGCAAAACGACACGTGGTGCGTGGCTGCGGCGCGATGCTTGTGTAACGTGTGCGAGTGCTCAGATTGTTGTGTTCTAAGAGGGGGCTGTGTTCTCCTGAGGGGCCTATTTTTCTTAATGGGAGTTGTTCTTGTCAATGGTGGTACACTGTAAAACATGTTTTGCTTTGCCAGCCACCTCAAATAAATGTCCTAATAAACCGCAGTTTGGTTTGAAACCCTGTGTCCTGGTCACTGAACAACATCAGCCACGTACCGTGCATCTTGCTTGACACTCGTATACGCAGGAAGGCCTGAGTCAAGACTTTTTCACGAGGGTCATGCCAGGTTTTTACAGTAGTGAGCGATGTTTTCTGCAGCGTGTTATCCCAATTGAGGTAATTTTTCAGCATTGGGATGTTTGGTCGAACCCAGTTGCATTCTACATTTGTTTTTAGCTTTGGGAACTAACAGGAGAACCTGGAGGAAACCCATACTGCATAGGGAGGGGGAGAACAACAAACTTCACACGGCAAGGTACGTGAGCCAAGAATTGAACCCAGGAACTTTTTGCTGTGAGGCACGAGTGTAACCACTGCGCTGGCACTCTGCCGTCCATATGGGTATCTATTCCTGCTGGAGATGGGAAACCTGTGGATAATAAAATAAACTGAACCATGCTCCTCGATAGGTCTGCTGGGTTGTTGGTATATGAGCCATCAAGATACATTTTGTGAAATAAAACACTGGAAATATTTTGCATCATCCTGCTGCGTGAAGAGCAGATCCACAATGCCCAAAGATAAGAATAAAGCTGACAATATAAGCTTTTTTTATTTTATTAAAAAATAAATTTTCCTGACCGAATCATGAAGCTGTTTCATAATGTATTGTTGTTGATCTTTACGGTCTAACTTTTCATCAGTTGGTTACTTTTGTAAGCGTGAGGCTTTTACTATTTTTTATTGAAAAGTCTGCGAGGATATCTGGGTGCCTTTCCCAGAAAGAATCCCCAATGATGTCTTCGTGTAGCATCACCACCTTGCGCTGCTGTTCCTGCCTTTTGTCCGTTCCCTTGGCCTTCCGCGAGGCACGCCTTCCCTCTGTCGGGGTGTCTGGAGCCACACACCGGCTCGCAGAACCGGATGCAGCATTTGGTTCAACGCCCACGCTGTAACTCGCCGCTGGCTCACCATCGCTCATTCGCGTCGCAGACACGGACTCCTGCCCCTTGCTGACACGATCACCGCTTCCCACAGGGCGCTCCCGCCGCTGTTCAGGGCTGCCCTCTGCCGTGGGCTCATCCGCAGACCTGTCCACAAGGTCTCGACTGCCACTGCATTCCTTCTCAATGACATCTCCTTTCCCTGGGTCGGCTTCCCTATGGGGAGTGGCTTCAGTCTCCTTTAGTTGGTGTCCAGAGACCACCTGCTGAGAGGAGGACATTTTGGTCAGCTCATCTTAACCTATGAATAATTTTTTGTCTGTCTGTCCATGTGTGTGTGGCTGAAACTTGCTAAGGATTTGGCTCACAAACCGTGGGGTTTATATTTTTTTTAAAGTAGACAGGTAGCACGCCATAAGCCCTGTGCTGAGCCAGCGCTATTCCGATTTCGTGTCTGTCACCTTTAAAGTTGTTAAATTAGCGATTCAGTGCTGTTTTCCATTACTTATTACATAGCACGTGCTCGACCATACCAACTCACACGCGTTCGGTGGGGGTGAGGGGGCATTTCTCTATCTTGTGGACACTGCGCAAGGTAACACACACGAAATTACAGCTCCCGTCAACCATACATCTATCTTATTTCTCTCATTTCTATTACTGATTTTTCATAATACATCGTAGACATTAACCAGTAAATATACACTATACTCTTTGGTTCTGTCGGTAATATACACTATGTAACATGCTTTTCCCCCTGGGTACTAACTGTTACATTTCATTTCCTTAAGACAACAAAGTACAACCATTATGTCTTTTGTCTCACAAACTTTCCTCTTGTGAGCAGGACTTTACGTCACAAACTATTGAGTTTGTACACTTTCCCTCGCCGCTAATTTTCTTAACAAAATGTTTGATGACAGCAGATATACACTATGTAACAGGCTTGTTTCCCCTGCATACCAACTATTCTATTTCATTTCCTTAAGACAACAAAGCACAGCCATTGTGTCTTTTTCCCCACAAACTTTCCTGTTGTGAGCAGGACTTTGTCAAGAACTATTTTTACTTTGTTTACATTTAATTTACACTTGTGTAAGTCTAAGTGTGTGCTATCGTCCATGTGTGTGTGTGACTGGCTGTACAGTGAGTGAAAAAAGTATTTGATCCCCTGCTGATTTTGTACGTTTGCCCACTGACAAAGAAATGATCAGTCTATAATTTTAATGGTAGGTTTATTTGAACAGTGAGAGACAGAATAACAACAACAAAATCCAGAAAAACGCATGTCAAAAATGTTATAAATTGATTTGCATTTTAATGTGGGAAATAAGTACTTGACCCCTCTGCAAAACATGACTTAGTACTTGGTGGCAAAACCCTTGTTGGCAGAGGTCAGACGTTTCTTGTAGTTGGCCACCAGGTTTGCACACATCTAAGGAGGGATTTTGTCCCACTCTTTGCAGATCTTCAAGTCATTAAGGTTTCGAGGTTGACGTTTGGCAACTCGAACCTTCAGCTCCCTCCACAGATTGTCTATGGGATTAAGGTCTGAAGACTGGCTAGGCCACTCCAGGACCTTAATGTGCTTATTCTTGAACCACTCCTTTGTTGCATTGGCCGTGTGTTTTGGGCCATTGTCATGCTGGAATACCCATCCACGACCCATTTTCAATGCCCTGGCTGAGGGAAGGAGGTTCTCACCCAAGATTTGACGGTACATGGCCCCCGTCCATCGTCCCTTTGATGTGGTGAAGTTGTCCTGTCCACTTAGCAGAAAACACCCCCAAAGCATGTTTCCACCTCCATGTTTGACGATGGGGATGGTGTTCTTGAGGTCATAGGCAGCATTCCTCCTCCAAACACGGCGAGCTGAGTTGATGCCAAAGAGCTCCATTTTGGTCTCATCTGACCACAAGACTTTCACCCAGTTGTCCTCTGAATCATTCAGATGTTCATTGGCAAACTTCAGACGGGCATGTATATGTGCTTTCTTGAGCAGGGGGACCTTGCGGGCGCTGCAGGATTTCAGTCCTTCACGGCGTAGTGTGTTACCAACTGTTTTCTTGGTGACTATGGTCCCAGCTACCTTGAGATCATTGACAAGATCCTCCCGTGTAGTTCTGGGCCGATTCCTCACCGTTCTCATGATCATTGCAACTCCACGAGGTGAGATCTTGCATGGAGCCCCAGGTCGAGGGAGATTGACAGTTCTTTTGTGTTTCTTCCATTTGCGAATAATCACACCAACTGTTGTCACCTTCTCACCAAGCTGCTTGGCAATGGGCTTGTAAGCCCATTCCAGCCTTGTATAGGTCTACAATCTTGTCCCTGACATCCTTGGAGAGCTCTTTGGTCTTGGCCATTGTGGAGAGTTTGGAATCTGATTGATTGATTGTGAACAAGTGTCTTTTATACAGGTAACAAGCTGAGATTAGGAGCACTCCCTTTAAGAGTGTGCTCCTAATCTCAGCTCGTTACCCGTATTAAAAAAACACCTAGGAGCCAGAAATCTTTCTGATTGAGAGGGGGTCAAATACTCATTTCCCTCATTAAAATGCAAATCAATTTATAACATTTTTGACATGCATTTTTCTGGATTTTGTTGTTGTTATTCTGTCTCTCACTGTTCAAATAATCCTACCATTAAAATTATAGACCGATCATTTCTTTGTCAGTGGGCAAACGTACAAAATCAGCAGGGGATCAAATACTTTTTTCCCTCACTGTATGTGTTAGTCCATGTGTGTGTACGTCGATATGTGTGTGTTCGTAAATATGTGTGTGTAGGTCCATGTGTGTGTCACTATGTATGTGTGTGTTTAAGTCCATGTGTGTGTATGTGTGTAAGTCGATATGTGCGTGTGAGTCACTGTGTGTCTGTACGTCGATACGTCCGTGTGTAAGTCGATGTGTGTATGTTAGTCCATGTGTGTGAGTCCGTGTGTGTGTGCGTCGATGTGTGTAAATCCATGTGTGTGTGTTTAAGTCAATGTTTGTGTGTGGAGATGGATGTGTGTGTGAGTCGCTGTGTGCAAGGCCACATCTGTGTGTGTAAGTGGATGTGTGTGTGTGTCAGTCACTGTGTGTGTGCAAGTCGATATGTGTGCGTGTGGGTCGATGTATGTGAGTGTGTAAGTCGATGTGTTTGTGTGTGTGGGTCAATGTCTGTGTGTCAGTCGATGTGTGTGTGTGTCAGTCGATGTGTGTGTGTGTTAGTCAATGTGTGTGTGTGTGGTGTGTGTGGACAACTAATATTTAACAATTAAGTTAGTATTTTTTACAATAATAATGTGTGTGTCCAAGTCCATGTGTGCGTGTGAGTCGATGTGTGTGTCTGCGTCGATGTGTGTGTCTAAGTCAATGTGTGTTAGTCGATGCCCGTGTGTGAGTCGATGTGTGTGTGTGTACGTTCATGTGTGTGTGTATACAAGTCGATGTGTGTGTGTAAGTCTGTGTGTGTGTGCGTGAGTCGATGTGTGTGCTTGGCTCCATGTGAGTGTGCAAGTCCATTTCTCTGTGTGTGTGTGTAGGTCCATGTGTTTGTACAAGTCAATGTGTGTGTGTGTAAGTGAAAATAAAAAAATATTTGTGTGTGCGTGCTATTCAATGTGTGCGAGTCGATGTATGTGTGCAAGTCTGGCAAAACAACCCCCTACCTCCTCGCGGTTGCTGGACGGGCAACTCTGTCGTGGACAGTGCTGTGGGGGGAGGGCCAATGCCGATTGGCCTCTCCCCTAATGGCGTCTGTGACCACCACAGTGGCTAATCAGGGGCTCTGGAGGGGTGCGAGGGGCTGGTAACCCCTCCACCTTCCAATTAATTACCACTAAACCACGACTTAAAACATGTAACTAATAAGCTTGTGCCGGATGCCCCGGGGGGACAGGCGTCTATGACGTCTCCTGGCCAAATCCCAATTGGCGGAGGCAGGAGATTGAATCTTTACCCTCAGGGCTCCTCCAGAAACAACGAAAAGCCACTTCGTGTGGCCACGTGGAATGTCCGAACGCTCACTGCGGAGGAGAGGCTGCCACTCCTCTGTCAGGAGCGGGACCGGGGTGGACAGTCCTCTACTCGGGGCAGGAGACTGCCAAACAACAGGGTGTGGGCTCTTCTTCTGAACAAAATGAAGGGAGCATGGGAGCGTGGGAGCGTGGCGGTGAGGTGTGGGAAGCTGTAAGCCCCAGGCTACTTTGGCCTCGCCTTCCCATCAACCGGAGGCGAGGAGTGGGGGTCGTGGTTACTTATGCCCCCACCGAAGACGAACATCCGTGGAGGGAAGCAGGCAAAGCCGATGAGTCAGATGTCTTCTATGACCTCCTGTCACAGGTGCTGGCTAAAGTGGCCACTCGGGATAGTCATCTTGTTGGGTGACTTCAATGCCCGAGTTGGTCATGATGCTGGCACAACGGTAGGAGGCTGCTAGATTTTTGTGCAGCCCATGGGCTTGTAATTACCAACATGCTCTTCCGGCATCGGCGCATCCACACAACATCATGGATGCATGCCGGGTCCAAGCAAGAACATCTTCTGGACTAGATAGTGATGCGAGCCCATGTCCTTGACACCAGGACCTACCGTGGCACTGATCTGCCCTCTGACCATGAACTAGTCATCTGTAAGATGCGCCTACCATTCTTCCAGTCCGGTGGTGAGTGTACACCCAGGATCCCATTCCAACCTAAAGAGGCCTGGTCTCAGTTAGCTGATGAAAGTTGCAAGCGAGAATTTGATCATCGCTTGTGGCTGGGGTTGGCATCCTTCCCCCCCACTCTTCCTGATGTCGAGGGTAAATGGGCGAGGTTTAGGAATGACTCATGCAGCTGCAATGGCTGCTTTGGGTACGCGGTCCAGACCTCTCCAGAGACCCTGGCTGACAGAGGAGGTGTTCAGGATAGTTGAGAAAAAGCGACAGGCCCACTCATCAGCTACAGCATCCCACATCAGAGAATGAGGAGGCTTACTGCAGCCTTCGCTCGGAGGTTCGGAGAGCCGTAAGGCGCTGCAAGGATGGGTGGTGGTCGTGGGTTGCTGAAGAGATGGAGTCTGCCTCAGTGGCCCGCGATCACAAATCACTATTTAACTCCATCAAAAAAGTAACCTGCAGCGGCACATCTATTACCATCATTAGGGGGAAAAAACGGTGATCCAATCTCTGATCCCCAGGGACAGGTTTGCAGATTTGCTGAGCATTTCTGTGAGATCCTGGGGGAGGGGAAATCCCTTAGCCAGGAAAACATCATGGCACAAAGTGGGGATGACCCTGCTGAGGCTGCGGTGCCTCAATTATTGAAAGAAGTCACCCCCTTTGTGAGTGGCTGGCTGAGGTGCCATCTGTTGAAGAAGTACTTAAGGCGATCCGGAGTCTGAGACCAGGAAGGGCACTGGGCAGAGATGATCTCCCAAGCAAAATGCTGAGGGAGGGTGGCGTTTGTGCACAGATTGCCCTATATGACATCATAACAGTCTGGACCACTGGACGGGTTCCACAGGATTGGAAGGATGCCCTGGTGGTCCCCCTCTTTAAGAAGCACAGACTGTAACAACTACAGGGGCATCTCACTCGGTGTGCCGGGAAAGGTCCTGGCAAGGATTATTCAACATCGCCTTGCTAGGCACGCTGAGGAGAGGCTTGCGGAGCCCCAATGCGGTTTCAGGAAAGGGCGGTCCTGCACAGATGCCATATTTTCTGTCCGTCTGCTACAGCAGAGGTGTAGGGAATTCCAACAAGACCTACATCTCTGCCTTATTGATCTGGTCAAGGCCTATGATACCATCAGTAGGCCTGGGCTCTGGGTTGTTCTTCGTGCTTTTGGAGTCCCTGACCCTCTGCTCACGATCATTAAGGACCTTCATGATGGTGAGCGGGCCCGGGTAAAACTACGTGGCCGGAAGTCAGAGCCATTCCCTGTACACCTTGGGGTGCGACAGGGATGTCCTCTGGCTCCCACATTATTTAACATCTATTTTGACCACGCAATTCGTGAAGCCTTCAATAGCTGTACCGGGGGAATTTCCATTTGGTACAGATATAATGGGAGGCTGATCGATGCCCGGGTGCGATCAAGGGATGGCTCCCTATTGGCCAACCACGTTTATGCATGCCGATGATTTGGTAATAGCTGTTCATTCAGAGGAGGAGTTGGAGATGCTGCTGCTGAGACTGGAGCGTGCCACAAAGAGGTGGGGCCTTACTATCAGCCCCACCAAAACTAAGCACCTACCTGGGTATTTTGTACCATCGGACACTCCACCCACACAACTCCCAATCGGTGATGGGGCAGTTGTGGAGAGAGTGGAGAGTTTCCCATACCTGGGCAGTGTGCTTATGACCGGCTACAGTTTAACAGCAGAGGTCTCACTCCGAATCAGTCGAGCGGCAATATCTTTTCATTGGTTGCATAACGCTGTGTGGACGTTACCTGGTCTGTCGCTCCGCACGAAGCTTCAGGTCTTCTCGGCCACAGTTATTCCCTCCCTTCCATACGCTTGCGAAACGTGGACCCCCCTAATGGAGCATCTTCGCCAGTTAGAAACATTTAGGCTGGCCTGCCTACGATCCATCCTGGGTTTAACCAGGCAGGATTGTGTGAGGAGCTCACAAATCCTTGAAAGATCTGGGCAAAGTCCCATCGGTGAGCTCCTCCGGCAGGCAAGGCTGCGTTGGCTGGGTCATGTAGCCAGCATGCCCAGCCACCGCATGCCTAAACAGCTTTTGTTCGGCCGGATCGAGGGGGCTAAATGGGCGCGGCATGGGCTAGAGAAGAGATGGAATGATGTGATACAGGAGGACGTGGAGCTGAGTGGACTTGCCGATGACTGGTACCAGCGGTGTCAAGATCGGCCTCTGTGGAGGAGGATCGTGAAGGACGCTACTGGGCAGTTGGAGGCAGTCGCTCTCCAACAACAACGGAGAGCTGACGAACGACGCTCACAACAATGAGCGGAGCGCCGGGTGGCTAAAGCACAGCAAGTTGGCACAGTAGGGGGCACAGGTGGTGCATCAGCTAGTCATCTCGGTCATCTCATTCAGTCGACCCGTGACACCTGGTTCTGCCTCGTGACCTCCTGCCAGCGGGCGTTCGACACTTCACTGTGGCCTCAAGGTGCACATGGCCTGGCACAAGCGTCGTGGTGACGTCACCGCCACTTAGTGGCGAATGGTGGTTGTTGTTATTAGTCTATATGTGTGCGTGTGTAAGTCCATATGTGTGTGCGTGTAGGTCGATGTGTGTGTGTTTTTTTTGCCCAGGCAATGCTGGGTACTTCCCACTAGTTTATATATTTATTTAAAAAGTGTAGATTTTGATTGGAAATAGCCTGGGTGAGGTTCACATTCTGTATATACAAATTGCTGATCTCGTCAAAGAGCATAAACCATCACGTAAACTCTGGTCATCCTTGCAGCGGTTTTTGGGGAACCATCGAACAAAGACGGTCAGTGCATCGCGTGCTTTCAGATACGCTTCTGCGACTGTCTGGAACGGTCTTTCTTCCAATATTAGTATGTATGTTCAACTTCTTTCGCACTGTAAATAGCCAACTGAGATAACACTCTGTGATAGCCGCGAAAACATTAAATAACTCGATGAGCGGCCAGCGTTCTGCACGTTCTCGGCGCGCGTATGGGATTGGCCTGCGTGCGAGCACCTTCTCCCAGATGATGGTAGTTCCCTTGCGGAACTGCAACGGCTCCTTGTTGTAGTTGATACCAAACTCTGAAAACAAGATTTCATTCTTGTCCGCCGCCACCGTGAGCTGTGAATGCACCAAACAACCACATGAGGGGATTATGACGGTGGGAAACAGGAGAGTAAGGGGAGTTCGAAAAGGAGTTTCACCGACGCATTCACGCTGCCAGCACGTGCAGATGCAAGACATGGACATATTTGTCAATTGCACACACGTGGGTGACAAGCCCAGGACATCACCTTGAGCCGTTCCTGAGCTTGGGTAGTGGTGAGGCCCCCGTTCTGCACCAGCGCCCAGAACACGGTGTTGTAGAGGTTGTTAATGTGGCCTGCCCCATTGAAGGGGGAGGGGGGGTGGAGATTTAGAATCACCGACTCGAGAATCTCTCCGTGGTTCTACTTGGAGCCGCACATAAAACCATAAACTAGAATATAAACTTTTTTATTTCACCAGGTAAGGCCCGCTGAGCTATATAGCTCTTTTTCAGAAGCAACCTAGCCATAAATGATAGTTCAACAAAGTGGCTTATCATGTTCACATTTCTAGCAGCCAAATTATCTTAAATACGTTTCCATAAGGAGGATGCAATCGTACCCTCTCTCCCTTTACACAACCCTTGAAGCTTATTTCCTATGATACAACATTTAACAAAGGATACCCAGAGTCTCAAGTTGTCAATTGAACTACTAAAATTACTTTTGAGGTTTCATTCAAGAGCAAAGGTTATATCAGGAGGCAGATTCCCATGGAGGAGTTTGTGCTCACAGTCGGCCTGGCGCCAGCTCAGGTAGTCCCGCAGATGCCGCTCTGTGGGGTAGAGCACAACGCGGCCGTCAAACGCCGGGGGGTAGAGGAGCCGCTCCGGCGCGAAGAACTTGTCCCAGTAGAAGACGAACGCCGAGGAGAAGAGCGAAGCCACCTGCGTCATGAACTTACTGCCGTGGGATGACACAGAGACGCATATTCCCGATAAGTTATGAAAAATAATAGATTTTACTCTTTCTGGCAATAAAACAGGTGTTATGATGTTCAAACACCAAATAGATACATTTTGCAATAAATCAAGTCTGCATTAACCACACATACTTGTGGTGAACATGCAAACAAAACATGCTCTGATAAAAATGCATTGTCTTTTAAATTGATTGGCCTACAAAAGGTATCTATTTGGTGTTTGTGCATCTTAACACCTCCTGTGCCAGAAAAGGTAAAACCTATTCTTATTTTTCATACTTTGATACTAGCAAAAAAGGTCCCATGATATTTCGTTACGTTATTTATATTATTACAATTCTTGTTTACCCAAAAAAGACTCAACACTCTTTTAGACTACGAAGTCCTTGTTAGGCGCGGGGGTTGCATTCCTGAAATTGCCACGTAAAACGAATTCGCTTTAAGCAGGAGTTATTTTACCATAACGAATAATGGCAAAGGTAGGGGTGCTGTTCCAGCCCATAATTTTATTGTTTTTATTTGACAGCCGACTGTTTCACATGTTTATTTTTTAATGTGTTGTGTTTATATATGTAGAGGTGGTTACGGAAAGGGAAGCGGACAAACACACAGGGGTGTCTACATCTACGTCCGCAACGGTTAAGCCTGGGGGGCTATGGGTGGTGCTGTGATCCCCCATAGCCCCACCCCTCGGTGGCGGTTGGTATAAAAGGCGGGGAGCCAGAGGGCTCGGGGTCCAGTGTGAAGCTTAACCAGCGAAGACTGAAGACCGGCAGATAGGCCCTGGAACTTCCCTGGCTCGCTGTCCTTCTCAGGGCCGGGCAGGGCAAGCCAGTGGCGCGGCCCTTAGAGCCTCAGGACCGATGCTTTTGTAACAGCACGGTCTGGTTGGCTGGGTGCCGGGATCCGTGCTTAACCAGGGCCGGATCAGATAGCCTCCCCTAGCACTCTTAGATGACTGGGAGTAGATCAGTCGTGGATAGTGCTAGGGGTGTATTCCTGTTGAATACGGGTGAAGAGGCCATTACCCCTTCAAGTGTTATGTTACTGGCCTTTGCTTTAATAAACAAGTGTGCCTCGACTACGTCGTCTCTGTCTCGCTGATAACCCACTATATATATTTGCTATACATATGCTATGTGTAACAGTCATTTAAATATTAAGTGTGTAAAAGATATGGCGAGTGAAAAGATAAGAGAGTGAGATGACACTTCGCACACAAAGATGCCAGAACAAAGACTGAGGAACAGGAAGGCGTGCCATGTATCACAGCGCACATCAGACCTACAGAACCAGCTCCCAGCATCACCGAACAATGCTGCCATTACCCAAGCCGTTCAGAAAAGTTGTGTTATAGCAGGCATGGTACGCGTTAAGTGGAAAACGTTCCAATAAAAAAAATCGCGTTCAAGCTAAAATGTGTAGTGTGAACGCCACTCGTTTTAAATGGAGATTTACTGTACTGTCACTTAACCAGAAAACTCAGAGAAAACCCATGCAGAACAAGAGAGAAAGAACATACAAACTGCACACAGGAAGGCAGCCGATTCAGGAATCAAACTCAGGCCTTTCTGCTGTGAGCAGAGCCATCCCTAAGGTACGGCAAATCAGGGTGGATGCCCCGGGCCCCGCGTTTTGGGGGGCCCGTGCTTCGACGTCACAGTGTTAGATGTAATACTTCCGGTTTATTTTGAAGGCGTCAGGGGAGGGGCGCACAGTGTGATTTTCCCAGGCCCCGCACCCCCCTATGGATAGCCCTGACTGAGGCAAGAGTGACGGCAGTGGTGATGGTGGTTACCTGGCCCTGCGCTTAAACCAGTTGGTTTTGCGGTGGAACACGAAGCTGAACTCGTCGCTCTGCCCGTAGGCCAAGACGAGGTCGTCCAGCTCCGTGACCACGTGCGCCGCGCAGTGCGCCATGAGGCACAGCCCACGGGCGTCGTTGGGCTTCACGAACCCGTGGTCCTCGGCGAACCTGCGTCGCGGAGCAGACACCGCCGACACAAGCCACGTCAGCGTCGCCGTTCCGTGTGTGTCTCTCTTCCGGGTTCTCTGGTTTCCTCCCACAGTTAAACATCGGGAGAACAAAAGCCACGCAGAAAGGCACCCGAGTTTAAGAATCGAACCCAGGCCCTTCTTTGTTTGTTCTGCATGGGTTGCTCCTCTGAATTCCTGGGTTTCTTCCGATATCTAAAAAAAAATAACAAATATCCCAATGCTGAAAAATGACAGCTACACCTCGATTTACCAACGAATTGCAGTTTACAAAATTTTGCGTGAACGCAATGGACAAATTACAGACACTTTTTAATGAATAAAATCGAATATCCGTGTTAATGAAATTTCACTACGGCACGCGCCGTGACATCACCAAACAAGAAGCGCCCAGGAGGCTGCTTCATCCATTCGTGATAGCGTTATGGTATCTTTTGATCAGTTCATTGAAAACGTTAATTATATTAGTTTTAAGTTATTATTAAATCGTTTTAATATTTACATTATTTTTGTTTTGGGAAAAGTGATATCGGTGTATATTTTTATGTTAGGAGTTGAGTGGGAATTACTGTCCGAAACACATCCCTCATTTTTTTTTTCAATTAATGGGAAAAGCCATTCCGATTTACGATAGTCCGTTCTTATATGACGTGTTTTCATAACGCTAATTGGATATAACGCAATTGATGAATTAGGGAACACGTTTTTCAACTAATGCGAATGGGATATACGGTGACTCCTCTACTTACAAACATTCGACATACAAACTTCGAGAGATACGAACAAACCTGTCCGTATGTCCAGTTGCCTGTTCGGACTGAGAGTCGAAAGTTCAACCACCGCGCAAAAATAGATGGCGGTAGTGACATCTACAGAACATGAAGAACAAGTGATATCTACAGCCACAGGAGATTATACAACTTTTAAAGCCATTCCCCGTGTTTAGTGTACATGCCGTACAACATTTTTGGAATTGACAGGAGTAAAGTTGAATTTACGAACAAATCGACTTACGAACAGACCTCTGGAACCTAACTCGTTAGAAAATAGAGGAGTCCCTGTAACGCGATTGAATGAACAGAACTGACGCATGAGTAGGAATAAGCGGTTGTACAGCTGCCTAAGCATAGCATCATCACACGAGGTGTGATGCTGCTGGATGCTTCTAGATGCCACCCACACGCCTGCATACGCATCGTGTTATTGCGGACTGTGCTTTACCCTACATTATATATTAAGACGTGATTTTTCCATAACGCGGTGTTCTTCAGGAACGCCCCTACCGCGTTACACGAGGACAGACCGTTTTCGTTGAACCTGTGTTTTTTTGAAGAACGCATCCCACTATCTCAAATCGAGGGTCACCCATACCTTCCAATCCATACAGTTTACCCGTATTCTTGGACAGGCTAATTGAGTTTTCAGGTCCATATGGTGTACTGCTGTTTTAATACGGGCACAAAAATTTGTTTTTTTGTATTTCTCCCTAGTCATTGGACTTTATAGGATGAACGTTGAGATTTATAAGGGGCACGGGGTGACCAATCAGATCTGAATTGGTCTGTAATAATGTGACGTAAATGGTGTCACTCGGGTGTTCGCGCCAGCTACTGTTACAGGAGTGCAACAATGCGTCTGGAGCCTCTCTCTAGCACCAAAGTACGGCATGTCAGCCAGCCCTAGGGGGCAGAGTCCTGGCGATGGTCTGAGAGAGGGCAAGGGAGGGGTGGTAGCCTGAGTGGGGCACGTGATGCTCGGTCGAGATCATTCGGGAAAGGTCTCGAAGGGGGCATGGCCGAAGGCAGAGCGAGGCCACGCCCAGGAGCATCAAGGGGCAGTCCCGTGAGTGTTCTGGGCTCGTCTGTAGAAACAAGCCTGGCTCCCGCGTCTCATCGTCTCCGGGTCTTCGTCTAGAGTTAATTAGCTATTCACATAGTTAACCAGATCACCTACTATAGAACCCAAGTTGCGTTCAGTGTTACCCGCTAGGGAAGTTGTTAAATAAAAGTGTTGCCTCCCAGTCCAGAGTGTGTGCCTCCGTATTGGGGAGCAACACTACACTAAGGTAGGCAGCACTGATAAGGGGTTGACAGCAGGTATGGGACACCTGTAACCTGCAAATCACTCAATTTAGTCCATGGGCTCGGGCCAAAAAAATAACTTATTGGTACGACCTGAGGTGGCAAAGTCTCGTAATGATTTTTGTAATCCTCCCTGTGTGTGGGACATATTCTATGATAACCTTTGCGGAGTAGCATTTTAACTGTAGTTACCATGAGTTTTATACCCATACCTTATCACAGGCGTCCGGAACAATGAAATGGGCATTATTACTGAAAAACTACCTAGACCAAAGCCAGTTAGATCACAAGCTGGTCTTTATTGGTTCAAAAACACAATGAAAACACAGGATAATAAGGAATACCATCGTGAGGTAAGGAACTTCTTGAATATTATAAACATTGACATTCGCATATACTTAGTCAATGACACATGTAATCTTACCAATAAATGGCATTTTTTTAAGCTGTCTGTCAGTCTGTCTGTCCGTCTTTGTGTGGATGCAACTTGCGAAGGATATGGCTCGCAAACCGTGGGGTTTATATTTTTAAAAGTAGCCAGGTACCACACCGTAAGCCCCGTGGTGAGCCAGCGCTATTCCGTTTTCCCATCCGTCAACTTTAAAGTAATAAAATTAACAATTTAGTGTTATTTTTCATTATGTATTTCCTCGCGCCGCTAAAGCTGTACTAGGGTTGCCCCTAGCAACGGACACGCGTCATTGGTGGAGGGGGGATTTCTCATTTGCGTTCAAAATGCAAAAAAAATACACACAACGCTAAGGTAAATTCATCAAAGTGTCATGTCCTCATCTCCCCCCCCCCCCCCCCCCCAATGTGTGCACTTACTACTTTAGGGTCGGTAGATACTTATAGCGCTTAGATAGTATTATTGTCGCGCAGGCGGGGGGATGGTGGGGGGGGGGATAGCGGCCCAGCCCCCCGCCTGCCAAGGTGCCACCTCGGCCGGCTGGGAAATCTAGGCGAGGCCGGGGGCTCTGCGCGGGACTAGGCCTCACCACGTTCACTCTGTCAGGTGAGTACTTTGTGCTATAGAGTCGATATATACTGCTATAGTGAGCATGTACGACTGTAGTGATAGCAGGTACCACCACAGTCAGTATGCACTGCTGTAATAATAGCAAGTACCACCAGTCAGTATGCACTGATGTTATCATAGCAGGTACCACCACAGTCAGTATGCCACTGCTGGAATCATAGCAGGTACCACCAGTCAGCATGCACTGCTGTAAACAGAATAGGTACCACTACAGTCTGCACTGCTGTAATCATAGCAGATCCCATCACAGTCAGTATGCACTGCTGTAGTAATTGCGATGAAAGATGCAAAAAAAAGCTGATTTAAGGCTGTTTACTTGGCGAAGTTCGTATAAAATCATAAAAACTAACTACATTTATCAAATATAGTTATTCTGAATTTAATAATTGTGTGCATGTTATGAAAGTTTACAATTTATAGATGTCAAAATTGACAAACTGAACAAAAATATTTTCCCCTCTAGTCCCTGGCCTTAATTAATAATCTTAACAGGTACATTAACAATACATTGAGGGTAAAGTTATCACTTTAGATATCTTTACTGAACAGATATAATACAGAACCACCAGTACTTGACTCCCCTGCCAGAAATTGATCATGAGCAAACAAGCTGCTAGAAACAGAAGGAAAACAGAGAGCGCCAATCTATTCCAGACTTAACTACGTCACTGAAATTGAAGAACAAGCGTGAATGCAAGAATATGTATTAAATACATGCCTTGGGGCCAAACATCCATTTTGTCAATTATTTATTGTCTTCATTAACAGCGGATGCGTTAGAATGTTTTATTTGTAACGTCCGGGCAAATAGGCGTGATTGCGATAGGTGCAGAAACATGTTTCCTGCGAGAAAAAAATAACAGCTGCTCATTTGGAAAGGTTATCACGTATTATTTAACTTCTGTTGGTGTAACAAATAAAATGGCACCATTTAAGTTTTGCCACTTTGGGTGGTGCCGATATGTGGTCTGGCCCAAGGACTAATTGGGATCGCAGCAGCATCGCCCGCTGGCTGCTGCTGCTGCTGCTCGCGGTGGAGGCGCTCGAGAGCAGCAGGCGAGGCGGGCGAGTCCCGGGGAGCCGTCGTCTGCAGCTCGGCGCGTTCTGTAGTTTACACAGCTGCTGAGCACAGGCCCAGAACGTCAAACGGGCCGGCAACAAACAGCACTCCCAAAGTTGCAATCGGTAAGGTGAATGCGTTTCTTGAACCCGAGCAAGGACTGCATTATGAGCTTGGGATGAGTGACAACGGGATGGGAAAAACAGAAAAGGACTACAGTATAACCCGCAGTGTGGTGAGTGGGTAGGTGGACGGGTGAGCGAGTGGGTGGATGGATGGGTGAGCAGGTGGGTGGTTGAGTGAGGCTGGTTAAGAGTGGAAGTGAATGAGTGGGTGGGTGACGGGGTCTGTCCCGGGACCTCCTGCCAGCAGCGAGCCTTCGGCACTTTACGTGCCCTCAAGACATACGACCTCGCCTGGCACAAGCGCCGTGGTGATGTCACCGCTACTTCGTGGCGGATGGGGGTGTTGTTTTTGGAGTGTTGTGGTGTTGATGTGGGGAGTTCGATTCCCGCTCACGGCCAACACCAGTGACTATTATCGGAACCCGTCACGGGCCTCTCCTAGGTTGACTCGGCCTCAAATGAATACCTGGTGCGGCGTGTAGACATCGCAACTAGGGAGTCAAAGGTGGCCGGGTGTGGTGCTGGCCACCCACCCCTTCGAAGGTGCTACTCGCTCGCAGAGCACTTGTCCCAACAGTCTGTTAAGGCTACGCGGGGGCTCTTTGTCTCTGTGGCGCTGTGGTGGTGGCTGAGCCCCGTGTGTGCGTGCGCGAGAGACGGCGACTGCCGCTGTCTCCACGCGTGGACGGGGGTACAGTGCGCCCTACTTGCGGAAGGATCTCCCGTCGAGCCGCACCACCACCCACGTGTCGGGCAGGCACGCGTCCTCGCGCTCGAAGCCGCGCGTGTACGCGAAGCGGCTCAGCGCCATGGCGGGGTGCGGCGCCGCGTGCAGCTCGCGGCGGCGCGCAGGCGCGCTGGGAGGAGGCGGCGGCGGCGGCGCGGGGAGACGCGGAGGAGGCGCGGGGCGAGACGCGGCGAGGCGGCGGCAAAGCGCGGGCAACAGCAGGAGGCGTGGGGCGCGCATGCGGAGGCGGCGGCAGGAGCGGGGCGCGTGTGGGAGGGGGCGGGACTATGGGAGGCGGGGCGAGGGCTCGTTGCGAGGGGGCGGGGCGAGGGGGCGAGGGGGCGGGGCGCGTGGGTGAGGGGGCGGGGCGCGTGGGTGAGGGGGCGGGGCGAGGGGGCGGGGCGCGTGGGTGAGGGTGCGGGGCGAGGGGGCGGGGCTCGTTGCGAGGGGGCGGGGCGCGTGGGCGAGGGGGCGGGGCGCGTGGGTGAGGGGGCGGGGCGCGTGGGTGAGGGGGCGAGGGGGCGGGGCGCGAGGGGGCGGGGCGCGTGGGTGAGGGGGCGGGGCGCGTGGGTGAGGGTGCGGGGCGAGGGGGCGGGGCTCGTTGCGAGGGGGCGGGGCGCGTGGGTGAGGGGGCGGGGCGCGTGGGTGAGGGGGCGGGGCTCGTTGCGAGGGGGCGGGGCGCGTGGGCGAGGGGGCGGGGCGCGTGGGTGAGGGGGCGGGGCGCGTGGGTGAGGGTGCGGGGCGAGGGGGCGGGGCTCGTTGCGAGGGGGCGGGGCGCGTGGGCGAAGGGGCGGGGCGCGTGGGTGAGGGGGCGGGGCGCGTGGGCGAAGGGGCGGGGCGCGTGGGTGAGGTTCCCGCTGTCCAAACAAAAGTGTTTTTTATATTGCAGATACACGTAGAATCATTGGTGCACACACGTTCATATTATATGCGCTCTTGTATACAGCCTCAAGTCATATCGCAACTCCAGTCGAAGCTGTGCAGCATGAGTGGCGGGGCAGAGCCGTCCCCAGGGTACACGGCGAATCTGGGCGACCGCACCGGGCCCCGCGCTTTTGGCGGGGGCGCTTTGGGGTGGCGGTGCGCGCTTCGATGTTACGTGGCGTGTGTAATACTCCCGGTTTAGTTTGAAAGCGTCGGGGGGCCCACAGTGGGATTTGCCCCGGATCCTACACCCTCCTATGGACGGCCCTTGTGGTGGGAAACACGAAGGCCCAATCCACGCGTGGGCCACGTGGACGCGCGCGCAGCGCTGCTCCCGGCTCAGCTCCTTCCACAGCTGTGCTGAGAAACGCGACCACACCGAGCTGTGCACTCGTTTTGCTATTGCACACGCGTGTTGAAAGTCACCTAGAAATACCATGTTTATATTGTTTGTTTTCTTTACGTGGTAAATTAATATACAGAAACTGCCAGCTTTTGCAATTGATGTTTGAAAATAGGCCACGTAATGTGGCAAAATGTATGTGGTAAGACCCTCCACCCCACCACCAGACGTAGCCAAACAAGCTAAATCCTCGACACCACGGCATTGGCTTGTATTCAGCGTGGCGGCTAGAGCAGGATAGGATTGCCTGGTGGCGCCTCGTGGGGACTGCTCCTCCCTGAGGGGCATGCACATGATGACGATGATGGCACGGGACACCTGGAAGCTAAAGGTGTCGCGGGTAATGCTTTGGTAGATGCATTCTCGGTCGCCTTTGGAAATCACGCACTCGGTTGCATTTCCGTTTGTTGTAGGTGATGAATTCTTGTTCTCGATTTGTGCTCCTACTCTGTAAATAAACAACTCCTTGCTCTCTCAATCTTCATCCGCGCCAATCATTGCGGTGGAATTGCCGTCGGCAATGCATACCGAGAGTGTAAAGTATTTGTGGTAATTTAGCAACCTTTACACTGTGTTATTGTTAATCCACTCGTTTACCCTGGAAAGCCTTCACTGAGCCTCAGCTCTTTCTGGACGGTCCTGCAAAGTGTTTGCAGTCCGGGGCGATGTTGCTGCTGTGTGTAATCCCAATGAAGCAATTTGCTGATAATTTTTTAGCATTGAGATGTTTTGTCCAATACCCGTTACATTGTATGTATGTTGAACTTCTTTCGCGCCGTATGTAGCCATCCGTGCTAATCGGAGGTGCGGGGGATGGACATAAAATTAAACACAAAAATCAGTTCTAAAGAAGTGAGTTTTCAGAGCAAACCCATGCAGAACACAGGAGAGAACATATAAACTCCCCACATTCATAATAAAAGCTTTTACATCAACACAGCCATTTAGTAAGGTTGTAATCACCAGCGAAACGTGGTTAGCTAAATTTGGAAATGTGGGATTTTCTCTCCAACACACAGGTGTGTTGAAGTTCACGTGACAACCTTTATTAATTGGCTGTGCCGGGTGGAGGTGGGTTTACGACATTTATATTTACGCGATGTAACCCAAAAAACTTTATTACGAAAAATATTGGTCAAATCCACGCGGAAAGGCGCCCGAGTTGGGTACCAAACCCAGACCCTTCTTGCTATCGAGGTGCGAGTGTCACCACTTCGCCACCGCAGCATTGCCGGCCGTTCTAAATCTGCGTGCCCTGCCGACCAGACTCGTCGTACGGTGGTGGCGGCCCCACGATGAACTGATACTCGGTGACTGCACGCACCGCATGTACCACGGTGGCACCCTCCGGAACCAGCCCACCGGAGAAGCCCCCTACGAACGTGGCAGAGACGAGTGGGGGGGTTTCAGACTGCGGGCTGGGCGTGAGCTCTGCGGGTGAGACAAGCTGAGAGTTGGCCGGGACCACCGTGTAGCCTCCATGCAACTGCCTGCCCGCGTGCTGGCTGGAGGGCTGACTCTGGGCTTGCGTTCTGGTGAGGCTGCTGAAGGACCCGGCATGGGAACCGTACAATGATGCATCGCAGTGACCTGAAAAACCAACAAAGTTTAATCATATCGATGCTTAACACGTGCGATGTCGCATCTCGTGTTACAATCCATTATCGATGTTTGGGTTTAGGCCTTGTCATTTTGAAGCCAGGTCAGGTGATTTTGACTTCCCGGATCTCTTCCTGAAGATGTATGGTGCAGTTTCAAAGGAAACGCCATATCTTATTGGTATATTTTAGTTGTGAAAATTGTTCATCTTACAGGTGAGCTTAAACATTAATAAGTGATGCTTTCGATGATTTTACACATAATAATTAATCTGTTTGGTTATTGGGTGGTGTATGGTATTGACGACACAAATTTGGTCAGATCATTCCATGACCGATAACCAACAACCGACTATTAATGATTAGATTATCTTTACAGAACCGTCTAATAACAAGAGCTGCTCATAATTTTACTGAATTTTCATGACAATGCCAAATAAAAATGCACTGCACTGCTTCTGTGTGGTCATGCATGATTAAGCTGACAGCAATTGGGATTGACAGTGCAGCGGTTAGCACACTGTGCTACGAACCCGGGAACCCGAGTTCGATTCCCGCTCACCGCAAACACCAGTGGCGATTACCTAAAACGGTCTTGGGGCTCTCCTAGGTCGACTCAGCCTGGTGCGATGTGTGAACATTGCTACTTGAGATACAAAGGCGGCCGGGCGTGGTGTTGGCCACTCATCTCCTTGCGTGCCGTGCCAGCTTTCATCGGTGGTCGCTCACAGCACTCGCCCCAACAGTCTGTTAAAGGCCATCGGGGGATCTTTACACTTGTGCCCAGTGTGGTGTTACCCACTGGAGCAGGAGGACGAGCGGCGGCGGAGGCGCATCTGGCTGAGCACGCAGCCCGAGCAGGTGCAGCAGCAGATGAGGGTGAGGATGAGCATCAGCAGGAAAAGCCCCAGCGTGATGCCCGCGATAATGCTGGGGCTGGGGAGGTGGCAGCACACCGTGCCAATTCACATGCACAGTGGCGTAAACATCGTCCTTGTTGACTCAGGAAATCACAAGAATATATTTTTTCATGAAGGTCCTGCCAGGTTTTCGCAGGAGGGGGTGATGTTGCTGCTCTGTGCAATCCCAATTGAGTTATTTTTAGGTAACTTTGTAACTGTTCAGCATGCTTGGCCAATACTAGTCACATTTCTTTGGAACAAGGGGAGAACATGGATTTTCCTCCAGGTTCAATGTTGAATTACCTGAAAATTACTTAATCGGGATTACACAGTGAAACATTGACCCTGACTGAGAACACTTGACAGGACTATGTATGTGGCCATTTTTTTACCGGCAAAAAATGGTCCCATAGATATAACTGCTCAACCCGACATAAAAATGCTTTGATATTTGCATTGCCTTAGTGTTATTTGCCTTTTGGCGTTATGTGGTCTAACACTGGTGAGACGAGGCCATAAAGGAGACTGTCTCTGGTGTAGGCTAATCCGTTTCAAACACAATGCATACATTATTATCAAAGAACGTGTGTTTGCATGTTTTGCCACAATCATGTGTGGTTAATGCATACTTGATGCATTGCAATGGGTGTCTATTTGGTGTTTGAACATCTCAACACGTGTATCATTGCTGGAAAGAGTAAAACCTTTTCAATTATTATCACTTGAAACAGTCTTGGAACTCAAGTGATACCTTTGTGGGTAAATAAGCTTAATAATAAATACGTTTCCTGTGCACATCTTTACAGAATGTACTCGCGATATATCTGATCGTTTTTTGCACCGTTAATCTGTGAGCGTGGAGGTGTGCGGCGTTCCTGACCTGATCACAAAGAAGTTGCACCAACTCTGCTCATCCTCGTGCAGTTCCTCCAGGGCCGTGGTGCAGCAATAGCGAGCGTGGCAGTCTCCGCAGCAGTGCTGGGGCCATGGGCAGTCGAAGCCCAGGTGCCACTCACCCGCCTCCGTGTAAAAGCCACTGCAGTCGCGATCTGACGCTGCTGAAGGGACCACACAACACGCAGCTTACGTGTGGAGTTGGCCAAACATCCCGATATAGAGGGCCACAGAGCTTGATAAATTGTTGGCGCCGGTTCCGGCTGCCTTCCCGCCTGTCTGTGGATTCCCGCACCTCTCAATCATTTTCTGTCTCTTGGCATGATCTACCTCTCTACCCTCAAGCCTCTGGGTGACAGGAATGTTCCACCACACTGGGATAGGATGAGCGATGATCCGAGGTAGGATTGAATGTAAAAGCACATTTTCACAACCAACCAAATGGTTCTGAACTACGGCACCATGGCCCCAAGTCCGTGGCCTTATCCGTCACTGACACCCAGCGCCTCCACGCACACATTCCTGTTCCATCAGCGAGAGAGATATACATGCAAAGAGACACACAGGCTCTCATATAGACCTATATGTGAATCGTTGGGTCTCTGTAAGTCCCTGAGTGAGTCTGTGTGTGTCTGTGTGAGTCTATATGTCTCTGTGTGAATCTGTGTCTTTGTGGCGTCTATGTGTCTCTGTGTGGATATATATATGTGGGGAACGGTAGTGCAGCGGCGCACAGCACTATGAACCCGGCGACCTGGGTTCGATTCCCGCTCACGACCAACACCGGTAGACGATTATCTGAACCGTTCCCGGGCCTCCCTTAGGTCGACTCATCCTCAAATGAGTACCTGGTGCAGTGTGTAAACACCGCCACTGGGGAGACAAAGGCGGTCGGGCGCGGATCTGGCCACCCATCCCCTCGTGTACTGTTCCGGCCTTCATAGGTGCTCGCTAACAGCACTTGCCCCTACAGTGTGTTAAGGCTATACGGGGGAACTTTGTCTTTGTGTGGATATATGTCTCTGTGTGAGTTAATGGGTCTCTGTGCCAATTGAGGCCGCTCTTCCCAAGTAACTCTGATAGACGTTCTTTCCCTTTGTGTAATCTGGCTCCAGATCATCAGGAGTCCTCTCTTGCTTTCCCACTTTCCAGTGTCCAGCACAAGTCTTGCTTCAGCCTTCTTGCTGATGACATGCAGTGTGCGTATGTCAATGTGCACCTCGCCTGGTACAAGCGCCATTATGATGTCACCGCCACTAAGTGACACGTGGTGGCTGTTGTGTATATTTATGTATGTGTCCTGGTCTCAGCCTCCCCCAGGGCTCTCAAACTGCCTCACCGCCCCCATGGCTCTCAACCTGCCTCACCTCCCCCAGGGCTCTCAACCTGCTTCACCTCCCCCAGGGCTCTCAACCTGCCTCACCTCCCCCAGGGCTCTCAATCTGCTTCACCTCCCCCAGGGCTCTCAACCTGCTTCACCTCCCCCAGGGCTCTCAACCTGCCTCACCTCCCCCAGGGCTCTCAATCTGCTTCACCTCCCCCAGGGCTCTCAACCTGCTTCACCTCCCCCAGGGCTCTCAAACTGCCTCACCTCCCCCAGGGCTCTCAATCTGCTTCACCTCCCCCAGGGCTCTCAACCTCACCTCCCCCAGGGCTCTCAATCTGCCTCACCGCCCCCAGGGCTCTCAACCTGCTTCACCTCCCCCAGGGCTCTCAACCTGCTTCACCGCCCCCAGGGCTCTCAACCTGCTTCACCTCCCCCAGGGCTCTCAATCTGCCTCACCTCCCCCAGGGCTCTCAACCTGCCTCACCTCCCCCAGGACTCTCAACCTGCCTCACCTCCCCCAGGACTCTCAACCTGCCTCACCACCCCCAGGGCTCTCAGCCTGCCTCACCGCCCCCAGGGCTCTCAACCTGCCTCACCGCCCCCAGGGCTCTCAATCTGCCTCTCGGCCCCCAGGGCTCTCAACCTGCCTCACCGCCCCCAGGGCTCTCAATCTGCCTCACCGCCCCCAGGGCTCTCAGCCTGCTTCACCTTCCCCAGGGCTCTCAACCTGCTTCACCTCCCCCAGGGCTCTCAACCTGCTTCACCTCCCCCAGGGCTCTCAATCTGCCTCACCGCCCCCAGGGCTCTCAACCTGCCTCACCGCCCCCAGGGCTCTCAATCTGCCTCACCGCCCCCAGGGCTCTCAGCCTGCTTCACCTCCCCCAGGGCTCTCAATCTGCTTCACCTCCCCCAGGGATCTCAACCTGCTTCACCTCCCCCAAGGCTCTCAACCTGCTTCACCTCCCCCCAGGGATCTCAACCTGCTTCACCTCCCCCAGGGTTCTCAAACTGCTTCACCGCCCCCAGGGCTCTCAACCTGCCTCACCGCCCCCAGGGCTCTCAGCCTGCTTCACCTCCCCCAGGGCTCTCAACCTGCCTCACCGCCCCCAGGGCTCTCAGCCTGCTTCACCTCCCACAGGGCTCTCAGCCTGCTTCACCGCCCCCAGGGCTCTCAACCTGCCTCACCGCCCCCAGGGCTCTCAACCTGCCTCACCGCCCCCAGGGCTCTCAATCTGCCTCACCGCCCCCAGGGCTCTCAGCCTGCTTCACCTTCCCCAGGGCTCTCAACCTGCTTCACCTCCCCCAGGGCTCTCAACCTGCTTCACCTCCCCCAGGGCTCTCAATCTGCCTCACCGCCCCCAGGGCTCTCAACCTGCCTCACCGCCCCCAGGGCTCTCAATCTGCCTCACCGCCCCCAGGGCTCTCAGCCTGCTTCACCTCCCCCAGGGCTCTCAACCTGCTTCACCTCCCCCAGGGATCTCAACCTGCTTCACCTCCCCCAAGGCTCTCAACCTGCTTCACCTCCCCCCAGGGATCTCAACCTGCTTCACCTCCCCCAGGGTTCTCAAACTGCTTCACCGCCCCCAGGGCTCTCAACCTGCCTCACCGCCCCCAGGGCTCTCAGCCTGCTTCACATCCCCCAGGGCTCTCAACCTGCCTCACCGCCCCCAGGGCTCTCAGCCTGCTTCACCTCCCACAGGGCTCTCAGCCTGCTTCACCGCCCCCAGGGCTCTTAACCTGCTTCAACTCCCCCGGGTCTCTAACACCGTGAGGCAGCGGTGCCTGGACCTGGCCAGATTACGACGACTAGGATCCAGTTACAAAGTCACCGGGCGGTGCGTCCTTCCACAGACACCGTGGACACGATATTCGATCTGAGACAATCACAACAACAACACTACCACCCCATCCATTGCGATCAATATCCGACTGCCGCACCGGCATGAGGCACAAGGCGAATGAGTTGTGGAGCTCCCACAGTGGAACAGCACGGGAGCGAGCACAGACGATGTACCGAGGAACACATTAATACTAATCAATGTTCCCAGGGCTACCGTTCCCGTGAGCTTCACTCGCGAGGCTTCCTCCACCCATGTTGACGACTCGACGGTTCACCAGACTCCACGCTGTGTTCAACCACCACCACCACCGCACACACTGCAGGTCACAACAACACTCAGTCAACCACTCACTCAGTCACCCATTACTCAGTCTAAAAAAAAAACAAAGATTCCCCCGCGTAGCCTAAACAGACTTTTGGGGCAAGTGCTGTTAGCGAGCACCTATGAAGGCCAGCACGGCACAAGAGGGGGTGGGTGGCCAGCACCACACCCGGCCGCCTTTGTCTCCCTTGTGCCGATGTTTACACACCTTACCAGGTACTCATTTGAGGCTGAGGCGACCTATTTATAAACAAACACAACGACACTGGCGCCCACCCACTCACCACACCGCCGGTCACCTTCCTTCTCTTTTTGCTTCTCGCCTCGCTCTCCTCCACTTGGGAATTCCCTCCCATCGTCTCTTTTCCCCAAGCTCTAACTGTTGACTGTTATCTATTCGAAACCTTATAGTGCTGTTCGTTTCTGGCCGCCTGGCGTTTTGTGTCTCTGGTCCTGTGCTCAGCAACTGTGTTTAAAAATAATGAGCGTCCCAGCGGACATGCCCTACCCTCACAATGGTTTAAAATTAAGGTTGTTAACCGACAATCAGTAGAACCGGTAATCGTTTTACACAATCCGGTTTCGAAAGTCAGGAAGCGGCGTTCATTTCCAGTGGAATTTTAGATTCGAATGCACTGATTGACAGGTGCGCGAGAACGTACAGACAGGTAAAAGGCGCAACCCTGAAAGAGCTTGCTCTCGACACTGCTGGCGGAAAGGGACCTCCCGATGGTGTTCGGCCTACTCTTCCACGTTGGCCTGACGACTTGAAAGAGGTGGGCGGTACCCACACTTCACCCCACCACACGCGACCTGCCGATCGACTGTGGAATACCAATTATTGTACTGCCACTGAGTGGACGGAGGCGTTGAAGGTGAGCATTTGAGGAAATTGGCCCCCTCGTTCCAACTGCCGCGCCGGGAGATGGGAACCGAACCGGCGCCCTCTGAACTGCTTCAGTGGAGCGCGCTCGCCGCTCACCCAGCGCGAATCGCCGTGGCAGCAGCTTTTGTTTCTCAGTTAAAAGAGGTGAAATGCTAATTTCACTGCCCGACATATACAATCTATAACTCATTATACAGTCGATAAATCATGATACTGTCTATAAATCATGATTTAGTCTATAAATCATACAGTCTACAACTCATTATACAGTCTGTAAATTATGATACAGTCTACACATCATTATAAGTCTATAAATCATGATACAGTCTATAAATCATTATAAGTCTATAAGTCATGATGCTCTCCGTACGGCAAACCGGTGGTCGTTGTTTACAATTCGATGACCGCAAGGCTCTGGATCCACGTGCGGCTCTTTAAGGACTCTTCGTGACGTTTATAAAGGACCACCATCTCGTATTCACATTCATTGGGGCTCTTGAAAAATGTTTTTCGTTACTGAATTAAACAAAAAATGTCTCCTGTTATTTTAAACGAAACTATTGTTTTATTTTACCAGGTAAGGCCCACCGAGCTATATAGCTATTTTTCAGAAGCGACCTGGCTATCACAAATGATATCCCAACGAAGTGGCTTATCACGTGGAAATGTATCGCAGCCAAATACTCGAAAAGGCACGATTCTAAATGTGGAGGGGAAAACCGGAGGACCCGCAGAAAAACGCACGCGACCACGGGAAGAGAGACACGCAAACTCCAAATATACAGGCTTCGTCGGGGTCGGTATCGAACCCATGACCTCCTGTGTACCAGGCGAGGCAGTTCACATCTCGCCACCGCGGCGCCCACCCCAGGGTTACCCGTTATACAAACATTTTTTTTAAACAGCCCTCGCTAAAATAAAATACGTGGTGCTGCTGCTGCTGCTGCGCTTGCAGTGAATGCACCAAGCACAGCCAACGGCACAGCGCCACGCGTTCCGTGCCAAGAACACTGCGTACATGTGGCCTCAATCGGAAACGTCATACAGGCGCACGCCTACGTGCTGTGAAGAAGGGCCAATGCCCAAAACGTCGCCCGTTCTGTACGCTCGTTGTAAGGCCACGATGTTATTAAATGTGTTGAGTTTACAGCGCTCTTGATGCCATTTGAATATTTGTCAAACACAGAGAGGACAAGTCAAAGGTCTAAAACACATCAAGAGGCTAGCCACATACATAACTATTATCAAAGTTGAAATAGATACGAGTGAAACGCGTTTCTTTAATTGAGCAAGGTTATACTAATTATTATTATTATCATCACAGTTTGGGAAATACGATGGGAGGGAATTCCACAGTGGAGGAAAGCAGCAGAAAGAGAAGCGCTGTGGCCTGCGGTGTGGCGAGTGGGGTGCTAGACACAGTAAGGAGGTGTGTGTGGGTGAGTGTAAGGTGTGAGTGGGTGAGTGTGATGTTGTGATCTGCAGTGTGGTGAGTGAGTGAGTGAATGTAAGATGAAGTAGGTGTGAGTGTGTTGTTGTGACCTGCAGTGTGGTGAGTGCATGTAAGAGTAAGTAGGTGTGTGAGTGGGTGCGTGAGACGAAACAGTCGGTGTCTGCGAGAGACCGAGTCCTCAACACGGGCAGCAGAGCAGACCCGGAGCCATCAGCTCCATCAACAATAACAACAACACGGACGCCGAGCAGAGTCGCACTCACCCAGTGGTAAGAACACGAAGGTGGGCACGTACATGTTAGCAGAGAAATTAACAACAACAAAAACTACTCAAGACGCGTGCGATGATGATGATACGCGCTGCTCTGTCGCCTTGAGCCTTTGAGCTGCGTTGAGAGCCACAGTCGACTTCTGGGGCCGGGTGGGCAGAGCAGGCAGGCGCCGGGGAGTAGAGGCCGGCTGGCTGGGGAGCAGCGCGGGTGAGTGATAGGAGGGGTCACGCTGCCGTGGGCAGCAGCAGAAGAAACGCGCCTTGAAGGGCGCGGAGGGGAGGAGGCTGCGGGATCTCGCCGCTCGGATCGCCACTCTGAGCGAGGGCGGCCCGGCTGGAACCCGCGCCGACCCGAGCGAGGGAGGCCGCGTAGCGCACACTCGTACTGTGTCAGTGTCACTCGGTATGGTTTACACGCGAGTCGCTCTTTGAGAGTCACCGACGGCCCGACAGTCACGGGCGACGGTGGTTAACGCTCGTGCCTCACAGCGAGAAGGGCCTGGGTTAGATGTCTGACTCGGGTGCCTTTCTGTGTGGAGTGTGTAAGTTCACTCCCCCTGTTCTGCATGGGTTTCCTCCTGGTTCTCCGATTTCCTCCTATCACTAAAAAAAACCCACACGAAATGCAACTTTTGTTACATACGTTTCATAAAAATGTACTCCACATTCTACTTACATTAGCACCTCCGATTAGCACGGTTGGCTACGTACGGTGCGAAAGAAGTTCAAACATATGCACTTCTTAGAATGATAGCTCAACGAAGTTGGTTTAGCACGTGGAAATTTATAGCAGCCAATTTAACACGTAGGGATTGTGATTATGAAAATTACAATAGACTGTGTTAAGCTGAAAATATGCAGTACGTACATAAAAGATAATTATCGGTTGCGTTAGTCACAGTTAATTAGCAAATGATACCCTGAAAAGGCATGCAATTAAAGTGTAATACTTAATACGACGCTTCCAAGCGGCACTGAGCCTGTAGCTATCAGAATGGTTAAATTAATTTGTAATTCTCTCAATTTTAAAAGATTCTCGAATTAGACTTGACCAGTAAGAGTTTTACACAAAACGTCATTCTCAAAATCAATTGAATGTTCTTGTTGGCACGCATGTTCTGCAACTGACGACAGTTATGTTTGTAGGCATTTAATATTTTCTTTTCGTCTTATGTTAATCATTCGTCCCGTCTGACCAACATAGCCCTGGCCACAGGAGCAATTAATAAGGTACACAGCTCCTATTGGTAGCTTCGGTAATTCATCTTTAGTACCAAATATAACCTTTTATATTTTATGTACCGTGCCAAATCTCATTTCGATGTTTTATTTATAGCAGCCAAATATTCTAAACGCGTGTTTCTAAATGTGGATGGAAAAACTTGGGAACTCGGGAGAAAAATCCATGTGACCACGGGGAGAACATGCAAACTCTTAAGTATAAATGTTGAACTTCTTTCACACTGTACGTAGCGAACCGTGCTAATCGGAGGTGCGATATACAGGCGTTGGGATCGAACCCAAGACCTCCTGTATACCAGGCGAGGTAGCCAACATCTCGCCACTCCGTTGCCCCATGTATTGCTAAGTGGACAGTGCCTTTTCCTCACAAGAATCTTCCCAAAACGCAATGTACCAGCAACGTTTTATGAGTTTACTTTTAATATTAGTTTATTGAGTTACACGTATATTTGAGACAATACGGAGGTCAAAGACATAATCCAAACTAGGCATCGGCAAGGTAAGGTAATTTACCCTTTTTACCGGGTAAAAGTGTCGACATGCCAAGGGGTAAGGTAAAGGGTAGGGTAAAGGTAGCGCGAAGTAATACCTGGTAAGTACCGTTTACCGCTCGCTAAAAGCTCCGTGGCGCAGTCCGTGGCCTCCATTTAAAATTGGAATCGACAGTATTCTATATGAATAAAGCGTTATTCCTAGCATTTACCTGTTATAAACTTTTTTCATGTGTAGTACCCCATTAATTACCCTGTAATCAGGTAATTTTTATGGGGTAAGGGTAAAAGGTAGGGTAAATGTAGGCTCGTTTTTACCTTGCCGAGGCCTAATCCAAACTGTGGAGATATCGTAGGTGGATTTGTGCAGGACACGTCATCAGAAGGGATGGAGACCGGTAGTCAAGAGCAGTGATGGAGCAGCAGAAACGGAACGGAACATTATCCGGGAAGATGGAGCAATGAAATCAGCTCAATTACAGGTGCTAGCCAGATTACATCGCAGGATCGTGAGATGTGATGGTTTGGGGAGGCCTTTATCTAGCAGTGGAATGAGCATGGCTGTTGAGGATTAGATGCTTTGTTGACATCATACAACGTACAACTTGAAATGACAACAAAGCATGTTCGGTGCAGAATATGCCAATATAAACAATACGTCAAATAACTTATCGGGCAAAATGTTGGAGTTTATCTTTTAAAAGACAACATTTTACAATCTTTATTGAATGTCAATTAGTATTCTCCAAGTTGTATTACATTAGATGCACGCACGTATAAAATCATTAACTACACAACCTTTTAAACAGATCAAATGCACAATAGTTCCACGTGAAGAAACGTGAATATTAATCTTTATTGCACACGACACCAACAATTCCAGTTTCGTTAACAATCAGCGTTCAATAAATCATTCGGATAAGCAATTGTAAATAAATGTACGTATTAATAACGTCGCTCCCTCTGTACTTGGTTATGTTACACATACGACCGTTTTATATAAATAGCAAAGAGAATCATTGCACGTCACTAGCCAGCCCACTGACGTGCACGCACGGCAAACACGACGATGCACGTGGGGTAAGCATGTGGTACACACGTGCATGCGCAGCGGGTGCACACACACGTGTGCTGCGCATGCACCCACGTGGCGCTTGCTCGCGTCACCTCGCGTGCTGTATGCGGTTAAATCTGCGCTCAACCTCTAGCAGCCATGTCCCATCACGCGCACGAGTATAAATCTGTTGCAACATTTGCATGTTGGCAATAGTTCAATGAAAGACGACTGCTTATTTTAAAAGGTTCAACCGTGTAAATTGTGGTGCAATGCCATTTAAAACCGGTCTCATATCGTCTCCACGCTCCGTTCCAAGAATTTAATGCATAAGGCACCAGAACAATACACGTGGCTGTGACAATGTGAGGCACTTGCGACGGGTAACAACCTCGAGAGTGAACGGAATTCACATCAATCGTCATGTCTAGGACTTGACTGCCACCTCTCAATACATCACCAACTAGATGTCATCATGGACAAAGCGATTGATGCCACAACCGCACCTCGCTTGCCAACATATCCGTAGCAGCTGCACAGGGAGACACATGACCTCCAAGATCTGCCCTAACAGTATCCCACAATCTGGCTGTAGACTCACACAGTGCCATTGATGCGCTCGAGTAGTATCCCGCCATCTACTGTTGGACATTCCCCTTGGTCGCTAAACCCCAAAGTGAAGAGTGGTTATTGATACTTATGTCTGCAAGATTCCCATTGTGGGCAGGATAGAAAAAAGCAGCGGAGGTGGGAAGGGCTGCAGCTGAGGCTCGCACTGAGCTGTGGAGACAGCGGGGACCGCTGAAGCGGCAGCTCCACGCACAAGGAAGACCGTCCGTGTGATCCACTCGGGAGGATGAACGACCCCCCGCTCCCTGTCCAGCCGGTGCATGCAGCCAACCGTGAGAATCTGCTCTCTGCCTAAAATATTCGGCTTCAAAAATCAGCTTCTAAAATGCACAAGCTCAGAAACCGGAACAACGTTATGAGTGGGCTATGATTATGAATGCACATGCAGATAAATGTCCCAAGCCTTCTGGAGTACACGTGGTATATTGAGCCATTTGTGCAGTCACCCAGCCTGTGTGTATGATCCCCATATACAGATGGTTTCGGAAAACAATGCGTAAACTCACAGGGCCTGTGTACGAGGTAATTTATTCAGATTTTCACGAATGTTAAAGTGTGTTTGTAATTCAACGTGTTTTGTTGTTCTCGGGCCACCTGTCAGAGCACGAGGTTCTGGGCTCATTTTTGTTGCATCCGAGCATCAAAAGGATGCAACCTGGCCATGGTCCTGCACTGATAACGATGAGCGTGCTTGTTCGTATCGGCCAAGGACATAATACTAATCAACATCTTTAATGAAAAGTCAGAGTGCTTATCGAGGTCAAGGGCATCCTTTCCAACGCCACTTGTTGCAACTGCTATACTGCCCCATTAAACAAATATTGCTATTAAGCTAAATAAATACTAGCAAGTTTCATGGCGAGCTTTTGACTCCGAGTATTAAACAGCAAAATTCCGTAGACATCAGTGGTGTTACACATATGGCAGAAATATCTAGGTCATTAACTGTACACAAATCTACAGGCTGGTGCCTCTAGGAAGGTAACTACTGGTGAAATATTCGCTATTGCACCATGCTGTAAACGAGTTGCTTCCTGCTATTTTCAGCGTCACTTAATTCCATCATTGCCAGTCACAGTCGACTGAGCACAGCTGCTTCAGGACAATCGCATGGCTCCGAGAAGAGCAACACCGCTGTGTCTTTTACGCGTTTGCTCGGAAATCGCGCAGTCGTGGTAGCATCATTCACGCTGCACAACTGTCGGACAAAATCGGCCGGGAGCGATACGTCCAAGGATCTCGGAAGTGGCGTCTGTAAAACGGTCACTCCACACGAATGAGCAAGGCTGTGATGATGGTGGAGCCCCTCTCTTTGGTGAACCACTCAATCTCCGAGCTGGGGAAGCGCGTGTCGGGCGCGTGTATGTTCGAGTGCGTGGCGGCAGACTGTGTGTGCGGCGGGTACGTGTTCGTCAACGCGTGCGCGCTGCGTGCGGGCTGGAAGGGGTGTGCGGCGTGTCCCGTGTTCACGGCCGGGTGAGCGCTGTACTTGTAAGCTCCGGGCCGCACGCACACCTGGAAAGCCACCTGAGCCCCGTGCATGCTCTGAGTCTTGGGGTCGCGGAACCTAGAGAGAGAAAGGCAATGCCGTGCGGATGAGGCTGAAGCGAAGGAAAGAGAATTGGCAAAGGGAGTAAGGTCGTTAAATGATAACCTGTTTGATAATCGAATACTGGTTCCTAAAGTCAAAAACAAGTAAATGTTTCCAGTGGATTTTATTAGGAAGAGATGGGTGTACCCACACTTTACCCCACCACACTTTACCCCACCACAACCGACCTGCTGTTTCGACTGTGGCGAGTGGAGAGAGGTGGGGTGATTTGAGAAACTTAAATTACAATTGTTTCTCACGTAGCAGGGTGTATTGTTATGCTGATTGCTCGAGACGTTCCTATATGCGCAGAAGAAAATTATTTTTTAAAAAAATGTCCAGTTATCGGCAATGCAAACCAACCAATTTTAACTACCCTGGAAGGAAAACAATAACAGAGCTGAGCATTTTATTTTTTAGCTATCCCTGCTTTAAGTCAAGGTGACATTGCCTTTCACCAGTTAGAGGCTCGGGTAGAATCCCAATTGAGTAATTTGAAGGTAACTTTAGAAACTTAGAAAATCTGAACCATGACACCGACACACAATAGCCTACTATTTTAGAGTGACAGAACGGGATTTTAAAGTCCAATTTGAAGCAGACAGCGTGTGCTTTGCTACAGCGAGTACACCCACGGTAATAACCAGTGCGACCGCCGGGCCCGAACCGGCAGTCGCCCTGCAACAAGCGGCAAATATTCTAGATTTGAAGCTTTCGTGACTGCAAGGATTCATATTCTTAGGTTTTTTCGGTAAAGTCACGTAGGTAAAACATTAAAATTAATAAAAGTAAAATAAAATAAAAATCACGACGTTTCGGAGGCAACGCAAGCTTCCGTCTTCAGGTGGAACCATCACAGCCACGACAGCTGTATCAAGTAAATGAGAGATTGCAGGAGCTACCACTTCGTTTATATAATGGTTGGAGAGGGGGGGGGAAGGGCCAAGTACAGCACACCATACATAGCAGGCGTGACCAAAAAGATCTCCAAAATTCTAAACAAACATAAGATCCAAGTCCGATTCAGTACAGTGCATAAAATCCGTGATCTGATTCCATCTGTGAAGGATGTCGTTCCTGACTTACAGTATCCTGGAGTCTACAAATTGAGTTGCATTTGTGGTGATTGCTACATTGGAGAAACGAAACGTCATGTTTCTGATCGTATCCGCGAGCACAAGTCAGATCTGAAACACGGCAGAACTGATTTTCGGCCGTTGCCGATCATTGCTACAACTCGGTGGGCTCTCATGAAATTGTCTTTTCCGAGACCAAGGTTCTCTGCAAACCTCCTGGCTACCATCAAAGGTTTGTACACGAAGCCATACAAATATACAAACACAGACATAATTTCAACCGTGATGATGGTTACAAACTGAGTAATCATTGGAAAGATGTGATTAACCATGCAAAAAAGATTTAACTACACTTATTTGGCCAATCTTATTTGACAGACAACTATTACAGGTTTACCATGTTCAGTTGTTTTCTCCTTGTCACAGGTTGAGTCACAAACCGTACCTCTCCATAACAAAGGCTCACCCTCTTAAGCCTCACCTTACCATATGAATAAAAAGTGATTTGAGGCTGAGTCGACCGAGGGGTCATGAATGGGAATTTAACTCGGGTCGCAGCTTTGTAGCGCAGCATAGTGCAAACAGCTACTACACTACCGCTCCCATCACTACACACGCACGTACGACCGTCTAAACCAGAGGTGGGGAACGTCCGGCCCGCGGGCCATATAAGGCCCGTGAAATCATTTGGTCTGGCCCTGCCAAGGCAACCACACGACTCGAAATTCAATAAATCTAGGCGCTTTTTTCATAGCAACATAAATTGAATTTTGGATGGCCCGCGAATGATGTTATAAATATCCAAATGGCCCTTGGCAGAAAAAAGGTCCCCCAACCCTGGTCTAAACGCACAGAGCAACGCACGTGATGTAGCTGCAGTCGCGGCTCGCATGCGGGAGAGATGGAGACAGTCGCACGGCCGCCGTGAGCAGCCCCGTTACGACGTCACCCTGGCCCGCAGCCTGGCCTTCAGTGGCCGTGTGCGCACCGCTTTCATCTGCCTTCATCTTCTGTGCAAAGAGGGGGCATTTTGAAGCTGGGGGGGGCAAAGATGGGACACAATTGCAGGGCTGTAAGGCTGGATACAGAGGCATGACACACACACAAACCGTACGGAGAAAATGAGTTTCTTTGCGGGAACTCTCTACATTTGAACAACTTAAGAGAAAAAATTTAACTCACACTGTGAGAAGCAATGCAGGCTTGCGGGCTGCAATTTAATGCTGATAATACACGTCACGTGACCTGCAGTCCTGGTTTAGTACTGAGTGTGACAGTGAGTGTGGTTAGTTTTGTGAGCAGGATAAGTGTTGAGTGATGTGTTAGAGTGTCTGCCCAACAGGGTACGTGTTGTGAGTAGTGTGTGTGCACTCAAGGGCATATGTTGTGAGTGGTGAGTGTGTGGACCGCAGCATACGTGTTGTGAGTGATGTGTGTGTTCACTGCAGGGTACGTGTTGTGAGTGGTGTGTGTGGTGTGTGAGTGGAAGGGTACGTGGTGTGAGTGCGGTGTGCAAGTGCAGGGTACGTGTTGTGAGTGGGGTGTGTGTTCACTGCAGGGTACGTGTTGTGAGTGGTGTGAGTGTTGTGTGTGAATGCAGGGTATGTGTTGTGAGTGGTGTGTGTGAGTGCAGGGTACGTGTTATGAGTGGGGTGTGAGTGTTGTGTGCGAGTGCAAGGTACGTGTTGTGAGTGATGTGTGTGTTCACTGCAGGGTACGTGTTGTGAGTGGTGTGAGTGGTGTGTGCGAGTGCAGGGTACATGTTGTGAGTGGGGTGTGTGTTCACTGCAGGGTACGTGTTGTGAGTGGGGTGTGTGAGTGTTGTGTGTGAGTGCAGGGTACGTGTTGTGAGTGGGGTGTGAGTGCAGGGTACATGTTCTGAGTGAGGTGTGTGAGTGCATGGTGCATTTCGTAAGTGCGTGCAGGGTATGTGTTGTGAGTGGTGTGTGTGGGTGCAGGGTACGTGTTGTGAGTGGTATGTGTGCACATTAGTGCAGCGAACCTGCATACAGCTCTCCGTGGTCGAGTGAGCGCCGAACATCACCTATGCTGGCCCCATGATAGGCTACGTGCCACCGCTTCAGGAAGGTCGCGTCGCTACGGGGATTCGTCCTGACACATTCAACAGGAAACATGGAAGGTGTCAGAAAGAAGTTCAACATACATACAGCCCATCATCCCTCTGGAGTTGATCAAATAAGTACCACTTTTGGAGAAGTCAACAGTCACTTTTGGAGAAGTCAACAGTCAACGCTCATAAGAGCAGAATATCACTCTAACATGCGCATACCCAAGTACCCACATACACTACCATGAGGACACAAGCATAGACTATAAGCATGATCATACCAAACTTGTAACGCCTGTATACAAGTTAAAATAAAGGTGTTCATGGTTGAGATGTTAACTTCAATATTTTTCAAATGTGGATCACCATGACTAGTGCAACAAAAAATAAAAATTGCATCATAATAGTTACAATTAATATTAATAATTTAGCGTTATAGCTTTAAACTCAGTTCTAATATACAGAGACCACTTCAGCAATTTTTTTCTTGCTGTGGTTGTCACACCTGATGAAGATTGCTTGTGTTGCAATCAAAATGTCGTGATTTGTTATATTTTATTTCTAACTACGTGACTTTACCGAAAGAACCAAAGAGTATGAGTAGAGACTTGTAGGTTTGAGAGAATCATTGGCATAAAATGACAGAGATATCATATGCTCTGATTGAGTACGACTGAGTCTCATATTAATAGAGAACAACACGGCACATCTATTGTAAAGGCGACGCTATACGGGTCGACAGAGAGTGTGTAAAGCCTGACAAGACAAAGATTACCCTTATAGCCCCAATAGACTTTTAGGTCAAGTGCTGTTAGCGAGCACCTATCTGGGTGAACAGTCCACGTAATAATAATCTTGTAATTTGGTAGTCGCGGCATTTCTTAAAGCGCAAGGTTATCACAAAGGCACCATGTTTCACATAGTCTGCAGTAGCGTCACAGTCGGGGGGCGATGTTGCTGTGTGTTGTCTCAATCGAATCACTTGTGGGTAATGTTTCAAATGTAGCAAATGTGGACAATGGCGCCAACACACAATGGCCTTTCTCGTTTCCAATGAAGTCAAGAGATATTTTTCGCCCACTGTGCAGCGGGAGGCGAGTAATTTACGGATAATATATCGGCAGGATTAACCAAGGTGGCCTGCCAGTTTCTAACCTCTAACCTCTGCAACAAGTGGCGAACGCATTGCCGCCACTCACTGCCCCAATGTAGTTCATGTGCTGGATGCGGGCATAGACCTCACTGCCTCTCGCATGCTTCGCGAGCACTCTACCATCTGAGCTAATGGCACTCGATCATGAGGAGAAAATAAAGTGGAAATGTTTCGACTCAATATCACGGATATCAGGACAGAGGGATTTCCACACAGCAGGGGCAGTTGAGGAAAAGCAGCGACCCCTCCACGAAGCAGGGGCTGACGGACACGCTCGGCTGGCACATGCAGTACTCACCGGAGAGTGAAGTGTACCCATCCGAGAGGCAGGCTGTAGTCCCGTGGTGGTTCTCCCCTCGTGCGATACGCTTCATCGTCACGTAGGTGGCAACATGACGTGCAGAAGCACGACACGCACGGCGTGAAGAAGCCTCCTGTGTGCCAGCCACACACATACAGCACGGCACGGGTCGGCTCACTGCGCGGCCACGCACACAGCATGGCCACACAGAGCAGGGCCCCACACAGCACGGCTACACACACAGCATGGCCACACACACAGCAGGGCCCCACACAGCATGGCCACACACAGCAGGGCCCCACACAGCAGGGCCACACACATAGCATGGCCACACACACAGCAGGGCCCCACACAGCACGGCCACACACACAGCACGGCCACACACACAGCACGGCCACACACACAGCACGGCCACACACACAGCACGTCCACACACACAGCACGGCCACACACACAGCACGGCCACACACACAGCAGGGCCACACACAGCAGGGCCCCACACAGCACGGCCCCACACACAGCACGGCCACACACACAGCACGGCCACACACACAGCACGGCCACACACACAGCACGGCCACACACACAGCACGGCCCCACACAGCAGGGCCACACACAGCAGGGCCACACACACAGCAGGGCCACACACACACACAGCACGGCCACACACACAGCACGGCCCCACACAGCAGGGCCACACACACAGCAGGGCCACACACACAGCAGGGCCACACACAGCAGGGCCACACACACAGCACGGCCCCACACACAGCAGGGCCACACACACAGCACGGCCACACACACAGCAGGGCCACACACACAGCAGGGCCACACACACAGCACGGCCCCACACACAGCAGGGCCACACACACAGCAGGGCCACACACACAGCAGGGCCACACACACAGCACGGCCACACACACAGCAGGGCCACACACACAGCAGGGCCACACACACACACAGCACGGCCCCACACAGCAGGGCCACACACACAGCACGGCCACACACAGCAGGGCCACACACACACACAGCACGGCCACACACAGCAGGGCCACACACAGCAGGGCCACACACAGCAGGGCCACACACACAGCAGGGCCACACACAGCAGGGCCCCACACAGCACGGCCCCACACACAGCACGGCCACACACACAGCACGGCCACACACACAGCACGGCCACACACACAGCACGGCCACACACACAGCACGGCCCCACACAGCAGGGCCACACACAGCAGGGCCACACACAGCAGGGCCACACACACAGCAGGGCCCCACACACAGCAGGGCCACACACACAGCACGGCCACACACACAGCACGGCCCCACACACAGCACGGCCCCACACAGCAGGGCCACACACAGCAGGGCCACACACACAGCAGGGCCCCACACACAGCACGGCCACACACACAGCACGGCCACACACACAGCACGGCCACACACACAGCAGGGCCCCACACACAGCACGGCCCCACACAGCAGGGCCACACACAGCAGGGCCACACACACAGCAGGGCCACACACACAGCAGGGCCACACACACAGCACGGCCACACACACAGCAGGGCCCCACACACAGCAGGGCCACACACACAGCACGGCCACACACACAGCAGGGCCACACACACAGCAGGGCCACACACACAGCAGGGCCACACACACAGCAGGGCCACACACAGCACGGCCACACACACACAGCAATGTCATACAGTTGTAATAAAAGACTTGTCTTTTATTTAGGTTCTTCTCCGCACCCCCCACTGGCCTCCTCTCGGACCAGTGTCGTCTCGCGCGCGCCCCGCGCACGCTCCCTCTCGCGTGCCACGCACGCTCTCTCTCTCGCGTGCTCGGCACGCTCCTCCGTTAGCTCCTCTATTCCCGCACACCGCTGGCCGACGGCGTGCTGAGGTCCTTCGGCCACGTGGCCGATGGCGCGGATCTTTCCTCACCACCCAACGTGGCTCAGCCTCTTAACTTCCCCGACTGCCCTGATCTCTTCCGCGCTCCCACTTATATACATTCCCCCCACGTGACCCTGACTCCTCCCCTTCCGGATCCTCAGATCCGGCCTTCCCATACTACCCCGCTGGCTCCGCCCCCATTCACCTCGCCTCCCATTGGAGCCGAGGTGAACGGTGGCCCCTCCCACACGCCCCGCAGACCAGGCTCCGCCCCCCAATACCCCGGGCCGTGTGATTGGACCCAAGCCCAGCAACAAGCCCATTTACGTTCGCATTACACAGTGAAAGTTTTTTTTAAAGACAATGCTTGAAATGAGGAAAAAGACGTGATTATAAAGAACAGCGTGAGACTAAAATAACATCAGAGAAATATTAAATACTCCCAAATACAACTGCCAGCAGTAGCAGAACACCCGTGCCAACAAGGACACTCAATTGATTTTGATAATGTTGAAGTTCTGTGCAAAACTAGCTACTACTGGTCAAGACTAATTAGAGAATCTATCTAAATTGAAAGAAATAAAAATTATTTTAACCGTTCGAAGAGCCTTAGTGCTGCGTAGAAGCGAATCATCAAATAATACATTGTTTAAATGCATTCCTATAAAGGACACCATACTTCAATATGGATTACCGTTGGTACAGCTCGCATAATGCACATAATAATGTATATGTTGACATATTAATCCCACCCCCCCCCCCCACTTTGCGCAAGAGCGCAGAAGTGTGGTTACCACATCTACGCCTCTATATAAGGAACTAAACAGGTGGACTTCTCCACAAATCTGGCTGCCGCCTGATGAGGCTAGTTGTAATTACTGTGCTGTACTAGTGACGAATTGGCCACGTTCTGTTTACGTGACAACCCTTTACTAGTTGGCTGTGTTGGGTGGTGTCGGGTTTTAACAACACATTTATATATTTACCTGATCTAACCCAAAAAAAACCTCTATTATGGAAAGAACAGTTTGCTGCATTTTGAAGTAGAGACAGACCTGCAGAAGCATGATAAACAGGCGATTGAATGGATGAAAGTGAAGAGGTGAAAGACGAGGTTCCGTGCTGTCTTCGGCACTGTGTTTATTACTCGAGAGGCACGAGCAAACAGTGAGAGAGGAATAAGGCTTCATCAACGTTTGGCCATGACTGTTGGGAGATGTGCAGATGGCACTGTCCTCATATCAGATTACAAATACAATCCACAACACGCTTTAAATGCAGAAAAAGAAGGTTTGTGATAAACATAGACTTGGTTTGAGTAAGGTAATGAATGAAAAAATAAAATAATAAAATAATGCTTTCATAAAAGTTTAAAGAGCAAGGAGAAATGAAATGTAAAATTGGAATGTTAAAGGTTCTATTGAACAAGGCACTAAAGATGTTAACAAACACTGAAACCAGTGGAGGCCGAGTGGGCTTAGAGGTCAGAGAGCTGAGCTGACGCCGCTGTGATCCGGTTTTAATCGCAGGTGGCTGCCAGTGACTAAAACCGGATTGCCAATGGAGCGAGCCCACGGTCTCAGCCCTGTCAACCACCCACTGCACAAAAGAGGGTGTTGTATTTAATCTGGTTTTGCACTGCTGTGGTGGAATGGTGAGCGCACTACTTTGGAGGTTCGATTCCATTGCCTGGCGCGGCAGTTGAAACAACGGTGAAAGTTTCTCAAATCCTCCGCATCGCCTCTGTCTACCCAGCAGCAAAAAACAGTTCACCGCAGTTAGTCTGTCATCGGCAAGTCACGTGCGGTGTGATAAAATGTGGGTACGCCAACCTTTTCCAACACGTTTGGTCAACAAGGGGGAAGAGTAGACCAAATACCCTCTTAGTATCCGTTCCGGTGGAGGCCCTTCTGTCAGCAGTTGCGTGAGAAAACAATTTCAGGGCTGTGCCTTTACCCGATACGTGGCAGATGTGCGTGTGAGTGGCCATTACCTGGGAGAGCCAGGAGGTCCCTGAACCGCACGCAAACCGCCTGGTAATCGCAGACGGCTCGGAGGACGCTTCCGTCAACACACGCTGGAGGTCTCAAAACGCCTTCCTTCAAGCCTGTCTCACCACAAAGCAGCCACATGACCATCGCGTCACTTCTCAAGCAAGACGCACAACCACACGGCGCCCGTGCCAGGCTGGGAGCACTGTGAGGCCAACTAAAGTATTGAAGGGCTCGCTTGCGGGATGTCATGGCACGACCCAGGTGTTATAGGTTAACTGAGATGAGTATCAGATGCACTACTTGCACTTAAACTCACTGGGCCCAATGCATGTATAGATTTTGGTACAGCTATCATTACATAGCCATTTCATGGGATGCAATAAATGTAGCTGTGCTGTTTATGGTTTATAAATACACACATTTTACACATGACAGCATACGCATGCTAACAACGCTGAGATCCATAGGAGCCATCGCCTGTTATTTTGCTGCATGCGATTTCTTACCGTCCACCATGTCGGCTTTCTCTCTATCTTCACAGCCTTCCTCCCCGCACGCACCCTCGTCCGTCACCAGGGTAACCTGAGAACACAACAACAGTGCTCATGAACAAAATATGAAGGAACGAGGTATTAGCTATCCGGTGGCAGGGTGGTGGCGCAGTGGTAACACTGATGCCTCACACCAAGAAGGTCCTAGGTTCGATTCCCGACTTGGGCGCTTTTCTGTGTGCCGTTTTTTAAGTTCTCCCCCTGTTCTGTATGTGTTTCCTCCAGGTTATCCAGTTTCCACCCATAGATACATATATACAATGTAACTGGTATCGGTCCAACATCCCAATGCTGAAAAATGACCTGCAAATTACTCGCAACATCTCCCACTACTGCGACAAAAACTTTATACGACCCTCCTGATAAATAGTTGGTGAGGCCTTCCTGGGCAAACGAGCGTGATAGCGACAACAACGACGACGATCCCGCCCCTGGCGATATCCGAGCACCTTCAGACAGCACCCGTAGAGGTGCACGGCGACGCGGGTGTTCACGGGGACGTGGGCGGCGCACGCTCCCTGGTCGACGCCGTTCACGTACAGGTGCAACGCTCCAAGCGCGTCGACGAGCAGGCCAACGCGCGTGCCCTCTGCCAGCGAGTCGAGGCCCGGCCCGTAGCCGTCCCGGATCTGAGGGACGGACGGAGATAGCGGCGGCGCGTTAGCCAGGTGGCCCCCGGCCGTTGTGCTGCCATTGTGCTGCGCCCGTAACGTGGCGCTGTGGAGGCGGCGGTGAGCACACACGTGGGTGGCACACGTCCGTGAAACTCTGCGGACATCGAGGTCGCCATCTCCTGGCTTCCAATGGTATGAAGGTAGGAGAGGAAGTGGGTTCCTTTCCATTTGTATTCCCCTTGCACGTGTGGGTTTTCTCCGGGTATTCCCTGTTTCCTCCAGAATGTATAAAAACTCGGAGTTGACCGAATATACCAATTATTGGGCGACAGAGCTTAGGCAATTGTTGGCGCTAATTCTGGCTGCTTTCCCACTTGTCTGTGGATACCTGCGCACCTCTGTATCACTCTCGCTCTCTCGAGCGAACGAAAACTGTATACGTTACAAACTCTAAATAAACCAGACAGCTTCTCACATTACGATTTATACTTCCTGTCGCTCAGCAGCCGAGCGAGAGGCTCACATTTGGAATGCAAGTTCAAATCTTAGCTGGGGGTTGACTAAGCCCATCAACCCTCTGGAGTTGATATGAGTACCACTTTGGAGGAAGATACAAATGTGGAATTTTACCACTGGCTCAGGGCTGTAAACGGGAGATGAGCAATGCCTCAAAGATAATTTTAAATCACTGGTTCTTATTTAGTTACATTTTACTTTAATTCTTTATTTACCTTTGGATGTAATCACTTATGCTTATGGGACCCTTTTTGCCAGTATCAAGATGGTGAAAAAAAGAATAGCCTGTACCCTTTTTGGCAAAAATACAGTTGTTAAACTCAAATTCCACACAGAAAGGGACCCGAGTCGGGAATCGAGCACAGGCCCTTCTTGCTGTGAGGGACGAGCGTTACTGCTGCACCACTACCTGCCGCCCCAACTACAGATTCATACAAAACGGCCGCCTTACATGCCACATTCAGGTCTAACTGAGCGAGAGTGGGGGCACACGGGTCACACCTTGGTGGAGTTGTGGTAGACAGCACGGCCGCGGATCAGCCAGCTCTGCTGCCGGCCCCCCTGCACGATTGAAGAGGGCGGCGTCGCAGGGCTGCGCGCCAAGGGGGTGCGCGCCGTTGGGGTGTGCGCCGTTGGAGAGTGGCCTTCACTGACACTTTCCATCCCCAAACACAGCGAGCCTGACCACTCGTGGGACAGGCGGTCTACACACACCTGTACGCATGCCAACAGCGATGGGACGAGGGGATTAACGAACACGCACGGCATAATTTCTGTAAATAATCTTGTTGAGGCGAGAGACACAACACGCGCGGGTGAGACACGTGCAGGCGAGGCACACGCGAGTGAGCGGGATAGATGCGGAGGCTGCCGTACCTGTAGCAGGCACTGGCGGGGCAGCACGTGCGCCGTCCTGGCCACCGCCTGCGAGCAGCCGTCCCGGCGCGTTGCCGTGCGATTGTGGTTGGACAGCAGCAGGTTCCTCCCGTCCACAAACACGGGCGACTCCCACGCGGAGCAAGCCAATTCCTAGGGTGGATGCAGTGAAGGTGGACCCAGAGAAGGGGAGCAGAGATAATCGAGAGCAGGGGAGGGCAGCCTGCAGCCCGTGACTTCGTTTCACACGGCCAGGAATCTCGTGGCCTGGGGGCGTTGACACGGCATCGCAGTCGCCACTTGTTTCAGGGGTTCACAGTCCGAATGGTGCAGGCTGCCCTGGTTATTACTGCAGGTGTTTTAATCGTAAAATACTAGGTGCCGTCTGCTTCACATGCCAATATCACGGTCAATAAAGTAGCCATCAGTGCACATTACGGTAAATCAGGAACGGTACAGGGGGCATACAGCAACAGGAATGATAAAATAAACCCGTGACGCCCTCAGCGGCTAACACCGACTGAGCAAATTACAACCACGCGCAACCAATAGCATACGGAAAGCAAGTAGTTAATAAAAATAAAGTAAATAAACATGAGAATAGGTTTTCCCCTTTTTTCTGACAACAAAGCAGGTGTTAAGATGTTAAAACACCAAACTGAAACTTTTTACAAGGAATCATGTCTGCATTAACCACAATACTTGTGGTCAGAATGCTGTGCTCGAGAAGGTTTCGTCCCCCCAGCGTCGGGTGAAATAATCCTGGGCTGGGTAAGTCTTGTCGTTCTCGTGAAACGGAGTGTGTGTGTGCCTGAGGTTTGGGGAGAGATGTGGTTTTGCAGGTAGAAAGGGGCCAAGCCAAGCAGTGCTTTGTAGGTTAGGACGTTGCAGATCCAGCGAGGTCGTTCAAAAAGAGAAGGCCAATGTGTGCCAGCGTCACGGTCTAGATTTGCCAAATTTAAAAATGACCTGCAAATTGTTGAATTGGGATTACAGATGAAAACATCGCCCCTACAGCGAAACTACTGCAGACCATTTCTGTGAAACATAACGCCTTCTTCGCGACAGCCTTGCACTGTAAGAATGCCGCAAATACCAAATGTAGTAATTTATTCATTATTCTTCACTTGTAAAGGAGAGATGTGTTGTGGAGGAGGTGCTGCTGCTGACCGGCAGGGTGGGCTGGAGAGCGGAGACAGTGCCGGGGATCTTCTCCGGACTGGCGCACACGAGGGCACAGCCCGTGCTAGTGACCGTCACCGATGTCACGGTGCCGTACAGGTCAAACACGGCGTGCACGCCCTGTCACAGCACCCACACAGATAAAAAAAAAGACTCATGGAGCCTTTAACAGACCGTTGGGATAGGTGCTGCTAGCAAGCAACTCCGATGAATGCAGGCACGGCACACGAGGGAGTGGCTAACACCACGCACGGCCGCCTTTGTCTCCCCTGTACTGATGTTTTACACAATGCACCAGCTACTCATTTAAGGCTGAGTTAACCTAGGGGAGGCCCATGATAGGATCAAATATTTGCCACTGTTATTGGTTGGGTTCAATGTGAGTGCGTTAACCACTGTATCACAGCTCCTCATACACAACAGGACAACAACCGCCATTGTTACGGGTTGACCCCCCTGAGATGATTGGAAGATGCACCACCTGTGGTCCCCACTGTGCCAACTTGCTGCGTTTTAGCAGCCCAGCACGCGGGCGATTGTGAAGGTTGCTCCTCCACCGTTCATTGTTGTTGGAGGGCGATTGGCTCTAACTCTCCAGTAGCATTTTTAAATAACGTCCTCCACAGAGGCTAATTCTTACACCACTGGCTCCAGTCATTGGCAAGTCCGCTCAGCTCCAAATCGTCCCATACCTCAGTGGTTCTTCTCTAGCCTGTGCTCTGTCCATTTAGCCCCTCTTTACGGCCAAACAGAAACTGCGAGGGCATGTGGTGGTTGGGCATGCGGGTTCCATGATCCAGCCAATGCAGCCTCACCTGCTGGAGGAGTTCACTGATGGAAATGTCCAGCTCTATCAAGTATCTATGAGCTCCTCAAACAATCCAGCCTGGTTAAACTCAGGATGGATCTTAGGAAGGCCAGACAGACTGAACAACATGCGGTACAACCAAAAGATGCATTGGAGAGGTGTGCTTAAATATGAATTCATGATTACATTCTCTGATCACATACTGATTTGCAATCTGTGAATATGGTTTCCAGAGCAGAAATAAATGCCTTTATGAAGGTATTGATTGTTGTGTAGTGACACACGCACAGCCTCACCGCTGGCACCCCAGTGGCTGCAGGCCCCATGTCCTTGCCGTCAATGACGAGATGCATCGTATCATCGTGACAGCGCTTCACTCCAACCCTGTTACCCACCTGACACACACACACACATCCTGTTACCCACCTGACACACACACACCGTTACCCACCTGCCACACACATACACACACCCTGTTACCCACGTGCCACGCACACACACATACACACACCCTGTTACCCACGTGCCACGCACACACACACACACCCTGTTACCTACCTACCACACACACCCTGTTACCCACCTACCACACACACACACCCTGTTACGCACGTGACACACACACACCCTGTTACTCACCTGACACACACACACACCCTGCTACCCACCTGACACACACACCCTGTTACCCACCTACCACACACACACACCCTGTTACGCACGTGACACACACACACCCTGTTACTCACCTGACACACACACACTGTTAAACACCTACCACACACACACCCTGTTACCCACCAGGCACACACAGCCTTTTACCCACCTGACACACACACACCCTGTTACCCACCTGACACAGATAGGGTCTCATCAGAATTGTGCAAACGTGTTCTTCCAAAAGGAACACCACTAAAAAAAGTCTATAGTAATATTCCCACAAACGAAATGTCATTCTGAAAGGCAATACAACAGTTTTACGAGTGACAGTCTATACTAGGCTACAAACAAGCCACACTTACGCGTAGTCTGTCCAGTGTAGCGCCATAGTTCTGCCTCTGTGTGACTCCATTGCATCTCACCTCCGAACCCACCACCAGCCATGTGAACTTTGATCTGGAAACCAGACACACAAACATTTATGAAAACTCACCATTTGTGTTATGCTAAAGAATGTAAATAAGCATACAATTATGCCTTGATCACATATCTATCCCTTTGCATAAAAATGAAAAGTATTTTCGACATACCCCACCGACCACGTGCCTGACTTTCTGGGAGTGCAGAATTTCAGCAACATTGGTTCAACACAAGCAAACTCTGGACTGGTTTTGACATTCAGTGTCTCATCAGCAGTCACGCTGCTTGCAACAATGTTGGTGAGGGTCCTTGCATTGGATCAAGCCAGCCTGACTCTGATGATGAGACACCAAATGTTAAAACCAGTACAGAGTATGCTTGTGTTGAACCAATACTGCTTATGGGATGTGTAAAAAAAATACTCGTATATATATATTTAATGCGGAGTGACAGATATGGGAAGAAGGCATGTTGTCTGCTTATTCAGTTTGTTGCACAAAAATTAGGTGAACAATATAATGCATACAATTCCTCCTGGGTGCAGCAGCAGCAGCAGCCTCTCACCGAAGCTGCAGAGCTGAGGGCGCGAGTCGAGCTGGGTCGGAGGTGGAGAGAGAGGTGAGGCCGGCGTGCAGCGTGCCCGCCCACAGATCGTTCACATCGTCCACCTGCACCTGTACTCGGTGTACACCCACACCCCCGCGACGATCAGCCACAAGCTTCAGGCACGGCAAATCCACGCAAGCACTCCCAGGGCGATCAGTGGAGCGTTGTAACATCAGCTATAAATCTTGACTGAAAGTTTTCGTGACTGCAGGGATTCATATTCTTTGGGTCTTTCGGTAAATTCACGTAGATAGGTTGAAATAATTTTTTTGGTTATTTTCTTTCAACCTACCTACGTGACTTTACCAAAAGACCCAAAAAATATCAGCTACAGTACGTTTGCCCACTGACAAAGAAATGATCAGTCTATAATTTTAATGGTAGATTTATTTGAACAGTGAGAGACAGAATAACAACAACAAAATCCAGAAAAACGCATGTCAAAAAAGTTATAAATTGATTTGCATTTTAATGAGGGAAATAAGTATTTGACCCCCTCTCAATCAGAAAGATTTCTGGCTCCCAGGTGTCTTTTATACAGGTAACGAGCTGAGATTAGGAGCACACTCTTAAAGGGAGTGCTCCTAATCTCAGCTTGTTACCTGTATAAAAGACACCTGTTCACAGAAGCAATCAATCAATCAGATTCCAAACTCTCCACCATGGCCAAGACCAAAGAGCTCTCCAAGGATGTCAGGGACAAGATTGTAAACCTACACAAGGATGGAATGGGCTACAAGACCATCGCCAAGCAGCTTGGCGATAAGGTGACAACAGTTAGTGGGACTATTCGCAAATGGAAGAAACACAAAATAACTGTCAATCTCCCTCGGCCTGGGGCTCCATGCAAGATCTCACTTCGTGGAGTTGCAATAATCATGAGAACGGTGAGGAATCAGCCCAGAACTACACGGCAGGATCTTGTCAATGATCTCACCGTCAAACATGGAGGTGGAAACATTATGCTTTGGGGGTGTTTTTCTGCTAAGGGGACAGGAAAACTTCACCACATCAAAGGGACGATGGACGGGGCCATGCACCGTCAACTCTTGGGTGAGAACCTCCTTCCCTCAGCCAGGGCATCGAAAATGGGTCGTGGATGGGTATTCCAGCATGACAATGATCCAAAACACACGGCCAAGGCAACAAAGGAGTGGCTCAAGAAGAAGCACATTAAGGTCCTGGAGTGGCCTAGCCAGTCTCCAGACCTTAATCCCATAGAAAATCTGTGGAGGGAGCTGAAGGTTTGAGTTTCCAAACGTCAGCTTCGAAACCTGAATGACTTGGAGAAGATCTGCAAAGAGGAGTGGGACAAAATTCCTCCTGAGATGTGTGCAAACCTGGTGGCCAACTACAAGAAACGTCTGACCTCTGTGATTGCCAACAAGGGTTTTGCAGAGGGGTCAAATACTTATTTCCCTCGTTAAAATGCAAATCAATTTATAACATTTTTAACATGCGTTTTTCTGGATTTTTTTGTTGTTATTCTGTCTCTCACTGTTCAAATAAACCTACCATTAAAATTATAGACTGATCATTTATTTGTCAGTGGGCAAACGTACAAAATCAGCAGGGGATCAAATATTTTTTTCCCTCACTGTATAAACTATTTATATTTGACCAGATAAGGCCCACTGTGGACCCGTGTGTTCTAGATTCATAGAATGCTAACAGAAGACAATGACGTCACGCAATATTCAATGTCATGCTGTGATGCAATGATATAATAATACACGCGTTATGTGACTTCCTTAACACCGTGCTTACCCATGGATACTCATATTTCCAGGCCACAGTTGGTAATTTGGTATACAAATAATTAACCGTGTGTACGTGAAACCGCGGTTGTCAAGTCTGTGGTTGGCGAAGGATTCCTGTACTCAATAAGGATTACACATAGAAATGATCCGACTTCCTTGGCCATACCAAACTGCACCACACTGGTCTATGCAGGTTGGTAAAAGAAGAGGCCCAAGACGAGTTCAGATATCACTCAACGCTGAATTTGCTGTGGTCAAAAATCTCATTCAGGGCAATGGGGTTCAAAACCGCTGCATACTGAAGATGAATCCCTGCAGTCACTAAAGCTTTAAATCGAAATTGTTGTAATTATCAAATTTTAATGTCAATAACACATATTATTGTTTATACCAGAAAGCCTCATCGAGTCAAAAGACTATTTGTAAGGTGGGTCCTGCCAAGTGTTTGCAGTCGGGGGCAGTGTTACAGTGTGTAATGCCAATTGAGTAATTTCAGGTAATTTGACCTGTTACATTGTGTGTTTTTCAACTATAGGAGGAATCCCAGAGATTTCAGAGGAAACCCATGGAGAACAGGGGAAGAACTTACAAACGTCGTATTGATAGACGCCCAAGTCGGCAATTGAACCCAGCGCATTCTTGCTGTAAGGCACCAGTGTTGCCAATGGGTCACCCTGCTGCCCAGGGTGGCAACAGCGTGGATTGAGCATTTCATGTTACAGGCCTTAGTGCACTCGTGTGAATACGCAACACGACGCACCTCAAACAGCTCCCCGGTGCGTAGTTCCGCGGCGCTGAAGAGCAGGCCGTGTGCATAACCATGCAGGCGTAGAGCCGAGCGTCCCTCTCTCCGCAGCACGATGCCTTTCCCACAGCACGCGTGTAGCCTGTGTGCCACGCCCAGCACTGCGCATAGCACACACAGACTCACCATTCACTAACACCACCCCCAGCACTGCACACAGCGCTTCCCATTCACTAACACCACCCCCAAGTCTAGATTTGAAGCTTTCGTGACTGCAAGGATTCATATTCTTAGGTTTTTTCGGTAAAGTCACGTAGGTAAAAAAATACATTTAATAAAAGCAAAATAAAAATGAAATAAAAAATAAAAATCACGATGTTTCGGAGGCAACACAAGCTTCCGTCTTCAGGTGGAACCATCACAGCACGATTGCTGTATCAAGTAAGAGAAATTCCAAGAGACCCGTCCTTGTATATATACTGGTTGAGGGTGGGAGGAGCCAAGGCAGGCACCTGGATCAGAGTTTTGTATTATTATTATTGTGAGGTTGGTGCAGCTGAGGCCGCTGCTAGGAATGAGCCTTTGTTGTGTAGACTGGTTGAACTGGGAGGTACCAGAGTTGTTAAGGTGCGGCTGCTGTTAAGGTGCGGCTGCTGTAAAGGTGCGGCTGCTGTAAATGGGACTGAGCCTTTGTTATGTAGATGAAACAGCCCTTTGCTATGTTGCTGGGTGGATAAAACTTAAAGCAGGAAAACCAGTGTGTGAAAAAAAGAGTTGTTAAGGTGCGGCTGCTGTAAATGGGACTGAACCTTTGTTATGTAGATGAAACAGCCCTTTGCTATGTTGCTGGGTGGGTAAAACTTAAAGCAGGAAACCAGTGTGTGAAAAAAAAGAGTTGTTAAGGTGCGGCTGCTGTAAAGGTGCGGCTGCTGTAAATGGGACTGAGCCTTTGTTATGTAGATGAAACAGCCATTTGCTATGTTGCTGGGATTAATTATAGATTTGCCAAATATGTGTGGTAAAACTTAAAGCAGGAAACCAGTGTGTGAAAAAAGAAGAAACTGTACGGTAACTGAAGAATAGTGCCTGTCAAATAAAATGGTCCAAATATGTGTAGTTAAATCTTTTTTGCATGGTTAATCACATCTTTCCAATGATTACTCAGTTTGTACCCATCATCACGGTTGAAATTATGTCTGTGTTTGTATATTTGGATGGCTTCGTGTACAAACCTTTGATGGTAGCCAGGAGGTTTGCAGAGCCCACAGCGTTGTAGCAATGATCGGCAACGGCGGAAGAATCAGTTTTGCCGCGTTTCAGATCTAACTTGTGCTCGCGGACACGATCAGAGATATGACGTTTCGTTTCTCCAATGTAACAATCACCACAACTGCAACTCAGTTTGTAGACTCCAGGGTATTGTAAGTCAGTAATGACATCTTTCACAGATGGAATTAGATCACGGATTTTATGTACTGTACTGAATCGGACTTGGATCTTATGTTTGTTTAGAATTTTGGAGATCTTTTTGATTCTTCCGCCGTTGCCGATCATTGCTACAACGCTGTGGGCTCTCATGAAATTGTCTTTTCCGAGACCAAGGTACTCTGCAAACCTCCTGGCTGTTTCATCTACATAACAAAGGCTCAGTCCCATTTACAGCAGCCGCACCTTAACAACTCTGGTACCTCCCAGTTCAACCAGTCTACACAACAAAGGCTCATTCCTAGCAGCGGCCTCAGCCGCACCAACCTCACAATAATAATAATACAAAACTCCGATCCAGGTGCCTGCCTTGGCTCCTCCCACCCTCAACCAGTATATATACAAGGACGGGTCTCTTGGAATTTCTCTTACTTGATACAGCAATCGTGCAGTGACGGTCCCACCTGAAGACGGAAGCTTGTGTTGCCTCTGAAACGTCGTGATTTTTATTTTTTATTTTTATTTTATTAATTTGAATTTGAATTTTTTACCTACGTGATTTTACCGAGAAAAAACCTAAGAATATACCACCCCCAAGCACTGCACACAGCAAACACAGCACTCACCATTCACTATTTGGTCAGATAATTACACGGCCTAACCCAAACATAAGTTATGAACCAAACAAAACGAGGTCATTCTCATTGTCGTGGCCCGGGGAGCACCGCGTTGGTCACTCACAGCGCGGCGAGTCCTCGGGCAGCGAGAGGTGAGTGACCACGCTGCTCGACAAGCTGTTGTCCACCACTCCACTGGAGGCCGTGACGCTCACTTGGGCACACTGGCCATAGAGGTCGACCACCGCATACACCTCTACACACACAGAAACATAAAACGATCAAGTTCCTCCATATAGTCTTAACAGACTGTTGGGGGCAAATGCTGTAAGCAAGCATCTCTTCACACACAGACAGGTTTAGAAAACGTCTGCGCTGTAATAACTATTAACACATGCATAACAATAGAGAGACAAAGGCAGAGAGGTAAGCATGAAGAGAGGCAGCCAAACTAAGACAGATTGAGACACAGAGATGGCTGTGGAAATTCCACATTCCCACGAGGGGGCCAACCCTGCCACACAGCTGGTGGTGGGGCCGACAGCAGTGCAAGTGTGAGACACAAAAATGTGTGGCGGGGCTGGCGAGTCGCACCGGCAGGGAGGCCCGTGGCGGCGGGGCCCTGGTCCACGCCGTTGATAAAGTAGTGCAGCGCGCCGTGGCGGGAGCGCAGCATGCCGATCCGTGAGCCAAACCCCAGGCGGTCCAGGTCGCTCCCGTAGCTGTTGCACACCGTGTTACCATCACGCATGATGGCTGTGCCACTACACGCGCACACACACACGCAAACTCGCCTTTCACATCCTTCACCTGCTGACGCCGCTGCCTCCACTACTGGTGCTGTTCATGTCTCACCAACAAATGTTTCAACGTGGCCCAGCGGTAGCGCTTTTGCTGCTTGTTGCAGAGGTTCGACCCGGCAGCCACCCTGGCTAATACCGCGGGTGTATTAACCATACTGTACTACGTGCCGTCTGCTTCGCAGTAGACAATTAAGATCTCCTGATGCCATTCGGAAAAAGATGAAGCCGCTGTGTGCCAGAGTTATGGTCCAATTTGCCAAATTCGAACAATTACCTGCAAATTACTCAATTGGGATTACAGATAGCAAAAATCATCACCCCCTACTGGCAAACTAGTGCGTGCTTGCAGGCCAGATGCAACGTGCCCAAAGGGACAACTGCCACTGGGGGTGCCCTCTCAAATGTGTTGAGAAGAAATGCAAATAGCTTATTGCGTGTTAAGTGCTCTGATATTATCTGGCTCTATCAAAAAAACATCTCTTTATTATATCAAATGTTTTTCTACATCCTTGGTACTGTTTGGAACCTCCTGGTTAAACCAGTCCACAGGGGATTATTGTGTCCGTCCATCCGTCGTGCATCCAAAAATGGGAGGGGTGGGGCTGGGTGGAGAGGGGAGGGTGGGGAGGGGCTGGGTGGGGAGGAGCTGGTCACCCCGTGGTGCCCTTATAAAACTCAACGTGTAACCTACTCACGCCGGCTTGTGCTCGCCCTCACAGTCGGGCATATTTGCGGAATACACCATGCCGCCGTTGACCCTGGCCATTGACCGAGCAACCCAACGTTCCTACCAGCTCCCTCCGCAGGAATGTGTTTAAAAGGGGCCAGTGTACAACAGTATGCCATGCTAGCATTTCAGAATACCAATCCTGTATACCAGCAATTTACAGTAGTCGCTTGTTCTTCTCAAAGGATACGTTCCGGAGATGCTCGTGAATAGAACATTTTGCGGAAAATGATATTGGCCTAAGGAAACCTAGATTTTGTAAAGAATTACATAAATAACCTATTAAATACATGAAAATTATCATAACACAACAAAATTTATAAATATTATGAATAAATATTAAAGTATCTCATCACTTTATCTCGCTCTCTTTTCTCTCTCTCTCGATGCAGTCATGTCGAGTTTCAGATGTGATTCGTGGATAGCCAAAGTCGCAAGTTCTCGAATAACGAGGGAATACTGTACTATGATGCTTCCAAAGAGGTGAAATCGCAGTGAAGTTGGGCTGCAGGGCAATATTTTTACTTTTACTCGTCTAAATACAGGAGGGTCATACCAAGTTTTTGCAGTAGGGGGGGGTATGTTACTGTGTGTAGTCTCAATTGAGTAATTTGCAGGTAATTTTTCATGATTGGGATCTTTGGCCAATACCAGTTACATTGCTACTCTTTGGTTCTTTCGATGAAGTCACGTAGTTAAAAATAAAATAAAACAAATCACGATAATTGGTTCTTTACCCTTCTATCTGGCAACAAAACTGACACCTTTTTGCAAGGAGTCATGTTTGCATAGACCGCAATACCTGCAGTCATAATACAAACAAAAGAACATAACTCTGATAATGTGCACATTATCAGAGTTATGTTCTTTTGTTTGTATTATGACTGCAGGTGTTGCGGTCTATGCAAACATGACTCCTTGCAAAAAGGTGTCAGTTTTGTTGCCAGATAGAAGGGTAAAGAACCAATTATCATATTTTTACTGGCAAATGAGGTCCCCATAGTGTAAAAACAAATCACGTTTCGAGTATGGATTCCTGCAGTCACGAAAGCTTCAAACAAGTTACAATGTTTTTCTTGCTATGGGAGGAAACCGGAGAACCCGGAGGAAAGCCACAGAGAACAGAGAACAAACCCCACATAGGAAGGCACCCAAGTCAGGAACTGAACTCAGGCCCTTCTTGCTGCGAGGCACAACTGTTCTCACTGCGCCACCACCCTGCCGGTCAAATATTGGTGGGAATATTTTTTGAAGGCAGTTAAGCAGCGGGGCACGAGTCATAGCATTAGCTGGGTGCTGGCAGTGGTGCACACCTCTTATCCAGCACTGTGGAGGCGAGGGTTGGTGGATCGCACACAATTTGTAAAACTCCCTTTCCTTGGGTGTCCAGGAGGAACCATGCCCTGGCACGCCAAGAGAGGGCAGTACAAATCGGACTCCATCTATTACATCCGTAAGGGACAGAGTGTTTCCCCTTGCTTGGGTGGTTTTCTCCCACATGTAAACTCATTAATTGGCTGATAACACCTTCGTATATAGACGAACATGGAGCTTGGGCAAATGTTGGCGCCAGCTCATCGTGTGGCTGCCTTCCTGCTAGTCCGTGGTTCTGCGTGCCTTCTGAGTCATTCTCCATCTCCATGAGAAAGAGCGAACATTGCATGGAGTTATAAGTTGAAGCAATAGCGATAATTATTATGAGCGTGCACTTATGCTCTAATGTGGGTATTTGCAAACTGACACCTTTACCTCAGCATCCAGGTGTCATGGTCGATATCTGTCATTGTGTTTGGAAAGTGGAGCTCCTCGGGAAGAATTGCAGTGACACCTGCATCACACAATACCACAACAGACATGCACAAGCTAACCAGGCACAAGAAATGCGGACGACGCACAGTTGCTCTTTAACACCAATCACGTTTTAAAAAGAAAGAACAGAACAATGGGCAACATATCATGACAAATCAAGTAATGTAAAACGAGGTTTCTGCACAACGTGAGATAATTAGTAAATAAAGTATTTCCTTTGCTCATACCGACTTCTATGGAGCCAGACCATCTGTCCACCATCTTCTCAATGACAATCTCAAACAACTCTCCATCCCGCAGCGGTCTGAGCACACAACCAACAGCACATGAGCACAGGATTACAATTGAACATAAAATCCACAGCATGGCCAACATCAGAACCGAATGCCCCAAATAGCTCAAATGGTTTTCATGTTGCCAGTCCGCAGGTCACTTGGCAAACACCCGGTGGGTCACGTAACAACGCACAACATCTACGCCGCATGATGCTCAGCTCCGCGGTGTCGCACCGGTTCGTGATGACGATGGCGTCATTGAACTCGGCACGTGGGTTCTGGCGCAGGGCAGTGCGACCGCCGTTGGTGATGACGGCGTTGGTGCCGTGAAAGTGAGCGAAGACCAGGTCGCACCGCGCCGGACCATTGCCGCAGTCGCACAAGGAGAGCGGAGGGGTGCACGGGGTGGGGTGGGTGTGCGTGTCGGACAGATCGTCCGGCAGTGGTGGCATGTCTAGGGAACAAACAGCACATGGATGTCACGTGAAACCTACAGCATTAGTAGTAGCAGCAATAGCAAAAATCAGTTCTAAAGAAATGTTTTCAATTTAGATTTAAAAGTGCAAAGCTCCAGTGGCTACCTCACGGGCACTGCAAGATCCAACCATATCCGTCCAGTGCCCGCTGAACTGCATTGGCTTCCGGTTGCTGAACGAGTACATTACGTCGCACTCATTACGTACACAAATGAACCACAATACCTTGCTGATCTCGTCAAGGAGCACAAACCATCACACAAACTCTGGTCATCCTTGCAGCGGCTTTTGGCTAACCATCGAACAAAGATGGTCAGTGCATCGCACACTTTCAGATGTGCTTCTGCGGCCGTGTGGATTGCTCTTCCTTCCAATATTAGTATGTATGAACTTATTTCGCACCATACGTAGCCAACCCTGCAAATCGGAGGTTCTACCAAAATGTGCTTCAATCTCGAGTTCAAAGTGCATAGCTCTAGTGGCTTCCTAATGTCGGAAGGGAAAGCATTCCACAAAGCCGCAGAAGTGCATCTTAAAGCGTGCGATGCAAGTGACTGTCTATGTTCGATGGTTCGTGAAAAGCCGCTGTGAAGATTACCATAGTTTGTGTGGCGGTTTATGCTCTTTGACGAGATCAGCAAGGTATTGTGGTTCATTTGTGGCAAGGACTTTGTGTGGAATGAGTGCGACCTTATAATGTAGTAGTTCAGCAACCGGAAGCCAATGCAGCTCAGCGAGCACTGTATGGATATGGTCAGATCTCGCAGTACCTGTTAGGAAGCCACAGGAGGTACACACTGTTAAATATAAATATGAAACTCATTTCTTTAGAACTACTTTTTGTGTTTAGTTTGTTGTCCAACCCCTGCACCTTTAATTAGCACGGTTGGCTACATGTGTATGCTGATTAGTAATCACACGACACGTAAACACACTACAACACTAATCAAAAGTTATATTTGTAATAGCACCAATCAATTCACATCGCGATTTGAGCGACTGGGTGGCAGCGTGGGAACACTTGTGCCTCACAGCAAGAAGGGCTTGGGTTCGTTTACCCAGGAAAGCTTCATTGAGTCTCAAGACCCTTTTATTAGGAGGATCACGCCAAGTTTTTTCAATTGGGGGCGCTTGCTACATGGAATCCCAAATGAGTAATTATCAGGTAGTTTTCTATGATAGGATGTTTGGCCAATACAAGTTATATTTTACGTGTTGTTAGCTTTGGGAGGAAACCAGAAAATCTGGAAGAAAGTCATGCAGAACAGGGGTACAACATATAAACTTCACACAACCACAGTTGGGAATCAAAACCAGGCCTTTATTACTGTGAGGCACAATTGTTACCACTGCGCCGCCGGTCTTGACGCCCTAAAAGTGGAACACAAAGCACGGGCAGAATACCGTGTGTGGAGTCAAGGATGGTGGCTTGGGCCGCCTGCCCATAGAGGTCGAGCACGGCGTACACGCACGGTGGAACCCCAATGACTGCGCGGCCCTGGTCCTCCCCGTTCACCAGCAAGTGGAGTGCACCGTCCACATGGCGGATCACTCCCACACTGTCCCCCGCCTGCACAGAGGCACACACACACATACATCAGCACGCACACCCACAAACCACACAGGCACACATCTGCACGCACACTTACAAACCACACACGCACACATTAGCAAGCACACTTACAAACCAGACACGTCAGCACGCACACTCACAAACCACACACGCACACATCAGCACACACACATCAGCACGCACACTCACATCAGCATACACACCCACAAACCATACACACACGTCAGCACACTCACAAAGCACACATGCACAAAACAGCAGGCACACCGACAAACCGCAGACACATCATCACGCACACTCATAAACCACACACCTCCGCACGCACTCGCAAACCACACATGTCACCACACACTCACAAACCACACACGTCAGCACACACACTCACAAAAAACACACATGAGCACGCATACTCACAAACCACACACACATCAGCATGCACACCGACAAACCACACACATCAGCACGCACTCACAAACCACACACATCAGCACGCACAGTGAAGTCCCAGAGTTCAACCTTCCATGGAAAACTTGGACAACTCCCAATCGCTTGAGGACAAGGGCCAGGGAAGATGTGGCCACTTGCTCCAGAAGTAGAACATGAGGAGCATCCCAAATTGTGACTGTGGCCACTACCCAAGCCAGACAATCGCCCCATGTACTGAACTCCTGCCCTGAGAAATCCATTCCCGGTGGCATCGCAACTACTCACCCTGTCTCAGCTGAAGCCGTTGAATAGATTGCTAACCGCGACATCAAACTGCCATACAAAGAAGAAGGAGAGGTCTCACTCCAAATCAGTCGAGCGGCATTATATTTTCATCGCCTGCGTAACACTGTGTGGAAGCTAGATGGCTTGTCGCCCCATACAAGGTTTTGGGTCTTTTTGCAAAACGTGAACCCCTTTAAAAGGAACATCTGCACTGGTTCTAAACATTCAAGCTGGCCTGCCTACATTTAATCCCGGGTTTAACCGTACAGGTTCTTATGAGCTCACAAATCTCTCAAAGATTGGACACAAAGCCATCAGTGAGCTCCTCCGGAAGGTGAGGCTGCGTTGGCTGGGTCATGTCACCCCCATGTCCAGCCACTGCATACCCACGCAGCTTCTATTTGGTTGGATAGAGGAATATAAACAAACATGGCATGGGCTAGAGAAGAGACGTGCTAATGGGGTACACAGGATGTCCACCTGAGGACTGCTGATGACTGGTATCAGTGGTGTCAATATCAGCCTCTGTGAAGCAGTCTCGTGGAGGACAGTTGGAGGGCAGAGGAGGCGCAACAACAGTGGAAGGCAGAGGAGCGACGCTCACGAGCGGAGCGCCAGGTGGCTAAAACGTAGCAACTTGGCACAATGGGGAGCACAGGTGGTGCATATGTCAGTCATCTCCGGCAGTTAACCCATAATATCTGGGTCTGTCCTGTCACCATCTGTCAGTGAGCCTTCAACACTTTAAGTGGCCTAAAAGTGCACTTAACCTGACACAAGCGCTGTGGTGGCATCATTGCCACTTTGTGGCGAATGGTGGCTGTTATTGTAATTTCTGTGTGTGTGCCAGTGCTCATGCATATGCAGTCATTAATGGATACATGACTTGTGAATGTGCATTCAAACCCGCAGGCGATCCAGGTTATGCCCATAGTCGTCCAGAATGGTGGTTCCGTTGTGCATCACTCCATTCCCAGTCATCATCCACGTGCCTGTACACCAAGCAATACATAAACCCATTTTCCATTGAACGCAAGGGGCTGATTAAACCAGAAGTAAATTAACATATCTCACTTATGTACAGCCCATTACAGTGTATAGGAAGGCATACACGTTGAGTCTCAAAAACGAGTAGAGAAAATGTTCCAACAAACCCACATACAGTCTCCCATCTAATTCACAATTTTATGCTAAGCAGTCAATTCTGTATATAATTTCCCTTGCAGTTGTATTTGTTAAATATCCTTGTGTTTCCATATTCGTGTAATAATCACCATAAATATATTTACATTTCCTGCAACTGAACTTGACTTTGGTTTTTAAAAGGAATTTGTCCGGGCCAACCTTTATAACTGGACTAGCTGGGAAGTACCCAGCGTTGCCTGTGCGAAAAATATACTTGAAAACTTATCTTAAAAACCTTACATATACATACACAAATACTAAGCTATTGTGAAAGCCCGGCGTGCGGTTTGTCCATTTATCCATCAACAAAATTATCAGTCAAAAAAGTTAGAGAAAGTGGGGGGTAAATAGTTGATCTAAAAGGTTTCCAAAAATTGTCGACCCCTCCGCCACCCTCAAGAAATTTTTACCCCCGCGTAGGCATATATACCTAAACACCCGACATACAATAGAGTGAGTAGTATCTAGTGACTCTATAGCAGTATCTGACTCTACAGTAGTATCTGGCTCTACAGTAATAACTACTGACTCTGCAGTAACGTAGTGAGACGTTGTCTTGGGAGCAACACGTTTTATTCAACTCTTAACACAACATACTCCAGGCTATTAACACAACTTACTCTCGGGTGGTGACCACCCAGCTAACCACGCTACGGCGGAACTAGACACGGTTCCACTATCTCGGTCTGGACCACAAGCTGGGTCCCGGACCGCGTGGCTGGAGGCTTCTTCAAGCTTGACGTGGATCTCCTGCCTCTCCAACAGTAAGAACCCCGAGCCCCTCACAGGGCCCCCCTGATATCGGGCCGGTCTGGGGCTGGCTCCGCCTCTCGCCCCGCCCACCTTCTCGATCTTTTTCGCCCTCGCCCGAAGGCTCTCGAGAGTTCTTCCCGGACCACCCATTAGCCCCTTCCACCGGTGGCCCCCCTCCAGTATCATCCGGTCACATGCCCCCAACGTAACCCCAGCTGGCTGACACTCTCTCGCTCTCTCAACGGGAGCCCACACTGCACGCTGTGTGTGCGTGGCCATCATGCTTAACCAGCGCTCACCCAAGCCCCCATTAGGGCTGGTACTACACCCCATGTCCGGGGTGTACACACAACAGTATATATCCCGCCGTGGCCTCACCAGCCCAGCACCACACAGTGACATTCCCAGTCACTACAGTCGTATTTAATGACGATAGTAGTACCTACTGAATCTATAGTGGTATCTATTAATTCAATAGTAGTATCTACTGACTATAGTAGTAACTACTAACTCCATAGAAGTATCTGCTGACTCTATAGTAGTATCTACTGACTCTACAGTAGTATCTGCAGACTCTATAGCAGTATCTACGGACTCTATAGTTGTATCTACCGACTCTGCAGCAGTATATACTTACTATAGTAGTAACTGCACACATTAGCGTGGGAGGGGGAGAAGAGGACATCACACTTTGCAGAATTACCTCAGCGTTGTGCGTCTTTTTATATTTGCATTAAAGCGAATTATATTTTTTCCCCGCCCTCACCAATCGCGCTTGTGCGTTGCTATGGGAGCCACGACGTTTCGTGCACGCAAAGTTGTGCGCTCAGTGTAGTAAAATAATAATTAATAGTACTAAATTGTCAATTTAACTACTTTAAAGTTAGAAAGGTAAACCCCAGTTTGTGAGTTAAAAGCGTCGCAAGTTGCGTACACAAACAGACAGACGGAGACGCAGACAGATAAAAAATAACTTTTATAGGTAAGAATTTAAGTACTTTAATAAGTACAATAATAATTTACCTAAATACAATTTTACATAAAAGACCCATTGGCATTGTACCGTTTAGCCATGTTACTTCGGGGGAAAACGTTTAACGTGCTACATGTAAAGTTTGCACACAATAACCATAATCTTTATAAACAATATAATTATATATTTTTTCAGCAATTTAATGATAAATGAAAAGAAAACTTTTATCATAACCTGATTAATTAAAATCAAAATAAAACCCAACGCGCGGTGGAAAAAAAAAACTTGCGCTCACGCGCCAAGATTCAATTCTTTAAATCGAGCAAAGGAATCGAAGGTTGTAGATTTATTTAGAATCGGCCTATTCCCGATTAATCGATACCACAAACGCTCACCAGATATCGATTCTCGCCAGTCCTGTATGCGGGTTGACGCCACACACTTCATGGTCATTTCCCCCCCCCCACCCAAGATACAAAAGTCTATTTTTATACTTTTTACATTGTGTACAATATGGGAGCTATCCACATGCCAAATTTCAAGTTTGTCACATGTCAGGAAGTATGCTAAACATTTCGAACAGACATACATATCCACAAATTTCCCTTTTATATATATAGATAGATGTACTAGCTTTACTACCCGGCTTCACCCGGGACTCGGATTCACCACGCCCGGCCGCCTTTGTCCTCCCAGTGGCAATGTTCACACACCACACGAGTTTGTCGCTTGAGGCTGAGTCGACCTAGGGGAGGCCCAGGACCGGTTCAAATAATCGTCACCGGTGGCTGTGAGCGGGAATTGAACTCGGGTCACTGGGTTCGTAGCGCAGCGCGCGAATCGCTACGCAGTCGCTGCCCCCCACACACACAGGATAAAGACAAAGATCCCCCGTGTAGCCTGTGAGACTGTAGGGGGCAAGTGCTGTTAGCGAGCACCTATGAAGGCCGGCACAGCCACCACCACGCTCGGCCGCCTTTGTCTCCCCAGTGGCGATGTTCACACACCACACCAGTTACTTGTTTGAGGCTCAGTCGACCTAGGGGAGGCCCAGGACCGGTTCAAATAATCGTCACCAGTGTAGGCCATGAGCAGGAATCAAACTCGGGTCGCCGGGTTCGTAGAGCAGCACGCAAACCACTACACTACCGCTCCCCCCCCCACACACACGCGTGCGTCCATAAGTACACATACACGCGCTTGCTGCAGACACACACAACTTTCAGGGTGCGTACGGCAGTAAACGACTAAAATAATAAACCAATGCTGCACGAAGAACGCCTTAGACCTGCAACAAATTTGTATTTCACTTTACCCGCGGAGGGTTGGGGATGCGTGACATGAGCACACACTGCGTTACGCTTCTGCATACGGGTCACATGACAGATGTGACGTCACAGCCCACTTTCCGTGCAAAATATATGCATTATTGCGCCCCCCCCCCCAGCCTGGAAAGTACCCACATGGCAAATTTCAAGTTTGTTGCATGTCGGGAAGTTCGCTAAACATTTTGAACAGACACACATTCACAAATTTCCATTTTATATATATAGATTCATATAACTGGATATGTATTTATTTGATAGTGAATTGTGATGGTGCACTGTTTTTTATTTCCTCTGTAATGCAGTTATTGGACAACTATGAAAAAAGAGCTTCATAGCTCATCAGATTCCTCCAGTCCAAATAAAGAATCTGATTCTGAGTCAGTTGCTTTTGCTCCAATTTCTATTTGTTTATTTTTGCTCTTAGTTATATTTTGGTTGTTTTTGCTCCGAATTCTATTAGCTTTATTGTTGTACTTCGTTCTGTTGCAATTGCTTTGTCAGTTTCATGACCCAGACGACACTGACAAATGAGTCTCTGCCTGTGTCTCTCCAGTTCTCACCTGGTTAAACAAAATACACGCTTTAAAAAAAAATGTATTACGCTCGTTTGGACTGGAAAGACTCACTGGGTCTCAAGATTTTTTTTCAGGAAGTTCTTGCAAAGTTTTTTTAAGAGGGGGCAACGCTGATTTTGATCATCCCAAATGAGTAATTTACATGTCATTTTTCAACATTGTGACATTTGGCCAATACCAGTTACAATGTATATTTGGTTTAGCTTTTGGAGAAAATAGGGGAAAACCTGGAGGAACCCATGCAGAACAGGAGGTGAACGAACATGCTGAACATACCCAGAAAGGCGCCCAGCCCAATTCAGCAATCAAACTCAGGCCCTCCTTGCCGCGAGGCAGAAGTGTTGCCAATGCGCTGCCGCCACCCTGCCGGCCGACCACGGTGGCCCACGCGAGTGAATGGATGCGCGCGCACACACGCGTACCAGAGCGCATGTTGGTCATGGTTGAGGGCAGCGCAATGCGCACGGGCGAGTGAGTGGTCACGCCGACCTCGATGGAGCCCGCCCACTTGTCCACCATGCGGTCGATGCGCACTTCAAATCGCTCTCCCGGCCTGAGCGGTCGGTTCGAGAGAACCACCCCGTGGTTAAAATCTTCCAAGGCACTGTGGGTACAGCAGGCATGATAAACATGGAACAAATTACGTAAATCAAATACACAATCATAACTGCAAACACTGCACTACATAGCAATTACAAACATATTGTCATTAATTGAAGTGCACAGAGAGGAAAAGCAGGCGTTACATTAACAAAATAAATTAGCAGGAAATTCACCCCCTTCCCATATCTGCCCATCCACATGAAAATTTTATATTTTACACATCCCATCGGCCACACAGCCTTCTGAGAGTGCATCATTTCCAGAAGCATTAGTTCAACACAAGCAAACTCTGGACTGGTATTGGTATTTAGTCTTATCAGCAATAAAGTTTGTTTGCACCAATGCTGGGTGAACTGCCAAATGTTGACTTAAAGCTTTCGTGACTGCAGGAATTCATACTCTTTGAGTCTTTCGGTAAAGTCACGTAGATAGAAAAATTATAAAAAAAATTGACGTTTCGATCGCAACACAAGCAATCATCTTCAGGTGAAAAAATTAGTGAGAGAGCTGCTGATACAGGATGTTATATCATATACCGAAAGACCTAAAGAGTATGAACTGCCAAATGTTTATAGGCAAGGAATTTAAATCATAGTTAGAGGTCGGGTGAGCCCATTTTCCTTCTGGGTTAATACAATAAGCACTACTTTGTGGGAACAAGGCTTTGTATCTTCACATGGCTGTGTGGATGCAGCCATGGTCATCCCACAGACAGGCTGGCCCCACTATAGGAATGTGGGATTCTTATTTAATTGAGCCTAAAATCAAATTATGTTGAGTTTCTGCAGCTGGATGAGACAAGAAGCAAGCAGGAGGACTAAGCCAGGGGCGGTCCAGTGGTAACACTCCTGTCTCACAGCAAGAAGTACCTCGGTTCAACTCCCAACTGGGGCACCTTTCTGCATGGAGTTTGTATGTTCTACTCCTGACCTGCATGAGTTTCCTCTGGATTTTCCAGTTTTTTCTCATAGCTGAAATAACGTCCAATGTAACGGATATTCACAAAACATCCCTATGGTGAAAAATTAGCGACAAATGACTACATTGGGATTACACACAGCAACATCGCCCCATAATGCGGAAACTTGGCAGGACCCTCCTGTACAAGACTCCTGAGGCTCAGTGAAGATTTCTTGCTATAACCAAGTGTAAATCATTAAAAACAACGAATTATGGTTTCTCAGTCGTGTTTGACGAGGCCACGAACTTGCTTCCGATTGCAAGACAATCGAGAGACACAAGACGAGACTCACTTTGGCCGCAACGCGGTGCGTCCTCCATTGACCACGGCTGCACGCTGCCCACAGTTTGGGTGGAAGAGCAGTGGCCCACAATCCCCAGGAGTGCCTTCACCTCCCTCTATCACCGTCGTCACGGATGCCTCCATCTCTCCGGAGCCGCAGCCACCCACACTTGGACCACCGGCCAATGCTGTGGCATTACAACTCTGTCCATTAAGTTCAACGTCAGATCCATTGTCCAAACCAGAGAATTCACTATTGGCAAAAATCGCTTCAGCAGTAGGAAGTGAGAGCTGATTTGGTTCTGGAGTGCATATGCTTCTATTCACTGCTGTCCCTCTGTCTCTCTCCCTCTCTGTCTCTCTTTCTCTCCATGTTGACAATCTGGCATTTGTAAAGAAACTTGAATGGCTCAACCCCAATCCGATGTCATCTCTCTCCCTTCCATTCTCTAAATCTTCATCTCCATTTCCCCCCCTCTCTCTCCACGACGCGGCTAACCGCACGTTCGTGTGAGCAATGAGATGCCTTGCGTCGGAAAGATTTGTAGGCAAATTCAGTTCTGGCAAAAGTCTCCCTCTGTCACTTTCTATCTCCACCTGTCTGCCCGTGTCCATCTCCTCTTCCCGATTTAGCTCTCTCTCCACCTGCAATTCTCTGCTACGTGCAGAGCGGAGCAAGTTTTCTCTTGTGGCATGAGCTCGGCAATAGGCGATTCCAAAATCCGTATAGCTGGACAGACTGGAAAAATAGTCCAAATCGGACCTCAGGTAATTGTCTCTATTGGTTTCCCTATCCGCCAGGCTCTGTCTACCTCCTCCTACTTCTCCATTCCTGCATCTTCTGCTCTGAATATCTTCGTATCTCTCGAACAGACCCGACGCATCTCCTCCTGATATCTGCTCCCGCCTCCTCTCTCTCGAGGAATTCATGTCGTCTTCTGCGCTCTTCTCTCCTTCCGCCACCTCTGGCGTTTCTCTCTCTGTCTCCTGCTCTTCATCTCTCCATCCCACTTCGTCCATCACTCTCTCTCGTTCCCTGACAGCTCGAGTGGTCCTCTCCGCCCCTCTCCGTGTCTCGAGATCTCCACAAAAATCAACACTCTCATCAAAGTTCTCTCCTGCGAGTAGAGGCATGGGGGCGGCTGTGGCCCGTGCCGTGCCGCACGTGTCGGCCTCCGAACGCGAGTTCAATCTGCCGGTGGCGAGGCCGCTGCTGTGGCCTGCACCGCCAGCGGTCGCCCTAGCCCTGCGATTGGTGGACTCGGGAGAAATCGCACGCATGATGGCCGTGTTTCTCCTCAGACGGTCGGCATGATTTTGTTCGTGGACAATGGTGACTTTGGCAGCCATTCCATAAAGATCCACCACCCCGTAGATCGTGGTCGCGGTCTGGGATGCCGCTACACCTGTGTACACAGGTGGTGGAAGGAAACAAGGCAGCACATTACACCTACACAATACCAGAAACACATCTCCACAAGGTCAGCGCCTCCGTTTCTGATTAAAATCATGCCAGGTAATATGTATGATCAGAATGTTGTTTTTCCCGAGGTATGCTGATTTTAATATAACATACACTGAAGTCTGTAAACCATCAGGAATAGAACGAGAATATAAATAAAAAAACACAAAAAAAAATATCGTTGAAGATGGCATAAGCGATGGCAGCATGACAGCAGCAGGAAAGGTTGAAGATTGGCAATTCTTAGTGCATGACAAGAATTATTTTTTAAACAAATCTCCATTGCTAAAGATTAACATATCACAGGCAATTTCCAGATGAAGAGAATGTTCAAGAGGTCACACTTGAAGAAGTAACCATGGCCATTCAGTGTGAAAAAGGAAAATCTCCAGACCAGCTGGAATTACTGTAAACATCACCGCAATGGTGGGACCAGCTTTTGGACAAAATTAACGGGCCTACTTACCATATGTTTACACAGAAAGTAAACACCTTCGTTGTGGAATGATGCCTCAACCTTTCGTCAATTTAAAATAGGAAAAAAAACTTATTTAGGAATTAAATACCCATTAGCCTCCGATCACATATATGCAAATTGTTCACAAAATATGATCGGGACAGATTAATGGACACGTACGAGGGCAATACATACCTTGATCCAAGCCGTTAACATAAAAGTGAAGCTCGCCATTCGTTTTCCTAATTAAGCCAATGTGATCCCCTTCCTACAGCCAGAAAAATAAAACAATGGATAATTATAATATGGTGATGACACTAGAAATATATACAGGAATAAGACAGTCATATTGGGAAACCACTGCCGCATTCACAAACATGGGGGGAACCACCAGACTCGGTGGGGTCAATGGCAGATAAAGCAATATTAAGCGAAACAAATACAGTAGATGCTCGATTATCCACGCTAATGATAGGGAGGACGTCCGCGGATAATAAAAATCGCGGATCCTCCAAAAATTTAACCGATCAATGCGCGTGCGCAGTGATCACACTTTCATGCTCCCGTGCAGAAGACTCAACCCACTAAGTGGACAGCAGCAGAGCCATACCAATCAACATCAAACAAACTCGACCCACTGTTGTAAAGATATGCAATTAATGTATTGTACTGTAGAGGCGAACATGTGGATTTCAGATTAACTGGAGCAACATATTTGTTCGGTTTAAGCACGTGACGTGTAATAAACATTTCCACGAATAACAATGTAAAACTGTTTTAGATGATTCATTTGGGCTTAAGGGAAAATCCGCGAGTTATTAATTTATGTCAAAATCTCAGGTGCGCGGTTAATCCGCGAATCAGATAAACCGCACGTGGATAATCGAGAGTCTGCTGTACTGTCAAGGCAGCATCGATGACAAAGCGTGTGGAAATCATGCCCGTAATGATTACGTCACCTGCAGCTCATCGAGGCTGAAATCACAGTACTCTCGCCGCGTCCCCTTCCCGTTTGTCAGGATCCCACAGCCGCTCATCATGATTGTACCTGCATATTTAAACAGACCATCATCATCATCCTCCCGCACCTCTGATTATCACGGTTGGCTATGTACATTGCAAAACAAGTTCAACATACATACACACATTAAGGCGAGGGATGAGGAAAGTTATCTGCAGACACACAAACACTCCTGCAGATGCTACGACAAACCTGGGTTACATTCTACATGAACCGGCAGTGTGCACCGTTTAAATATAATTTGTGTTTCTTTATGCTTTTGACTTTGTATAAATGCGTACTGTTTAATTAGTTTGCCTCCGCAATTACTTCTGCCTTGTTTGTAAGATGATAGACACTCTATATGGCATATGTCGGTGACAAATACTGTAAAGTGTTTTGATGTACATTTTATAATAACTTACAGCTCTTTGTAAATCTACTGCTGGATGAAGGCCTTCCCAGGCTGTATTGGTCGTGGGGGGATATTTGGCCATATTTCACCACACTGAGAGTGTGAACTGGTGAAATGGGGGTCACGGGACCAGCTCAGACATCACAGATTTCAACTCAGGTCTCCGAATTCAGAGCGCAGTGCCGCTAACCACTGCGCCACTCATTAATTCACATAATGCTTTATGTTTATCGACGATTACGTTTCATAATGTGCTTGTACAATACCTGACATCATGTTGGTCATTGTGGCTGGATAGTCCATGCTGTTGGGGTCATGTGTCGTGACACCAATTTCTAGAGAGCCACTCCACTTGTCCACCAGTCGGTCTATCCGGATCTAAGAATAAAAAAACACAATGTGGATGCATGGACTCTGTGTTGCATTGCATTACATTGCCAAAAAAAATTGCTACATTTAGTTTTCTCGAACTGCCTATTTCTCTCTCTTTAGATTGACCAGGCTCTCAAAGGGCCATTCGATCTTTCTCTCCCTCGGTCGCTTCGGGGTGGAGTCATTGACATGCTAATTTCTCTGCTCCAGCAGCTGCTTCAGCAGGACCCACCTCTCTCTCTGCCCCCCCCCTCTCTATTTAAGGCCTCGACACAGAGGCATTGGGTCTCTGTGTGTCTATGTTGTGTCTCTCTGTGTGTCTCTGTGTGTCTCTCTCTGCTTGTGTGTCTGTCTGTGTGTCTCCGTGTTTTGTCTCTCTCTCAAAGTTAGTTCTACCTCATGACGGTTGCTTGTGTTGCAATCGAAACGTCGTATTCTATTATACTGGTAGGAACCTCCTGGTTACACCAGCCCACAGGGGATTATTGTGTCCGTCCGTCCGTCCGTCGTGCATCCAAAAATGGGAGGGAGGGGTGGGGCTGGGTGGAGAGGGGAGGGTGGGGAGGGGCTGGGTGCGGAGGGTGCGGAGGGGCTGGGTGCGGAGGGTGCGGAGGGGCTGGGTGGGGAGGGGCTGGGTGGGGAGGGGCTGGGTGGGGAGGGTGGGGAGGGGCTGGGTGGGGAGGGTCTGGGTGGGGAGGGTCTGGGTGGGGAGGGTGGGGAGAGGCTGGGTGGGGAGGGGCTGGGTGGGGAGGGGCTGGTGGGGAGGAGCTGGGTGGGGAGGGGCTGGGTGGGGAGGGTGGGGAGGGTGGGGAGGGGCTGGGTGGTGAGGGGAGGGTGGGGAGGGGCTGGGTGGGGAGGCGCTGGCTGGGGAAGGGCGGGGGAGGGGAGGGTGGGGATGGGAGGGTGGAGAGGGGCTGGGTGGGGAGGAGAGGGTGGGGAGGGGCGGGTGGGGAGGGACGGGTGGGGAGGGGCTGGGTGGGGAGGGGCTGGGTGGGGAGGGACGGGTGGGGAGAGTGGGGAGGGGCTGGGTGGGGAGGGTGGGGAGGGTGGGGAGGGGCTGGGTGGAGAGGGGAGGGTGGGGAGGGGCTGGGTGGGGAGGGGCTGGGTGGGGAAGGGCGGGGAAGGGAGGGTGGGGATGGGAGGGTGGGGTGGGGATGGGAGGGTGGAGAGGGGCTGGGTGGGGAGGGGAGGGTGGGGAGGGGAGGGTGGGGAGGGGAGGGTGGGGAGGGGTTGGGTGAGGAGGGGCGGGTGGGGAGGGGTGGGGAGGGGCTGGGTGGGGAGGGGCTGGGTGGGGAGGGGAGGGTGGGGAGGGGCTGGGTGGGTGGGGAGGGTGGGGAGGGGCTGGGTGGGAGGGAGGGGCTGGGTGGGGAGGGAGGGGCTGGGTGGGGAGGGTGGGGGGGGCTGGGTGGGGAGGGGCTGGGTGGGGTGGGTCTGGGTGGGGAGGGGCTGGGTGGGGAGGGGCTGGGTGGGGAGGGGCTGGGTGGGGAGGGTGGGGAGGGGCTGGGTGGGGAGGGTGGGGAGGGGCTGGGTGGGGAGGGGCTGGGTGGGGAGGGGCGGGTGGGGAGGGGCGGGTGGGGAGGGGCGGGTGGGGAGGGTGGGGAGGGGCTGGGTGGGGAGGGGCGGGGAGGGGCTGGGTGGGGAGGGGCTGGGTGGGGAGGGGCTGGGTGGGGAGGGTGGGGAAGGGCTGGGTGGGGAGGGGCTGGGTGGGGAGGGGCTGGGTGGGGCGGGTGGGGAGGGGCGGGTGGGGAGGTGGCGGGGGTGAGGAGGGGAGGGCGAGGGTGGGGAGGGCGCGGGGTGGGAGGGGAGGGCGGGGTGGGGGGAGGGCCGGGGTGGGGAGGGGAGGGGGGTGGGGGTAGGGGCGGGTGGCGAGGGGGGGGGGGAGGGCTGGTTGGGTAGGGCGCGGGGGGGAGGGGCTGGTGGGCGCAGGGGCCGGGTGGGGAGGGGCAGGGGGGTGGGGGAGGGTGGCGGGTTGGGAGGGGCGGGTGGGAGGGGCAGGGGGGGTCGGGGAGGGGGAAGGAGAGGGGCGGTGGGGGAGGGGGGGGGGGGGGAGGGGAGGGGGGGGGGGGTGAGGGGGGGTGGGGAGGGGGGTGGGGAGGGGGCTGGGTGTGAGGGGGGGGGGAAGGGGCTGGGTTGGGGGGGAGGGGAGGGGGGGAGGGGTGGTGGGGAGGGGGGGGTGGGTGAGGGGAGGAGGGGGAGGGCTGGGTGGGAGGGGAGGGTGGGGAGAGGTGTGGGGAGGTGCAGAGTGCTTGGGTGGTTAGGGTGCGGAGGAGGTGTGGTGGGGAGGGGCGGGGGGCTGGGTGGGGAGGGTGCGGAGGGGCTGGGTGGGGAGGGTGCGGAGGGGCTGGGTGGGGATGGTGCGGAGGGGCTGGGTGGGGAGGGTGCGGAGGGGCTGGGTGGGGAGGGGCTGGGTGGGGAGGGTGGAGAGGGGCGGGGAGGGTGGGGAGGGGCTGGGTGGGGAGGGGCTGGGTGGGGAGGGGAGGGTGGGGCTGGGTGGGGAGGGGCTGGGTGGGGAGGGTGCGGAGGGGCTGGGTGGGGAGGGTGCGGAGGGGCTGGGTGGGGAGGGTGCGGAGGGGCTGGGTGGGGAGGGTGCGGAGGGGCTTGGTGGGAAGGGGCTGGGTGGGGCTGGGTGGGGAGGGGCTGGGTGGGGAGGGGCTGGGTGGGGAGGGGCTGGGTGGGGAGGGTGGGGAGGGCTGGGTGGGGAGGGTGGGGAGGGGCTGGGTGGGAAGGGTGGGGAGGGGCTGGGTGGGGAAGGTGGGGAGGGGCTGGGTGGGGAGGGTGGGGAGGGGCTGGGTGGGGAGGGTGGGGAGGGGAGGGTGGGGAGGGGGGGGTGGGGAGGGGGGGTGGGGAGGGTGGGGAGGGTGGGGAGGGGAGGGTGGGGAGGGTGGGGAGGGGCAGGGTGGGGAGGGGCTGGTAGGGAGGGGCTGGGTGGGGAGGGTGGGGCTGGGTGGGGAGTGGGAGGAGTGGGGCTGGATGGGGGGGGCTGGTCACCCCGTGGTGCCCTTATAATACTCAACATTTAACCTACTCACGCCGGCTTGTGCCTGACCTCACAGTCGGCCATATTTGCGGAATACACCACGCTGCCGTTGACCCTGGCCATTGACCGAGCAACCCAACGTTCCTACCAGCTCCCTCCGTAGGAATATTTTTTTATTTATTTTCTTTCTACGTGACTTTACTGAAGGAACCAAAGAGTTGGTGCATGGAATTAAGGATAACTTCTAATAATTCACTTGAATACAAAGAATATGACATATACTCTTTGGTTCTTTCGGTAAAGTCACGTAGGTAGAAAAATAAAATAAAAAATAATATATCATGACGTTTCGATCGCAACACAAGCGGTCGTCCTCAGGCAGAAAAAATAATCCAGCAGTGGAATTGCTGAACCAGCGAGAGAGCTGTTACAACAAGAGGTTATATATATGGCGATGGGCAAGCAAGCGGGGTCTGAGCCGGACACAAGCACGTCAGTTGTGTTAATGGGAAAGATTAGGGAGAGAGATTAGGGAGAGAGGTTAGCATGAAATGAGCTTCCGCTCGCACGATATTGTTTTTTTCTGCAAACCTTCGGGCTACCATCAAAGATGTGTCCATGAAGCCATGCAGATATATAAACACAGAGACAATTTCAACTGAGAAGATGGGTATAAGCTGAGCAATCATTGGAAGGACGTTATTAACCAAGCAAAGTCGTAACTTGCTGTGGTGCTTCCATTCTTCCCTGGCATTTGGCTGTTATCTCCAACTCTCTGAGTTGCATTGCCCTGTTAGGTGCCTCTGCATTAACGGGCTGGGGTCTCACTAACATGGCCACGTCTGCTCCCTTAGCCTCAATATATCAATGGTTCTGGCTGTGTGATGGGATGTGTGTCTCATTGGCGCGACCACCGTTTGCGGTGGTTCTCTTGCGTGGACGCGCTTGCCTCTCACAGCGCAGTTGGCAGCACCGCAGCTTGTGTTACACATAGACATGACATTAACTTGCTAATCCTCCAAATCTCTCTGCCTAATCTCTCCCATCAACATAGTGCTAATCTCCCATTAACACTGCTGTTGTGTGCATATGCGGGGACGATACACTTATGGGGCGATGGAAGCTCATTTCATGCTAATCTCTCTCCCTAATCTCGCTCTCCCTAATCTCCCCCATTAACACAATTGACCTGCTTGCGTCCGGGGATGGAATTCCTTGCAGCTCTCTCGCTGGTTCAGCAGTTCCACTGCTGGATTATTTTTTCCGCCTGAGGACGACCGCTTGTGTTGTGATCGAAACGTCGTGATATATTATTTTTTATTGTATTTTTCTACATACGTGCCTTTACCGAAAGAACCAAAGAGTATGGATTCCTGCAATCACGAAAGCTTTAAGTCAACATTTGGCAGTTCACCCAGCATTGGTGCAAACAAACTTGATTGCTGATGAGAGTAAATAAAAAATATAACATGTTTAAACCTTCCTTGTGCCCGCTCACCCACACACAAACCACCCACGAACCACCCACGATCCACCCACGATCCACACATGATCTATCTACAATCCACCCACCATTCATACTCAATCCACACATGATCCACACCACATGATCCACACCACACGATCCACACACGCTCCGTACATGATTCACACTCCATCCACACCATACGATCTACCCAATATCCACCCACAATCCACACGATCCACCCATGTTCTACATACAATCCACCCACGATCCACCCACAATCCACACCATACAATCCAACCACGATCCACCCACAATCCACACACGATCCACCTATGATCCACACACGACCCACACCACACGATAAACCCACGATCCACACACACACCTCAAACGTCTCTCCATGGCGGAAGCGGCCGGTTCGTGAGCACGACGCCATTGTTGAACTCATCCAATGGCCGCCGCCGCTCGGCCGTCTTCTGATTGTTGCTCAGGCGGATGAGGGCACCGCACTTTGCGTGGAAGAGCAGTGCGTCGTTGCAGGCCGACACAGGCGCATGGGGCGTCGGGGGGCTGGACCAGGAGTGGGCAGGAGCCGAGAGGAGGGAGGCGGACGACGACGAGGCGAGCGCGAAGCCGAGTGGTGCCGAGCCGTGCACGTCCACCGCCACTGTCAACCCTGCGTCCACTGCCACTGCCGCCAAGGAGGAGGTGGAGGCCGCCCGAGTGCTGTGCCGCGCCGCGCCACTGCGGCGACTCTCCGTGCGCGATGCGGAGACGTTGTCCGGCGGAGGAGCGGCAGACGGCAGACAGGGGGAGGCTGGGGAGGTGGGAACGTGCGCAGACAACAAGGATGCGCTTAGAGGAGCGATGACGACGGGTCCACCGTGTCTTACCCCTCCTGCCTACGAAGCGCCTTCCCGGGCCATCGAGTCAAATGCACACAAACCAGAATGGATAATCAGTGTCAACCTCATTTTGATGGCCGGTGATGTTGATTCGCTGCCTGCAGGCTGTCATTTATGGGTTGACGTCAGAGTGAAATCCAAGGAGCACTTGCACATCATGCAGAGACTGTGTGCTGTCTAGGTGGTGAGAAAACATTTCCACATGGTGGTCGTATGAGGACACTGTAATGAGCCGAGATATGTTTAACAGAATTATAAGTTAATTCCCAAGTAAAACCCGTTGAGCTAAGAAGTGCTTCTTCAAGGATGACTCGGTTGGCAGATTACCACTGTTTGAAAATAACTAACTAATGGTGCATGCAGCTGGGAGGATTTTGTGCATGCGGTCAGGGCCCGATTAAGATTTTGTAGGCCCCTGGGCTACAGGTACTGTGAGGCCCCCAGTAATATTTTGAAAAGGAAAACAAATCTTGACTTAAAGCTTTCGTGACTGCAGGAATTCATACTCTTTGGGTCTGGAAAAGTTAAAGAAAAATAAACTTTATTTTTACAAGGCTAACAACATATAAAATTCAGCACTCACAAATGAAATAACTTTTCACTTAATCTCTGGCGGAGGCCCCTGGGCTGCAGCCTCTAAAGCCCATGCCTTAATCCGGCCCTGAATGCGGTTGCTGTGGACTCTTCGTAAAATACCTTCTGGTGGGTGATCGGCTGCCTGTTGTGGTCGTTCATCATCCACAACAGTGACCTGCAAAGACACACACACACACGTGTGTGTAAGTCACATGGAAATGCATACAACAGGTTATGGTGTATACGAGCCTCACCCGCGTGCATGATCCTCACCTGTGTGCACTTGCCGTAGAGGTCTATGAGGGCCCACACGGGGGAGGGGAGGCCTGTGGCCGCCACCCCACAGTCGTGGCCGTTGAGCCACACGTGGAACTCGCCTGCAGCTGTCCTCTGCACCCCAACCAGCGCTCCCTCCTCCAGCGAGTCCAGGTCCACACACTCATCTTGTGCACACACGCATGTGCGCAATTAATGATAAAGATCCCGCCGTGTATCCTGAACAGACTCTTGAGGCAAGTGCTATTAGTGTGCACCTGTGAAAGCCAGCACGGCACACGTGGGAGTGGGTGGCCAGCACTACACCCAGTCACCTCTGGTTCCCTAGTACATATGTTGTGACTTGTAACGTCACTACCATGTGGGTCGACACACACACACACGCATGATGTCACGTGTGGGGAACGTCACTACCGTGTGGGTCTACACACCCACACACACATGATGTCACTACGTGTAGATGCGGGAATGACGTCACGGCCGGGTCGGGGGCTTGGAGGCCATCGGTCAGTGCCACGGGGGTTGTGTGAGGCCATGGCACTCTGGATGAACCCAACCGTACATGTGACTGGATCAAGGTGGGGGCCAGGGGCCCTGGGAGGACTTCGGAGGCCACGTGGCCAGAAGCAAAGCCTTCTCGAGGGTTCTCGAAGGTGGGCGTGGCCGGGGTGTGGCCTGGCCACGCCGTGGCGCATATAAGGGGGCTCCACACCTGGTGCGGGGCTGCTCGGATCCGGGATGAAGATGCCTCCTGAAGACACCTCATGAAGAGTGAAGCCAAGCCTCAAGCCAGCGTGGCCAGGCAGTAGCGCTCCTGGCTTGGCCACGCCAGTTGCTATCAGTGTCAGTGTTAGCGAGTGTTAACGAGTGTTAGCGAGGATAGGTCGGTGGTCACCACCCTATGTGTAGTGTTATTTCACGTTGTCTTAATAAATAGTGTTGCCTACCCATAGCAGTGTGTGCGCCTCTCTCGAACCATTTCACATATGTTTACGCACAATACCAGGTACTCATTTAAGGCCGAGTCGACATGGGAGGAGGCCCAGGACCGGTTCAGATATTCGTCACCCATAAGCGGAAACCTAGTTAGTAGGGCAGTGCGATAACAACTTCACAACCGCATGTGTCCGCACAAACACACACACTCTTTCACCGGCGTGCCGATTAAACCTCACCGATAAGCACGTGTGCGCCACACGCACACGCGCACGAGCGCAAACATGTACCCTCACCGGCGTGCGTGCGCCCGTATGCATCGAGCAGCGTCTTGGCGTCGTGCAACACGCAGGAGCCCGACAGCAGCCAGGCGCCGCCCCGCAGCGTCGTGGCGCTGCTCGGCAGCTCGCTCGCTTCCTGGCCAGGGTCCCGGGATGTGAGCCCCACCTCGAGGGAGCCGCTCCACGAGTTGAGCTGCGAAGACGAAGACGACACGCTCGTTACCACGCAAAGAGCCCAGCGACTCGGAAAAGGCAAATAACAAAAAAAACTGCCAATTAGAAATCAGAGCAAACAAAAAATGTTTAAAGGCGAAACTGAAACAGTACACAAAACATATTAACATTAATTAAAATACATTTGCTGTAACAAAACGTTGCCTTGGGACAAATTACTTCGAAAAACCACGCAGTAAAAATCAAGTCACAGAAACGTCAAAATGGATTTCACTGTTGAGCAAAAAGACGAGGACATACGTTAAGGATATATGTCAAATATATGTCAAGGTGCATGGTGTTGCCTCGTGGGGCACAGATAACATCGGTCTCGCCGAATAAGGGCAGTCACGCCTCAGATTAAATAGCTCTCAGCATTCAGGACATTCGTAATGCGTGGGTACTACATGCGTATCATATGTTGCTTCACACATGTTTATGAGGCACGGAACTATGAGGCACTAACAGCAACCTGCAACACGTCAACAGCAACCTGCAACACGTCAACAGCAACCTGCAACACGTCAACAGCAACCTGCAACACGTCAACAGCAACCTGCAACACATCAACAGCAACCTCCAACTTGGCAACAGCAACCTGCAACTTGGCAACACGTCAACAGCAACCTGCAACACGTCAACAGCAACCTGCAACACGTCAACAGCAACCTGTAACACGTCAACAGCAGCCTGCAACACGTCAACAGCAACCTGCAACACATCAACAGCAACCTGCAACTTGGCAACACGTCAACAGCAACCTGCAACACGTCAACAGCAACCTGCAACATGTCAACAACAACCTGCAACACGTCAACAGCAGCCTGCAACACGTCAACAGCAACCTGCAACACGTCAACAGCAGCCTGCAACACGTCAACAGCAGCCTGCAACATGTCAACAACAACCTGCAACATGTCAACAACAACCTGCAACTTGGCAACAGCAACCTGCAACACGTCAACAGCAACCTGCAACATGTCAACAACAACCTGCAACTTGGCAACAGCAACATGTCAACAGCAACCTGCAACTTGTCAACAACCTGCAACACGTCAACAGCAACATGCAACACGTCAACAGCAACCTGCAGGGGGCAACTGAGGGGAAGCGTGGGGTGAGGGGGTAAGGGAAGGGGTTGGGTGAAATCGTGTGGGGGGAGAGCTGGCGCTGAGGGTTGGGGGCTCGGGTTGAGGTTGGGATAAGGGGAGGGGGGATGAGGGGTGGGGGCTGGGGGTTAAGAGGGGGGGGGGGTGAGGAGGTGACGGGTGGGTGGGGGTGTGAAGAGGGGGAGGGGGGGTGAGGGCTGGGGGTTAAGAGGGGGGGGGTGAGGAGGTGAAGGGTGGGGAGGGGTGGGTGTGTGAAGAGGGGGAGGGGGGATGAGGGGTGGGGGCTGGGGGTTAAGAGGGGGAGGGGGGGTGAGGAGGTGAAGGGTGGGGAGGGGTGGGGGTGTGAAGAGGGGGAGGGGGGATGAGGGGTGGGGGTGTGAAGAGGGGGAGGGGGGGTGAGGAGGTGACGGGTGGGGAGGGGTGGGGGTGTGAAGAGGGGGAGGGGGGATGAGGGGTGGGGGTGTGAAGAGGGGGAGGGGGGGTGAGGAGGTGACGGGTGGGGAGGGGTGGGGGTGTGAAGAGGGGGAGGGGGGATGAGGGGTGGGGGTTAAGAGGGGGGGTGAGGAGGTGACGGGTGGGGAGGGGTGGGGGTGTGAAGAGGGGGAGGGGGGATGAGGGGTGGGGGTGTGAAGAGGGGGAGGGGGGGTGAGGAGGTGACGGGTGGGGAGGGGTGGGGGTGTGAAGAGGGGGAGGGGGGATGAGGGGTGGGGGTGTGAAGAGGGGGAGGGGGGGTGAGGAGGTGACGGGTGGGGAGGGGTGGGGGTGTGAAGAGGGGGAGGGGGGATGAGGGGTGGGGGTGTGAAGAGGGGGAGGGGGGGTGAGGAGGTGACGGGTGGGGAGGGGTGGGGGTGTGAAGAGGGGGAGGGGGGATGAGGGGTGGGGGTGTGAAGAGGGGGAGGGGGGTGAGGAGGTGACGGGAGTGAGGGGCGGGGTGGGGGTGATGAGGAGAGGGGCTGCGGGATGCTGCGCGCGGCCCTCGTCAGAATTCGCAGTGCACACGAGCGCCACGTGACGCGGCGGCCCAATGAGCGCGCCGCGTGGCCGCCGCCTCGGCCAATGGGCGCGGGGTAAGCGCCGGTCCGAGCTGGGGAATCTGAGAGCCCCGCGCCGGGCGATCGGGGGCTCGGCGTCCCCCCCTCCTCACCCCCCGGGGTGGGGGGGGGGCAGGACAGGTTCCTCACCTTGCGGTCGATGCGGATCTGGAAGAGCTGCCCGTCCCGCAGCGGCTCGCGGCTCATCACGAGGCCGTGGTTGAACTCGTGCGCGGCTCGGAGGCGCCGCGCCGTGCGGCCCCCGTTGCTCAGCGAGACGAGGCGCCCCGCGCGCGGGTGGAACGAGGCCGCCATGGCGTGACGTCACCGGCACAGCGCAGCGTGACGTCATTCCTCTGGCAGGGTTTGCGAGCGTGACGTCATGCTTCGCGAGTGCCGCCTGACGTAATTCCTTTGCGGAGGCCGGTGATGCACGCTTCGTGGTGCAGTGACGCTGCTTTTCAATAGCCGGTAATGAATCTAGATTATACGTTTTCGTGACTGCAGGTATCCATACTCTTCGGTTCTTTCGGCAAAGTCTCGCTCCGGATGATCGCTACAAAGTATGACCTGTGTTTTGATGTAGTGTCCTGATCTTAAAGGTGCATTGAAAAATTATAATACTCCGATTGATGCTCCTGCTGTTGTGGAGTGACTCATGCAGCCAGCTATGGCTGCAGGGTTTTGGTGGTACATGTTGTTTATGCCATTTATTGTGAAAATTCCGTCACAGTTCCTATGATCACTGTTTCATGGCTTTATTTTGGTGATTTCGAAAAGTGTATTGGTTTAGCCATGTTTCATCTTCTTGGTTCTTTCTCTAAAGTCACGTAGAATGGAAATAATAAAATAAAACAATAAAATAATTCTCACGACGTTTCGGCCACAACGCAAGCAGCCGTCCTCAGGTGACTTTACCGAAAGAACCAAGAAGATGAATCCCTGCAGTCACGAAAGCTTTAAATCGAAATTTAGCCATGTTTGTTGTAGTACAGAGTTCGACTGACGGCCTTAATCTAAGTTGTCTTGTGGTTGTTGTTGGTTGTTTGACTTGCATCCCACTGGGATTTTTGCACACAGCGTTGGTGTACGGTGATTTTTTTCTGCAATATTTTGCTGTCTTTTCTTGGAGTTTCTGTTTGCACTTAGTCACATATTCACTTTAAGATGTTTTTTGTTCATGTTTTTGTTTGTTGCGGTTGCACCCGATTCAAGAGCCGAATGGCTCACAGGGCTATACCTAATAAATGAACTTGAACGTAGGTAGAAAATAAAAAATAAATTAAATCACGACGTTTCGGGCGCAACACATGCGTCCGTCATCAGGTGGGAAAGCCACAGCAAGAAGCAACTGCTCAAGTGCGAAAGTTTGCCCACTTCAGAGCTGGTAATGCCTCGCGGGACCGCTTGATGTCACCCCCTTGTAGCAAGTTGGTGACGTCACCCTTCGCGCGTGCCGCGTGACGTCATTGCCTTGCAGAAGCCGGTGACGTCACGTATCGCCCGCGGGGTTTCCCGCTCTTAAAAAGAAGCAATGGCGCGTCACCAATGAATCTCGTGAGAGGCGACGCAGTGTAATCAACAGTGAAGCAATTTATTCTTTACAGGTTGAGCACAGCGCACAGAAAGTCCGACGGAGAATGATTCAGAGGCGCGCGAACCCACAGACACGACGCGGGGAAGCAGCCAGATCCGGTGGCAACCATTCCCCAAGCTCAACGGTCCTACAATTGGGGGATGTTTGGCCAACTCCATGAGCGAGCGAGTTGTCTTACACAAGTGGGATAAAACCAGAGCACCCTCACAAAACCCACGTGTGTGAGGCGGGTCTAACAATCCCCGTAACTAAGGAGATTAACCCATTTGCGCTACTGCAATACCCTGCACGGACAGGGAGTTTCCCGAGCGCGCGCGTGATCCACAAACCCTCGCGCCGGCTCGTCCACAGCGCCGCTGCCGCTGGGTCATAGGCCGCGTGCTGCAGAGCCACCAGCTCGCGGCAAATGCATTTCAGCCACTGATGCATTAGCAATGTTTGGGTTCGGCCACGTCCTAATATGGTAACATTTGTGTCAAAGTCCACCCAACATAGCTAAGCGAATGGTCACGGGTACAAGCGGTAGATATATCTGATTGCTATATTTGGCCGTGAGGATTACGATGCTTTAACTTACCCGCGCGAGCTGAAATAATTTGGCACGTTAATATAATTTACAGAGCGCCTTCACTCAAGGCGCTTGACAGCTACTATACGTGTCAATGTGTTTAGCCGTGCCTGGTAGTGGACAGACTCTGTAAGGAATCAACTTAATTTGGAGCTTTCGTGACTGCAAGGAATCTCCGTGACTGCGACGACCTCTGTGTTGAGTTATTCGATCCACCGTGACCTCTGCATCGCGTATGACCAGCACGGCCCTCAGTGCCCCAGTTGTGTGGGTCCGTGTGCGGGGAGCGATCGGCTTCCGTCAGGACCATGATGCATCTCACGTGTGGAGGAGAGGAGAGCTAAGGCCAAACAAACCTGTGCCAAAGTAAACGGGGCGCCACGGTGGCGAGATGTTAACTACCTCGCCTGGCATACAGGAGGTCGTGGGTTCGATCCCAACCCTAATAACGCCTGTATATTTGGAGTTTGCGTGTTCTCCCCGTGGTCACATGGATTTTTCTCCAGGTCCCTTTGTTTTTCCCTCCACATTTAGAAAACACGCATTTAGAGGATTTGACTGATATAAATGTCCACATAAGCTACTTCGTTGAGCAATTATTCGTGGCCAGGTCGCTTATGAAAAGACATTACCTGGAAAAATAAAGAGATTTTAACACAAGCATAGCCGCGTATTTCTTAAACTTCTGAAGCAAATAAAAAAGTGACTTATGCAAATGCCTGAACATATTGTACGCCAGTATGTCTGTGTACATGCAAATACTTTTCCTGCAGAGATTATATATTTAAAAGTATTTGTCTGCGAATGATACAATCCTTAAGTAGAAACATTCAGAATACCCATTTAAGGATATATGGAATTAACCCTACATCATGTCACGATTCACAGTGCTGCTCATAGATGAAAACCTTTTCCAGGCTCACATTGGTGTCTATTCCATGGCAGGCTTTTTCTGTTTTGATTTGAGTTCCTTTAACCATTGGGGAGGCTCCGACCTGAGAAGAAATGAAACGTGAAAATCACCTTGTTAGTCATCATCGGCTATTCCGGCTGGCATTTAAGTCGTCTTTATAATGCAGCAGAACATTTGAAACAAATACAGTGTAACGCAGCGATGGTAGTTCTGAAGTGGAGCGGGTCGCGCCGGACCGGTGTGCAAGTCCGGCCCAGTTGTGCCGGATCGGAGCGATCATGCCGGATCGGAGTGGACGCACCGAACTGGAGCGATCGAAGCGTACCCTTGTTTGTCGGCGTCATCACTGGCCGGAACTGGCAGCTGTCTTCTGGCTCCGGGCAGGGGAAGGCCCAGGCTGCTCTTGGACTTGAATAATTCTTTGGTTTGTGGTTTGGGAGAGACTTCGCCATGTTCACCGTCTTGAGATTTCTTCCTGAACATCTGAACAACAAGAGCAAGAACAAAACTGAACCCAAAAAATGTGCATGTGGTGGCATGGGGTGGGGTGAGTGGTGTTGAGGTGGGTGGTGGTGTTTGGGGGTGTGTGGTATGGGATCTGGTGAGTGGTAGAGATGTGGAGATAGGTGGTGGCGTATAGAGGTGAGTGGTGTTGTGTATGGAGTGGATGAGTGGTTGTGTACACAGACTATTACATAGAGAACCGGACAACTATATTCACATTGACCGTACACGCATAGACATGTGTAGACTCTCGATGTGTGTTTACACTGCATATAGAGGGTGTCGCTGTTTGCTGTTCAAAAATACATTGAAATGTTGTACTTAACAAAAGAACATTCTCATAAATGTGCTTGAAATACAAAATACTTTGGTGTATTTTAAATACAGCGTGTCTGAAAATGTATGAACCTAAAAAGAACGTTTAATAGTTTTACTCTTATTTGAAATAATCACATAAATTTAATAAGTACATGTAATATACTTAGATGTTTTATCTTATTTATGGTATTGATTAGAAATTCGAGAATTATCATTCACTATAATCAATTAAAATTTAAAAAAACCCCAGAATGGGCGGACTTGTCATTGTAGAAAAAAAATTGTGTTTCTCCTGAAACTAAAAGAAAGTGCAATCAATATTCACAAGAAACTAAAACTTCTAAGCCTAATGCACATAATTTCCACACAACTCTCTCTAAAAATGTACCAGTCTTGCGTTCTCTACCCCGGCCGCCGCGGGGTGGATTTCCACACAGCTCTCTCATTGACATGCTAATTTCTCTGCGCCAGCAGAGCCACCTCTCTATCTGCCCCCCCCCCCCTCTCTCTCTATTAAGGCCACGACACAGATGCGTTGGGTCTCTGTGTGTCAATGTTTTGTGTCTCTCCGAGTGTCTCTGTGTTGTCTCTCTCTGCTTGTGTGTCTATCTGTGTGTCTCCGTGTCTGTGTTTTTGTCTCTCAAATTTAATTCTACCTGATGACTGCTTGTGTTGCAATCGAAACGTCGTATTCTATTATTTAATGTATTTTCTTTCTTCGTGACTTTATCGAAAGAACCAACGAGTCTAATGCATATATTCATATCAGATTTATGTCAGTATCTCGAATAACATTAAAACTATTAAACTTTCATTTTCGGACACTTGTATACTGCCCATCTCTGCCTAGTGGAGGCCCAGGACAGTGTAATGTGATGTGCATGACCAATAATCGAATCTAGGTGGCTGTGATTGTGGTACAGTGCATGGCCCCCTGTTGCCATGGGTTCCCTGTTGTGTACAATCTTTAACGAGTTGTACCTACTCATGGCACAGGTAGATTACCTGCACGCCAGGCAAGGAGGGTCCCAGAGCAGGCAGCCTGAAACCACCTGGTGGACCTCTCTTCTGAGTGGGTGGCTCCTCTTCTGACAACTCGGCACTTGGAGAATCTGCAAAATAATGAGGGAAGCCTCTGCATTTACATTCACAAGAACACAACTGTCCATTGATCATTGGGCCCAATGTATCCTCATAAATACCAGTGGAAAGTCCGTTGATACTTAATGGTAACACTGTATATTGACTTAACACGTAGATTGTAAAATTTCGATTTAAAGTTTATATTTTAGTTTTTTACGTGGTGGTTTGGCTGTTGCAGCTCCTTACTATTAAAATGTCCTTCCCTTTATTACTGCTAATCCTACTTCCTCGCTTTATTACTGCTAATCCTACATAATACATAAGCATAATGACTTTGAGACCCCCCTACCACCTACACATTCCACAAGTAGTGACTAATCCCATATCTGCATTTTCCATAAATATGCTAAATTCCTCTGGTGATATGTACATTCCTTTGGTCAAGGCGCTCTCCTCCTCTAACCCCTGCTTAAATATACGCTGCCAAGCGTGGTGGTGTTCATTCGGACGCTGTCTTTCCGACAGCCCTGTTCTTCACCTGAGGACGGCTGCTTGCGTTGTGGCCGAAACGTCGTGAGAATTGTATTTTATTATGTTTTATGTTTATTATTTTATTATTTCCCTTCTACGTAACTTTACCGAAAGAACCAAGAAGACGTAGATTGTTGCAGCCAATATGAATTATATAGATTTTTGGGTTAGGCCATTCTGACTTTGTGAAATGTATTCCCACTTCCTGGATCTTGTTCTGAAAATGCTTAGCGTATGTTTCAAATGAAACATCGTAAACAATTGCTAAATTCGGTTGTGAATATTGTTCTTGAGTTGAAGCAATAATACTTGTACTCGTTATAATTTAATTTGTTTGGTTATGTCGAGTGTTGAAGGTCATATTATTGTGGCATAACTCAATAATCTGGCATGAATGAGTACATTCTCTCCACAGCAATAATGAAAAGCAAGGTTGTACATTATACAGAATTGTCCACACGATCCTCTTTTCTACCCTCCATGCCGAGTTTGCAGTATACATTAAGACAAAACGTGTTACGATTTGGTGCCTCGCACTTTCTTTCCCTCTGGTAGTAAGATTGCTACAAACTTATTCAAGTGTTCGTAGCTGCCCATGTTACGAGTGAAGAGGATTTTGTGGAATTCCCGGTATTGATATCACAGCATACAACGTACGTCAACATTATATCGCCAATACCCTCTACTGCGCTTGCAATGCGCCTTTGGTTTTCCACACAAACCGGGCCAATCGGAAAGGGGCGCCAGTCCGGCGTGGCCCATATGTGTGTATGAGCGCACCGGTGCTGTCTCTGTACATACACTCTGAATCCGTGTCTGCTGGCCGTGGTTTCCCCAGTTTGCGATTGCCCAGTGCTCCTGACTTGCTGAGTGAGGCTCGCTGCTTTTGGATCGTGAAATCCAATGGGGGTGACGAACACTTGGGAGAGATCAAGAGACAAGACATTGATTCCGATGCCCAGCCATCACTCAAGCGCGTATACCACAATGTACACAACCAGATACAGGAGCAGTGGACATGATAAACTATCTTACATACAGTTGACACCTGACCTCAAAGTCCCGATCTTAGTCTCATCGGGGCGGTGACGTGGCACAGCGGTAGTGCGTTCTCCGCTTGTTGCAGAGGTTTGTGATACGAATCCAGCAGGCCGCCCTGGTTTAATACTGTGGTCGTATTTATATTCCTGGTGTATTAACCATGACATATACGCTGTTAAAAATCCCAATGATTCCATTCGAAAAGAGTCGGCCCTTGTGTGCTGGCGTTACGTTCCAAATTTTAAAATGTATCCATTGGGATAACTAAACTGTTTTTATTCTACCAGGAAATGCCCATTGAGCTATGTAGCTCTTTTTCAGAAGCGACCTGGCCACAAATCATAGCTCAACGAAGTTGCTTATTACATGGAAATTTATAGCAGCCAAATACTCTAAACGCACGTTGATTCTAAATATAGATCGAAAAACCGGAGGATCCGGAGAAAAAAATCCACACGACCACCGGGAGTGAGACATGCAAACTCCAAATATACAGGCGTCAGGATCGGGATCAAACCCACAACCTCCTGTATACCAGGTTAGGTAGTTAACATCTCGCCACCGCGGCGCCCTAACAGATATCAACATCACCCGCTCCTGTGATACTACTGCGGACTCTTTGTGACGCACAGCGCCTTCGTGACTGCCTTGTGCTATGAGAATGGCGTGAATGCCCAATGCACCAATGAGTGGATTGGATTATCGCCACCGTCCGCCTTCAGATGTTCTCCGTAGTCGTTGACCTCCAGGGCCACATCACCTCACGTCGCGATGCCACCCCCTCCATCCTGCCCACGGCCTCCCGCACGCCGCAACTTCCTGGTTAAATTACCACGCTTCACTACAACCCTCCATTGTGAACTTTAAACATTCTGACGCTATATTGCTCAAAGACCAGAAGCTTATTTCCTCGTTGCTTTCTTAAAGTCCATCACTCTTGACTCGTAAACAGAGACGTTAATAAGTTTACGGTACGTACTACATAGGCAGCACCAGTTTTTTCAATGCTCACATTACCAAAACACAGTAACATTTACTTTTGCCAACATGCAAATACATATTTTTAAGATGCATAATATTAAGCGTCTTCTTGCAGAATGTGACAATGTAAATTATCAGACACAACCAAGCAGATGTCATGCCCTCCTTCCCAAAATTAACCCTGCTTGAACAATGTAACAATTACCTCAACGTCATCAAAATGATGAATTTCAAAATCATCTTTGTCAACAACGCCGGCGAATTCCTGATCGCCTTCGTGCTCCCGTCCGCCTGCTATACACTCATTGGCCCGGCGCGGTGAGGTAGTTGAAGGAGACGGCGGTGCCGAGTTTAACGACGACGGAGCGAAGCTCGGCTGAAAGCTCCGCGCCTCTGGAGGCGCTAAGAATGGTGGAAGCAGAGGCGATGTGGCGCATGGCGATTGGGATGCAGGTGGCGGGTGTAACGTCAGCGCTGATGTGTTGTGACCGTCGGTGACTGATGCTTCCGCCCTCATCCTTTCTACAGGCACTGAATGCAAGGCACGGTCCACAGTGGTGGCGGTGTGACCAATGGCATCGCCCAAGCAGCTGTCCTTTTCCATCAGACGCTGTTGGGCCTCCTCGTTTGGTGCATGACGCTGGAACACATTTGCGTCCCCCGCGTTTGCCGTGAACATGGGGGAACGTCGCCGGAGCTCCGCGGCATCGTCTCTCTCGCCTCCAACGGATCTCCTGGACGTAGCCGCTTTGGCGGCGTCGTCCACCGGAGCAAACGGCGGCGTCCCCTCGAGAGTCCTCGCCGGGGATTTGCGGTCGAGGTCACAATGGCTGCCTCCGCCCACCACCGTCTCGACCTCAGAGTTCCTGCCGCCCTTGCCCTCGAGAGCGGGCATCTGCGGCTCGCGTTCCAAAGCCGCTTCGGTTCTGGATGACAACGATGGCCGTGGACATGGTGAAATACACATCGCACGGAATGACATTTCATTTTACCCTGCGTCAGCTCGCACGCGATTGCGTTCCGACAATGCACGACAGGTGCGGCCGTCTCCGACACGAATGGCGTCAAGCGGAAGGGTGGCCCTGCGGTGAACATGGGGAATGCGATCTGCTCATCAGACGGTGCTGCCACTCTCGGTGTAGTCATGTGGTGCAGTACAGGATTAGTGTGAGGTTATCATCAAGCCACTATCTTTTACATCATTTGCAGTGTTTTTTTTTACAGCCGTGAGCGGTGGTGCTATTTCTAAATGAGTAATTGTTAGGTAATTTTTTCAAATCTGGTAAATTTGGACCCTGACACCACACACTATGACCTATTCTTACGAAAGACATCACGGGATCTTTAATGTCCACTGTGAAGTGGACAGAACAAATTTGTACGGTCAATACAGCCATGGTCGAGGCCTCCATCCAGCAGTAGACTGACCATGGCTGATGATGATGAATATAATTTACAGTGTAGAGGCCTTATGGATGTTCCCTCGCCACGGGGAGACAATGTGTGAACACGAAGGTGCCCATGTGGCCCAGGCTGTACCTGTTGTGACTCCCATACTTGTTCACGTCTTCAGATGAGTCCGCGAGAGGCTCCAAATCGTCCGCTGCTGGCCTCACGAGGTATCTCTACAGCAGCGACAATACCCGCGTGATGGCAACACCACACGGGTTAGAAGCAGCAGCACATGAGGACACTCCGTCAAGACCCGTAGTGATCGTGGTAGTGTGAGGGTGGGGGTGCTGTGAAGCTGCGAGTTAGAAGCCCTCTTCGGCTCTGACTTCATGAGACATCGCCACTCCGTACAGACTGGTTCCACCATGGGAATGTGGAATTTCTGCCACCGACTTTTACACACAACACGCACTCGTGCTCACTCACACAAAGACAACACAAATCCCCCGTGTAGCCTTAACAGACTGTTGCGGCAAGTATTTTTCGCAAACACCTATGAAGGCTGGCACAGCATACGACGGGGTTGAGTAGCACCACACCTGACCGACTTTGTCTCCCCAATGATGTTTACACACCGCACCAGGTACTCATTTGAGGCTGAGTCGATCTAGAGGGAGGCCCATGACCGTCACTGGTGTTGGCCGTGAGCCGGTTCGTAGCCCAGCATGCTACCCGCTGCGCCACCGCTCCCCACTTACACACTAGTGCTCTCACACACACATTCACTCGTGTTCACACACACGCTGGTGTTCACACAGAGTACACTCAGTGTACACACAACTTTTGTTCACCACGAAGTGGCGGTGACGTCACCACGGCGCTTGTGACATGCTAGGTGTACTTAGGCCACGTGAAGTGTCAAAGGCCCATTGGCAGCAGGTCATAGAACACACCCAGGTATGTATGTATGCTGCACTTCTTTCGTACAGTACGTAGCCAACCGTGCAAATCGGATGTGCGAAAACCAAGGTGCCATGGGTTGACTGACTGAGATGACTGGATGATGCACCAACTGTACTTCCCACTTTGCAAATTTTCTGCGTTTTAGCTGCTCGGCGCTCTGATCGTTGTGAGCGTCACTCCACTGCCCTCCGTTGTTTGACGGAAGGTTAGTGCCTCCAATTCCCCAGTCGCGTCCTTCACGAACTTCCTCCAAAGAGGCCGATCTTGGAACTGCTGGTACCAGTCATCAGCAAATCCAATCAGCTCCACATCCTTCTGTACCACATCAGTCCATCTCTTCTCTAGCCCCATCTATCCGGCCAAACAGAAACTGCTTGGGCATGCGGTGGCTGGGCATGGGGGCAACATGACCCAGGCAGCGCAGCCTCGCTTGCCGGAGGAGCTCACTGATGGGACTTTGTCCAGATCTTTCAAGAATCTGTGAGTCCCTAATACAATCCAGTCTGGTTAAACCTAAGATGGATCGTAGGCAGGCCAGCCTGAATGTTTCAAACCGGCGGAGATGTTCCTTTAGAGGGCTCCGCGCACTGCGTCTGGCAAGCGTAGACAATGGAAAGGGCATAACTGTGGCAGAGAAGACCCGGACCTTTGTACACACATCACATACACACTCAATAGTGTTCACACACACACACACTAGAATACACTCAGTATACACGCAAAAACGACAGATCCCCCATATAGCCTTTAACAAACTGTTGGTCAAGTGCTGCTAGCGAGCACCTATGAAGGCCTGTATGGCACACGAGGGGGGAGGGGGGGGAGGCCAGCACCACGCCCGGCCGCCTCTGTCTCCCTGGTGGTGAAGTTTACACAGCACACCAGGTTGAGTCGACCTAGGGGAGGCCCAGAACATACTCTTATATAAGCACACAACTTTATCTGTGATGAACGCTGCACTTTCCGTCGTTTCCATGCAGGGGGCGCTGCAAACCTACGCACCCCCTGCATGAACGACAGAGGCGCAGGGACAGACGTTCGATTAGGTTGGAATCGATCTGCAGACAGTGGTCTTCTCGCACGGCCAGCTCTGTCACCTTATCTCGATCCCGCAATCCCAAACAGGTGAAAGTCCGCATCGAACCGAACCTCCAACAAGGCCATCTACTTGACAAGAGAAAATTCACACGAAATGTCGTCTTCCAGATGTAAAATTTATAAGCTTTTAATGAAGAAATAAAATTATCTAATTCAAATCATAATACTTCAAAACGGAGCATCGGGTGCTTGCGTGAATGCGTCGTTCGTGTGCAATTTTTTTGTGACTTTCCTGGCCGATGGCCGTAAATGGTTGTGAGGGGGCGACATAGGCGCCCCCGAACAACCCCGAGTGTTCATATAATAATGTTACTATAATATTGTTCATATAATATTCACTGCTGTTGGCCGCGAGCGGGAATCGAACTTGTGTGTCGCCGGGTTCGTAGCGCAGCGCGCGAACCGCTACACTCACTACGCGTGCACACATACAGACTAGTGTACACACATGCACAAACTAGTATACACATAAAGACTAGTGTACACATACACAGACTAGTGTACACATACACATAAACACTAGTGGACAAACAGACGAGTGTACACACACAGTGTTCACACGTACGCAGTAGTCCCCACGCTCACTCTGAGCTCAGACGAGCACGATTGCCCTGGTGCCACTCACCACCCAGCCTTGCAGGGCGCTCCACAGCTGGCTGCAGTAGTAGGCAGCCATGCGAGCAGCCACGGTGACGGAACTCTGAGCGCGCCCCCTGGCTCGCTCGCCCCCTGGCTCGCTCGCCCCCTGGCTCGCTCACCCCCTGGCTCGCTCACCCCCTGGCTCGCTCACCCCCTGGCTCGCTCACCCCCTGGCTCGCTCACCCCCGAGCGCCCGGCGGATTCCTCTGCCCCAATCTACCCGGAGTAGAGCCTTCGTCTGGATGCACGCAGACGCGAACTTCCCACGCGATATCGCCATGCGCCGTCGCACACTGCGTGGGTTAGCGTGTGCCGCTAAAATTAACCCAGCCACGGGAAGGTTGGCGGCGGCGGTGGTGGTGGTGGCGAGTAACAGCACAACATCTGCTGAGCCTTAGTAGCCTGCGGCTACTCGGGCTTGTAAGTCAACAGCTGTTTATAAACGTTGACTCAAGTTCTATGGTGGCACTTGCGAGACATGGGTAGTCCTGCCTCCCCTAAACGGAGCGCAGCATCATCACCACCACCACCATCATCATCATCCACCCACTGCCAAGTCCCCCCGCCCCCCCTCTCTCCCACACCGCCCCCACCCTTCGAAGCGGGGCGCGCAAGCCACAAGGAGAGGAGGAAACAGCTGCGCTTCGTCCGGGCACTCCGACGCAAGGGGGAAGTAACCGCACGCGGAGCGCACTCACCGGCAACGTGGCGTCCACGCGACTCAAAAGTCACATCCTGTACGACTCAAACTAAGGCCGAGTGCAACCAAGGGGAGAGCCATTTTCGGGTAGAAAGTGATCGCTGACGGCAGCTGTGGCCAGAAATTGGGACTCGGACTGCCGGGGAACGAAGCGCTGCTGCTCCAAGCGTCGCACACACGGTCAACACACCCGTCACTAGCGCTGTGTGTGTGGCCTTAAAAGGAAATGTATGTAAGCGGCGATGTTTCGGGCAATGGGCCTTCTTCATAGCACAGAGAGGCCCATGGAGAGGCCCATGGAGAGGCACAGTGGATGATAAGGGTTGGACACTGCACTTGTTTACATCATGGGGCCCGATGAGAATGACATTTTATAAATGTTTCCTGAATAAGTTTTTTTTTAAGTTGACGTAAGGATAGTTGCATGATACGTCGGGGCTATCGCGTAACAGACAAACCCTTGAAAAATTTGGAAGTGTTACTGCTCGATAAACTCATTTATTTTTTAAGTTACATTATGGAATGCTGTTGGCAGCGCGTGTACGCACGGACACGCGCTGCCACGGTGAGAGCGCATCCCGGGGGGAAGACACGAGGCCAGCGCACGGGACGTGGTGGTAGTGGTTGGTGGTGGTTGTGGTGTTTCTGAGTATCAGAGCACGAATTACCACAAAGGCGGGGGACGAGGCCCAGCGGCAGCGCGTTGTTGCAGGGCTTCGCGGGTCAAACCAGTAGGGCGCCCTGGTTACCACTGCGGGTGTATTAACGGTTAAATATATATAACTGCTCCGTCTGCTTGGGAAGAGTATGTATGTTGAACTTCTTTCACACCGTACGTAGCTAGAGTAGACCACTGTGTGACGGCGTCACGGTCCAACTTTGGCTAAACATTAAAAAACATTTTTTACACCAAACATGACTCAACGGAGTTTACACAGCGGCGGAATCGCCCGGGGGCAAAGAACCACCCCCCATTCCCTTACCCCCCTCGCCCCCTTCCCGTGACGTAACTTGTTTGTGCTCGGGAGAGGCAACTCGTGAACACAGCCGCAGTGCAGCGGCTCGCCGTGCACTGCCCCACCCGGTGCCACTTCATGAATTTTCTGGGGAGCTGCAGGGGAGAGAGTCCCGCGCGGAGGACTCTGAGCAAGGCCCTGGCTCAGGGTCCAGAAGCGTGCGCCGATCGTTGGGGACACGAGGCGTGAGATTCCTTCCCGATAACGCGTTTTGCACAGCTCCCACAACACAGCCGGAGAGTCGACGACATCGGGGAACAAAATTAAAATCGAGGTCCCTAGTCACTTAGAAGAAAAATGTCAACTCATTCGGACGACTAGGCAGAGGAAAAACGTCTGGATTTGGGTAGACGAGTGGGAATTATTTGGAGGTGACTGGACAGGGGTAGGGAGAGGGAAATGGTAAGATGGCCATCAGAGAATGAGCATCGTCTCAGCTGTGGTGGTTGCCACTGGTGAGGTTAGGTTTCAGCACCGCTCTGGTGGGAACCTCCGCGTGTGCCTCCGAGTGCGACGCGAGTCGCGTTACCTGCGGGTTTTGCATTTCCACGTTTAAAAAACAAAACAGCCAATTGCATCCATGCCCAGGCAACGTTACGTTTGTCTATCCCAGGGGAGAAACTGCACAAAGACAGAAATCACCTGTATATCCTTAACGTACATTTGGGGCAAGAGCTGTTAGCGAGCACCTATGAAGGTCGGCACGGCACACGAAGGGGGGTGGCCAGTACCACGCCCGGCCGCCTTTGTTTTCTAAATGGCAATGTTTACACACAGTACCAGGTACTCAGTTGGGCCTGAGCCGACCTAGGGGAGGCCCAGGGCCGGTTCAGATAATCGTCCCTGGTGTTGGCGGCAAGTGGGAAACGAACCCGTGTCGCCCGCCAGGTTCATAGCACAGCGCACTACTCACTACACTACCGCTCCCCACGAGAAAAGGCATACACACTCTCTCTCACTGGCTTCTGGACCAGATCACGCAAGTGGCTAAGAATCGTGACCGCCAAGTGTGATGTCATGGATCACCTTGTACAAGTCGAGTCGCTTGAAGCATCTTCATTGTTGGCACAGGGAAGTGGGCACTGGCTGCATCGTACCCCCACGTGATGGCTGTGCGTCACATCCTCGAGCGACATTCGAGCGCTCAAAATCACACCGCACAACTTGTGAATTATAATAATATGATAATTGTTTTTTTACCCTTTTATCTGGCAACAAAACTGACACCTTTTTTACAAGGAGTCACTTGTGAATTCTCGTATCCGTGACGCACTCGCACACTATCACAATAACTAAGCATACAATACGCTTCCACATGTCTGTCCCTCTACATAAAACACAAAATGTAGTTTTTACACATCACTGATTCTCCACAATGGCACATTATAACTTTGAGTTACACCATCACAAAAGTAGTGGTCTGTTATTGCACAAAGACCAATACAAAGGTCCCCGCATTTAAAAAAAAAATAGAGAACCGTTCAGGCTGTTGGCAAGAAAAAAGGAAGGACAAGTGTGGCCAAAGCCCCGGCTGCCCTCCTCTCGCCACTGTTGCTGGCGAGACGCTTCACGCAAAGTGAATTTGACGCCACCCGGGCCAGGCTTCACGACTCAATCGCTGCACCTGTCGTGTGTCATTGCCAGGAATTGAATTCGGCTGACAAGTAGCGTCCTGTTTGGCTGGGTATGTTTTGGTGCATAATAAAAAATTGGGAGCAGGGCGAGTGGATCACACGGATGAGGCTTTCTTGTGTGTGGTACCTACTTACAAGACGGCTGTAGAGTACATCAAGTAGGTTCCTGATCTATTTGAACGTTCAGTGTTCTCTCTCCAGGTACTCGGCTTTCTTCTGCCATGTCAATGGACTCGACAGATGGAGAACCATTCCAATTAAAATCTTACTGAAACATCCTGATGATCCGTGTGAGTGCAGGCAAGGGACCCACGCACTTGCTCATTGATGCCGAGGCTGCCTTGACCGAGGGCCTGGACCTGTGTAACTTTGAAAATCTGTGGTTATATTTTGAAGGCACTGATTTCTATTTGAAAGTGGCTTGAGTGAAAGACTTGTCCGGCAGGGTGGTGCAGTTGTAACACTCGCGCCTCACAGCAATAATTCCTGGGTTTGATTCCCGACTCGGGCGCCTTTCAGTGTGCAGAGTTCCCTCCCACAACTAAAAATGTAATAATACAATGTGACTGGTATTGGCCAAACCATGACCCGCAAATTACTCAATGGCGATTGCACCCGGCAGCAACATTGCCCGCTATTGCCAAACACGCGTCGTAATAAAACACACAACAGCACATCGCCTCGACGTTTAAAACACATGGACTGAACAAATTGTACACATTAAAATGGGGAATATTGGAAGACTTGGTTTATGCTCTTACTCTTTGGTTCTTTCGGTAAAGTCACGTAGAAAGAAAAATAATTAAATAATATTATATAATACGACGTTTCTATTGCAACACAAGCAACCGTCATCATGTAGAACTAAATTTGAGAGAAAGACAAAACACAGACACGGAGACACACAGACAGACACACACAAGCAGAGAGAGAGAGACAACACAGAGACACAGAGAGAGACACACAACAGACACACAGAGACCCAATGCCTCTGTGTCGAGGCATTAAATACAGAGAGGGGGGGGGCAGAGAGAGAGGCAGAGAGAGAGGTGGGTCTGCTGGAGCAGAGAAATTAGCATGTCAATGAAAGACCCAACTAGACTGGTACATTTTAGAGAGAGTTGTGTGAAAATCCACCCCGAAGCAACCGAGGGAGAGAAAGAGCGAATGGACCTATGAAAGCCTGGTATATTTTAGAGAGAGAAATAGGCAGTTTGATAATTTTTTAAAGCAAATTTCTTGGAAATGTAATGCAATGCAACACAGAGAGTCCGCTAACACAGAGTTAACGTATATTCTGGTTGATTACGATCTCGAAAGATTGCTAAATTTGAAGTTAAGTGTGAAACTTGACAAACATTGCGTTTCTCTTCGTGGGAATTACCGTACGAATGCGTGTATTGGCGGACGACCGCTTTCGGCTGAGCCCGAGGCGGTGCCACGGGCGATGGGTGAGAGGGCGTGCGCCGAGGGCGGCTGCTGCCACAGAGGGCCCTGGGGGTACCTCTTAGCAGTTTATCTCAGGCTGCAAGACTTCCTTAAGGGCCTGTGGCTTTTCGTGACATTGAAGACATTTTCGAAATTGCAATTGCGTGGAATTTTAAATAAATAATTTTTATGTACGTGTGTAATATTTATTAATATGTGTTTTAGTCCGTTAATATTATTTCAACGTACAGTATACAGTATAAAACTAAAATAAATTACGACTAATTTGTATGTACGTGTGTAATATTGATTAATATTATTAATTAACAGTCACGTTTTAAGTAAATCCCTCCCCACCCCGAGAGTTGCGTCTCGCACCTATCTTGCGAGGTTGTCGTCTGCAAAACATTGCACACTGTACGTAGCTCATCTCAGATATGTGTCTGATGCACTTGGTACTGTTTAAAGTCAATGGTGCAGAATAGAGCAGCGCTCCTACTTTGTGGTGGTGATGTGGAGGGTATCCGCTGGTGGATAAGTTCAGGTTGCACTGCAGATAGCTTCTAGAAATTCTCCATTATTTATTTGATAATTCATCGTCTTCTTTCGTGATTATTGTTCATGAGTATTAGTAGTTATTAAGCTTACGCATTGGGATCCTAGGATATAATTCACGTTATTATTCGTTTGTTCATTTCTCAATCCGCTTGTCCTGGCGAGGGTTTCGGCGGCAGCATGTTGAGTAGGGCGGTTCAGACCTCCCTTTCCCTGGCAACAGACTCCAGCTCTTCCAGGCCAGCCGAGCGACACAGTCCCACCAGCGTGTCCTGGGCCGGCACCGGGATCTTTGCCCAGTAGGACGTGCTGCCTGGTAGAGTTCCAGAGGGAGTCTATTGGGGGGCCTCCTTACCAGATACTTGAACCACCTCAAATGGTTCCTTTCGATCTGGAGGAGCAGCGGCTCGACTCTGAGGCTCCTCACCTGCTCAAGGAAAGTGAGCCCATCAACCCTGTGGAGCAACCTTATTTCAGCCCCTTGTACACGTGATCTCATCCTTGAGGTCATTACCCAAAGCTCATGGCCATAGGTGAGGGTGGGAATGTAGATTGACCTGTAAACCAAGAGCTTTGTTTGAGAACTCAGCTCCCGCTTCACTACTACGGAACGGTGCGGTGTCCGCAACACTGTGGACACCGCACCGATCACTGGCCGATCTCTCGCTCCCTCTTACTATAACGCGCGAAAGAAACCCCGAGGTACTTAAACTCCTCCACTAAGGGCAGCTGTTCCCCCCTCACCTGAAAAGAACAATCCACCGTCTCCCGGGAGTGAACCACGACCTCTGATTTGGAGGTGCTGATCCTCATCCCAGCCGCTTCACACTCGGCATCAAACCGTTCAAGTGCCCGCTGGAGATCACAGACTGACGAGGCAAAGAGGACAACGTTATCTACAAAAAGCAGTGACGCCACCTCCATGCCACCGTACTGGATACTCTCCATATCTCGGCTGCACCTCGATATCCTGTCCATGAAAATCACAAACAAGAGTGGAGACAAGAGGCATCTTTGGCCAAGTCCAACACCCAGAGCGAACGACTTTGATTTAACACCAAGAATATGGACACAGCTCTCACTCCAGGAATAGAGGGACTGGATAGCGCACAAAAGTGGCACCGGTACATAATACTGCCACAGCACCTTCCACAAGACATTGCGAGGAACACAGTCATATGCTTTCTCCAAGTCTACAAAACAGAGGTAGACTGGCGAAGCATACTCTCATGACCCCTGAAATCTCTGTCAGAGGGAAAAGAGCTGGTCCATTGTTCCACGACCATGACGGAATCTGCATTGTTCCTCCTGAATCTGAGACTCGACCACCGGGCGGAGCCTCCTCTTCAGCACTCTGGTGTAGGCTTATGCAGTGTGGTGAGTGGGTGAGTGTGTTGTGACCTGCAATGTGGTGAGTTTTTTGCGACCTGCAGTGTGGCGAGTGTGTTGTGACCTGCAGTGTGGTGAGTGGGTTAGTGTGTCGAGTGGGTTAGTGTGTTGTGACCTGCAATGTGGAGAGTTTTTTGTGACCTGCAGTGTGGTGAGTGGGTAAGTGTGTTGAGTGGGTTAGTGTGTTGTGACCTGCAGTGTGGTGTGTTGTGACCTGCAATGTGGCGAGTGGGTGAGTTTGTTGTGACCTCTAGCGTGGTGAGAGGGTGGGTGAGTGTGTTGTAACCTACAGTGTATTGAGTGGATAAGTGTGCAGTGACCTGCAGTGTGACGGTTGAACACAATTGATCAGACGAAACACTGAGTGTTTGGAAGACAGTCCTCAACATGAGTGGAGGAATCCATGACTTAAGTTTACGGGAACATTAACCATAGGTAGTAGCGATAAAAGAGCGATGAGGAGGTGATTGACCGCCAGTGAGCGAGTTCATGGAGTGAATCAGTGAGTGATGGATCATCAACCTCACTGAATCCCATGTAGTTGTACCGCAGGCGCACTTGACTGTGAGTGATGTTAACAATGATCATAGTTTCTTTTTCAGAGAGCGCCCTGGATTCCTCCGATAAATCTCCATGCGCCATACACGCAATAAACAACGTACGTCACGTCTCATCTGAACACATTTTTGAAAGGGCACCCCAGTGCCCCTGTGCTGCACAAGTTCAAACTGGCCTGCGAGCAGGCACGCGTCTGCCAGTATGGGGCGCCGATTGCTGCTGCGCGAAGTCGCCACTGAGGGTCACTGCAGTCAAATTGGAACCGTGGCGCCGGCACTCCTGTGGACTACTCTTCTCGAACGAGGTCACGGCAACGTTAACGTCGAACCGCGAAGCAGACGGCGCGTAGCCACTGTGCGTCGTTTTAATAACACCCGCAGCAGGAAGAACCCCGGGGCGGCCTGCCGGATCCAAAACCGCGAACCTCTTTAACGAGCTGCACCGCCCCCTGGGCCACGTTACCGAACCTTCAGCAGAACCACCCACCGCCGATTTGACTCCACCTCCCGTCGCGGCTGTTGAAACAATGGGGAAAGTTTCTCAAAGCACTCCAAACTTCTCCCCCCCCCGCCGCCGAGGCCTTTGTCCAGCCAGCTGTGTAAGTGGAGATGTATAGCAGCGGCCAACTCCTCAAAACGCGTGATGTTCACTCTAAAATGTGGAGGGGAAAAACTCCGGAGAAAAAAAAAAATCACGCGACCATGGGGGGAGAGACGCAAACTCCAAATATACAGCAGCAGGTGTGAGGGCCAGGGATCGAACCCACGACCTCCTGCATACCAGGCGAGGTAGTTAATATCTCGCCACCCCGACGCGGTAGTGAGCTTCAAAAACAATGTTAACACTTCCGAGAATTCGCAACAACACACCACAATACATGTGTCTCTGGGCACTGGAGACCACCTAGAGAAGATTCCAGGCATGCGTTAACAATGATGGCGAACGAGTGGAGACTTTTACTTTTTGAAGCTATTAGCATTTGTTATCATGTTGCGGTGTATTATCCGTTCTTTTTCCATTAAAAACGATAGTTCAATAATAAGTGTTAACCTTTTTTTGAAGCACCCTGTATAGCTCAGTGGGCATTACCTGGTAAAACAACAACTATATATAGTTTAGTTACATAACAACACAAACCACGCGTAATTGACACGAACAGTTAATAAGGTGGGAAATCAATGACGGTTTTCCGATCGGCGTTGAGAAACCGTGCCCTCGGCTCTCCCCGAGTGGGCGCTGTTCCCCGTGCGTGCAGCCCCATTGCTCCCGCACGACGTCGATGGCTTTCCTGCACGCGCCCTGTTGCAACGTGGCTCGTACGGTGCCGCGCGTGCGCCCCGACGAGAGAGACTCCACCTCAGAGCTCGCGTCGTGGAACGTGTTAGCCGCACATCTCGGAGCCTGGCGCTGGATTGCAGCGCTGTTGCACCAACGCTGCCGGCTCCGCTGAGGACTCGCCAGCTGCCTGCGTTTGCACTGCCTTCAAATGTCCGCGCTGTGCCGCGTGTCCCGCGTGCGCCACGGTGGCTAGGAGATGTTCGCTACCTCGCCTGGTGTGCAGAAGGTAGTGGGTTCGATCCCGATCCTGACGCCTGCTGCTGTCTACTTTTAGTTTGCCCCCCCCCCCGCCCGGGTGGATTTTTCTCTGGGTCCTCAGTTTTTCCCCCCCTCCACATTTAGAAATGAACATGCGCTCTCGAGCATCGGGCTGCTAGAACTATACACGGGATAATCCACTTCGTTTTGGCTCGTGTTTACCCCACCACAATTACACGCCTGCACCCCCACAATGACGCCAGCCTCGCACGCAGACCCAGTCACTTCTCAGCAACTACACGCGGTTGTTCTCGAGGGGATACTACAACGTGGTCCAGATGTCTCGTGACCCCCCATTTTATTCTCTATAACTTATGATTTATTTTTAAAGCAAGGTTTATTTAAAACAAAAATGAAAATGTAAAACTGGGAAAAATACTTTTTGGATCAATGAATTAGGGTCACAAAATATCTGGACCATTATATACATGGGGATAACCAGAGATTGTCGGCTTAGGCAGTAAAGTGAACAAAATACGGTATATCACGGTTAGCTACATACTGCGAAATACGTTCAACATACATACATGCTCTTGGGTGATGACCTTGAGTCTCACATCCCGGGGTTCGATTCCCTACCCCTCCACCTCTCCGTGTAGAGATTATAAGTTCTACCCCTGTTCTTCATGGTTCTCATTCGGATTATCTGGTTTCCCTCCCCCCAATAGCTAAATGCACACACACAATGTAACTCGTCCTGGCCAAAACATCCCCAATGCTTAAAATCTCCCGCTAATTATTATTCAATTGAGTCTTGAGACTCTAACTGCATCACGTGTTCCACACCCATGCTGCGATCTCAATCTTAATTAGAATTGGCTCAATTACCGCAGACTGCGTTAATTGCTTAGCGCATCACGTGGTACGTGTTTAACAATCGTCGGGTGCGTGCGGCGTGGAACGAGTTAATTTGAATGGTGGAGGAGTAAATTGGTAAACGTAAAAAAACCGGTGGGTCGCGAGGATTGGATTTTGGGGAAACGTGATGAAGCACACAAGTCAGTGTGACGAGCAAGTCAAAGCCTACAGCTCATGAGCGTCGTTTCACCATCGAAACATAGAGACGTCCCGACGGCTGCTTTGGAACCGGCTCACTAAACGCTTGTACGCGTGGTAATGTTGGCTGTGTCGGGTGGTGAAGGACTCTTATTAACGACACAAATTCGATCAGATAATTCCTTGTCCTAACCCAAAATGAATGATGAACGGAGTTTGACTTGGCGCTGATAGTGGGAAGACATCTCTTGTACTGCGTACACTTATGTCTAGAGAAACAAAGTGCATGATCTTATAAAACACAAACATTGTCAGGGACTCACGTCAAAATGTTGCATAAATTCATCTGCCAGACTGCTGTCCTGCTGCATGTCCAGGAACTCAAAGTCCTCCCCGATGGAGTCATGGCTGCGGTCGCTCTCGGGCTCGCCACTCTTCCTCCTCTCGCTGTCACGGACTCCGCTAGCTGCCGCCGCCGCTGCTGCTGCGTCTTCGCTGGCCGCACCGGGGCTGTCTCCGTGCCTCACTCGGAGGCTCCCGCGGTCCCCTCCCACGTCCTCGCGCGGCGCCGCATCGTCCTGCCCCGCGAAGCCAAACCCCGAGCCGTGCAGCGAGGCGACGCTGGCCGCCTCTATTCGAATCCTCGTGTCACCCTCTCTGCCGCCTCCTCCTCCATTGCTCGTCTGCCAGACGCTCTGGTCTCCTCTTTCCTGTGGCTTCTTGCCCTCATCCTCTTCAACCTCCTGTGCCTCTTGGCTTTCCCAGTCCTCGCTATTTCCTCGCTTAGCTCGCGCCTTGAACCGTTCTAGAAACGAGTCGGCCATAACGCCGTTCCTCGAGAAGAGAATCTCTCGACCTAATTTTACTTTAGAACACGTCTCAGTGGAACTCTGGCGTTCACTCGGCACTGTGGTAGGAGTGGAGGGGCTTGGAGGTTTATGAAACACGGTGCACGGGTGGGGGAGGCTGTGCCGTACAGGGAAGTGTCTCTGCTTCTGCACGTATGTCACCTATCGCTGCTGCCAGGAATGCTGGCTGGACTTTTCACCACTGTTCACTCACTGGCACCGGTTTCCTGGGCAATAGAAGTTCACCTTCCGCACTGCAATCCAGATTTAATTCGGACAATGCGTAGAAATCGACCCTTTATATTTTCATTGCTCAGGCATTTATTTATAACTGCAGTGAAAATGTAAACAATTGCGAATCTGTCGAAGAATTACGGCGATGAACTGAACTATTCGGACAAAAAATTGAGTTGTAAGTATCGCGAGAAAAATAATCAGTGAGGTTTTGTTTTAAATAGAATTTTTTTTTGGTGCGGCAACAAGAAAGGTGACATTCCTTCGTGACATGCGCGTGTGGTGTTGAAACGTGCATGTAAATCCACGGTGGCGCACCCAGTGTGCAGCAGAGCGGGCAGCCGACTTTTTATGACACGGGCGGTTTTGTACGGCCACGACCTGCGTTCCCCGTTCCAATTCTGAACATCTGTCGCAACAAACGCACGCTTTTGTTACGCTTGTTTTACGCTTGTTTTTACGCAACGAAAGCATGAGTCTCAATACTTTTTTTCAGGAGGGTCCTGGTAAGTTTGTTGTTGCTATGTCTAATTTCAATTTAGTAATTTGCAGGTACATTTTCAGCATTCAGATGTTTTGTATATACAGGTTGAATGCAATGTGTTTTAGCTATGTGACAAAAATTGAGAAGGTTGTGGAAACCCATGCAAAACTGGAGAACATAAAAACCCCACACAGACAGGGAGTCGAGTCAGGATTCGACCCTAGGTCCTTCTTACTGTGAGGCATGAGTGTTACCACTGCACCACCCCTGCCACACATAAACTGGCCATGAGTCGACTCCGTCCATCATTTCTCCACGGCTGATAAAATGAATATGATTTCATGGAAATATCAACATGGTTGTCCAAAAAGGGCGCTACCACAAAAATTTGGAATTTCCACAACTGGCTCGTGAATGGCCCAAGGCAAGCACTGCCATCGAGGACTTATTGGAATTGATACTTACAGTGTACACCTCGGGCATATAGTCGTTTGCATATGTACACACAACCACGAGAATACAAATACACACACGTGCAGCTATTATACACTACCCCAATAAATATTAATAGATGCATGCCTCTGCTTACACACATGGATGGTGATTGGTTTATGAATGTCTCAGCAAGGCCTTGCGGGGGAATTCTCAAAGTAGTGGGTGACAGGGAGGACCTCACAAAAATATCTACATTACAGTATATGACAGCAGTCACTGGGGGTGCCCCTTCGAATGATAGATATGAGATGTGATGCAGTGTGGGGCCCGACGTCCGCCCCGCCGCCCTCACGGGGAAGGTTGAGCGCAACGTCCGCCCATTCTTCTCTCTCCTCCACCGCGTCGGGCTGCCCTTGCCTGGCACCCACCGATCGAGTAACTGGGCCTGTGGTGCCACGGCCGCGGAGCAACTCCGCAAGCGCTGTGACTCCCCCCTGCCCCACACCCTGAACACACATGCACACACACACGCAGCACACACACACACGTAGTGTCCCGGCGGGGGATCGCCTGGCTCAACGGGTTTTCATCCAAAGGGCCCCTAGGTGGGAAGTCCCGCAGTTTCCCGATGCCAGGAGACTGGCCGACCCTCCCAGGACAAATCACATTGCGGCGCCCCTAAATTGGGTTAAATTGGTATGGGCACACAATGGTTCACCGGGCCAGCCGCAATGAGTCACGCACGACATTGGGGAGAGGGCTGGGGTGAAATATTAAGCGAGCAGAGCAGACGATGAGGTCAGGGGATACAAAGCATCACAGACCAAGTACACGCTAGCCGGGTGTGTATTCGCCACGGAGGCCCTTCCAGATTAAACAGGCTGAGTCAGGAATTAATGAGTACGTGTATAGAGACATGGGGTTGAAAAATAACGTAATGTAACGCTCCATGTAAGGGCAGAGAAACAGTTGAAAATCACAGGTAGGCGCACGATTGGCTGCGCAGGATGACGTAACTCTGGATTTCAAAAGTCAGGGGAGTAAAAAGAGGAGCCAAAAAATGGTTCAAGATAGTTCTAATCTTCAACAGCTTGGTCGCCAAGACCCCCCCACCCCTGCCGTCCTGCCTAACAGCGAGTGCTGCTACGAGGCAGTGATAGGCAAGGTTTTTTTCATCATTCTCCCTCCGACTCTCACAGCGTCCGTGCGGCGACATGAGCACACCTGCGAGATACGTGATAGGGCGTGTGAGTATTTGGGGACTTGAATAGCGGTAGGCTCGGCTCTGCTCGCAGAAAATTCCATCCGGCCAGTGCAGGGTTTGCGCTGTGAATAAACGTTAGCACAGAGCATCGGTGCAGTGTCTGTGATTTGTGTTTGGAGTGGCTGCACAGGCAGACGCGCAGCGAGAGTGAGGGCAGATCCGCAGCACGAGCGCTCGTTGATATAATCGCCTGCAGGTGCGCGCGCGTTAGCACCACCGCACTAGCGTTAGCTGTGGTGTTTCCACGTGTTAGGTGTGCGCGTGTTAGGATATAATCGCCTGCAGGTGTGCGCACGTTGGCGCCGCCGCACCAGCGTTGGCTGTGGTGTGTGCGCGTGTTAGGTGTGTGCGCATGTTAGGGTATAATCGCTTGCAGGTTGACGTGCGTTCGCGCTGCAGCACTATCGTTAGCTGTGGTGTGTGCGCGTGTTAGGTGCGTGCGTGCGTGGGTTAGAATATAACCGCCCGCAGGCGCGTATTAGAATATAATCGCCAGCAGGAGTGCGCGCATTCGCGCAGTCACTTTAGCGTTAGCGGTGATGTGGGTGCGTGGTAGGGTGTAATCGCCTGCAGGGGCGCGCGCGTGCTCGCCGCCGCGTTAGCATTAGGGGTGGTGTGTACGAGTGAGTGAGGGCTAACTCTGTACGGCGGTAAGCCAGTAGTTCAGCCATGTCTCTCCGAGAGGGCGCTGGTGCGGGAGGGCTGATCACTCGATCGGCGGGGGCCCGGTGGGAGCTGATCGATGCAGTGGAGGAGGGAATGGAGGGGGCGAACGTTGTGCCCCACCTGCCCGGCGAGGGAAGTGGGGCAGACAGCGGCCCCCACAGGCCCCTTTGGTTAACGCCGTCCCTAAGGGACATGCTGTATTGCAGGCCGGGGCCACGTGGAGTTAAAACTCACACCCGCGCACACAGCAGCTGCCGCTAGAAAAAGGCTACGAAACGCTCTACCACCTGCACAATGAATTAGTACGTGTACATGGTGGCCAACACACGATGGCCGCTATGCGCCCAACCACCCACACAATTGACTCACTCACGTATACGTGGTAGCTCCACACGGAAACCACAACCACCATGCCCACATACAATCTGTGCTAATGCTTTTATTTTTGGCGCAAATAAATCCTCGAAAGTAAGCTGTCTAGTCGATACAACCCAAGAGGAGTGTATTGCAAGAACAGCCTTATCTACTGTGGCATACCCACCCAGTCAACAAAGCGTACATCTTGACTTAGAGCTTTCATGACTGCAGGTATTAATATTCTTTGGGTCTTTCGGTAAAGTGACGTAGATAGGTTCAAATTAATAATTTATTGAACCTATCTACGTGGTGGAGCTCAACGGCAGCTGCGAGGAAACAAGTTCGGTACAGCCACAGGTAGGTGCACAATTGGCCATGCGGTATCACGTGACCCAGGTCCTTTGAAGCCGGATATAAAAAGGTGAGACCGGGGAACGAAGGAAAATCCCATCTCCTACATCTTGGCCGTGAAGATCTCGGTCAGTCCTCTCTTCGGCACTCACAGCGTCCGTGTGACGCCAGGCTCTTCAGCGACGAGGTACGAAGTAAGACACTTGGTTGATATTCTTTGGGCCTTTCGTTAAGTCACGTAGATAGGTTCAAGTTAATAATTTAGTGGGGCCCATGTATGGAGTGAAGCCGTCAGGTATGGGGGGCATGGGTGGTGTGGGATTTCGGGGAACCCGAGAGGCAGGTGCCTCCCTGGCAGAAGTTACCTTCCAGAGTTTCAATCGGCAGATGTTTACCACCATCTCCCAACCCCTCTCCACCACCTTGAATCAGCACCATCCAGGGGGAGATTTGCCGCAACACGGTCCAGGGTGCTTGCCAGTATTTGGTTAGCATCCCCACCTGTCCGGAGCCTACACGCAGGGTATGCAGCCACACCTTAGAGCCAGCCGAGTAAAAGGGGAGCTCCACACGGGGAAGGGTGCCCTTCTCTTGCCGCTGGTGGGCAGCCTCCCCCTTCTGGTAGGCCCGGCCATGGGCCACGCCCAGGGTCTCCATTAGGTGCTCCATGGGTTGACTCCCACCCTCCGGTTGTGGTGGGGGGGATGCTGAACAACAGGTCTGCAGGTAGGCGAGACTCACAACCAAACATCATTAGGAATGGGGTCTGCCCAGTAAACGTGTGTACCGTGGTGTTGTAGGTGTAGTGACATGGGAGGGGAGGGGCTGCTGGGGGGCTCTGGGACCCTGGGCGGCCCAGGCGCTTGGGCTCCTTGGCGCCGGGTGCTGGATTCCCAGGCGGCCCAGACGCACTTAAGCTTCCTGGCCAGGGTCTGGTTCATGCGCTCCACCATACCATTCGCCTGGGGGTAGTACACTGTGGTTCGATCCTTCTGGATTCCGAACTCTCAGCACAGCGCCTGAAATAACTTCGCCCCGAACTCACTACCCTGGTCTGTAATGACTCGAATCCCATGTTTGAGCACGTAATGCTCAATAAACGCCTGGGCGACCACAAGGGTCGTCTTATCAGGGACGGCCACTGCCACTTGGTAACGAGTGAAATATTCCACAGCCACGAGTATGTACCGGTTGCCTCGGTGGGATCGCGGGAATGGCCCCTGTAGGTCGACTCTGACCAGCTGGTTAGCTCGGCTGATGCAGAACGGCCTCAAGGGTACCTGATACCATGCCGGTTTTTGCCCGGGTCCGCCATTCACCGTCATGGCCTCCAAGTGGGTGGTCGTGCACCAGCCACAGCAGCTGGGGTCGCACCTGGGCAGGAACACAAACACACCCCGGCTGCCTGGCTTTGGCTAGTTCCCATACCATCTCATCCTTCACGCACAACTGGGAGTAGAACCCACTCCAGGGTCCCTGTAAGGTAGCCTCCTTCTCCCGAAGGGCTGTCACGACAGCCGCCAGGTCTGGGTCCTGCTGTTGTGCCTATCGTAGTTGCTCATTGTCCAAGCCAATGTCCTCTTGGATCCGGCTAGAGTGTCCGCAGGATGGCCCCCCAGGACCCCAGTCTCCTCAGCATGGACCTCTGCGACACACACGCACTCTCACTTGACATACGTGATTTAGTCTCTGTGCTCCCCAAGGGAGCTGCCGCCTGTCAGCAGCGCCGCCCCCCACCCCCCTGTAAAGCACAGGCAGGCCTCCTCGGCCTATGTCGTGGGGCACACCGTGGGTCGCCTTGACAACACATCGGCATTTGCGTGCGTCTGACCAGCCCTGTATTCGATCTGCAGGTTATACTTCTGCAGCTGCGTCAGCCACTGGGCCATCTGCCCCCACGGCTCCTTGAAGGTGAGGAGGAATTGCAAGCCATAATGGTCAGCACGTTCACTACACCTCCGGCCATACAAGTGTAATAAGAGCCTATGTCCGGCTCACGTGGTGATCAGCTGTGCCGGTCCTGCTTTACAGCCAATGGGGGGGAGAGCCTGGGAGCATGGCCCTGGCGTGATCGAGGGGTGCCAGCTAGGGTGATTGGTTCTGATGGTTTTGGCCTCTGCCAATGGGAAGACAAGTCAGGGGCGTGGTCCCGGGAGTTGATGGGGAATCTAGAAGATTTGGCGCAGGCTACCAAGGATTGGCTGGAGCATACCACGTGACCCAGGCATTAAATAAGGGGAGAGATGAACGACACGGGGTCAGACGAAGAACAAAGGAAGAAAGGGGCCACGCGCGAGCGGGGCTCCGAGTGCCACGTGGCGGTGCGTCTCTTGTGGTCTGCCTGCTCACTTCCCGTTGCCTGCCAGCAGCGGGGAGTACTTGTGAACTGGAATAAATAAAAGGACCGATTCCACAAGTCGTCTCCAAGAGTATTATTACACAAGTGTAGTGGGTTCAACTGAGTCGCACACTTAGACTCGGAGGCAGCACATTTATTACTTCAACACAATGGGGTAACTTTACCCCTTAACAAGACAATAACCTAGGGTGGTGACCACACTGGCTAACTACACAGGTTACAAGATAACTATCAACTTCTGACTGGGACCAACAGCATACTGCCCGGGTCCACGTACTGGAAAACTTGAAGATCGGAGATCGTAGACAAAGGGTTTCTTCCCCGGGACGGACAGCCAAGATCCCTCTTGGGACTCGGCTTATATTTTCTCTGACGTGGCCAACTCCGCCCCTAGCCACGCCCCTTTTCCAGAACCTTCACAAAGAACCTCAGTTCCCATCACGTGACCCTCACAGCCCCCTCTCGGGGGCCCCTCTGTCATTCTAACTGGTCACGTGCCCTCTCGGGTCAACTAGACTGTCATGGCCTTACCCGACCTTCCCTTCAGGTCGACACACACCGTGCTCTCTAGGGCCGATACTGCACTTACAGCATGGTGACATCCAGCGATGTCACTACATCACCCCCCCCCCCCCCCCCCCGCTTTGTAAAACACAGCCATCCCGGCTGTCAACTCCCCCAAAATCAGAAAGCTCCCTAGCGTGCCTCATAATTAAAAGTGTCAATGAGCGGTATGTACAATATATACACTATAGAAATATTGTGAGCACAATAAAGACCAGGTTCAGCCAATGACCAATACGACTGATGGGTGTGACAATCAACCGATGGTGTGGGAATGTGTGTTTGTGTGTGGGAGTTACGAGAACTGGACAGTCTTGGAACGAGTCCTTGTAGCCGGGCCCCCAGGCGAGGTGGGCTTGAGCTCCCTGGGAGTCCCGGGGAGAATTCGAAAATGTCCTGACGAGCATAGCATCTGGAGACAACGCAGGCTGCGGCATTGGGGGTGTTAAATGCTCAGATCCTGTGGGCGAGATCACAGAACTCCCCTGAGGACCAACTTCAGTGGGTGCACCCCCCAGCTTGCTCAACACACCCGAAACTTGGCCCTTGTGTACTGGAGATGAGGTGAATTCACAAGGGACAATGAAAGGTTTAAAGCATCAGTGGTGAACGAACCAGCTTCACCGACTGAAGCGAAGTTTAACACACTGTGGCCTGTCGGCCTGAATCACGTCAACCGGCCCTCGCCAGGGTTTATACAATTTGGGCGACGTTTCCACCGGTATTTGACGATAGTGCAGCCAAGAGCCCTGTCACCCGGAGCCCATTTCTTCCCTCAAAGGTGGAGACCCCTCAGCCTCATGTGCTTCCAAAAGTTTCTGAAGGGTAAGGTGCATAGGCTCCGAAATGTAAGCCTTAGACCTGTTCGGCTCAGTTTCCAGTTGGACATCAATCGGGGGGTCATGCTCCCTTCCGTACATTAGAAAAAAATGGCGTGAGGGGCCATTCTATAGGCAACAAGAACCCCGGGAACATGCAAGTCCCAATCGCACTGAGACTGTCTGACCTGCTGGCTTAACATGAAGGTCAGAGTCCTGTACAATCTCTCCACATCCCATCCGTCTGGGGGTGATAGGGAGACGTTCATACTTTTTAGTTCCCAACAAATCATACACCTCTCGGAACAATTTAGAGGAATGCCTCTGTGATAGACGCCGCCGATTGGTTGGGAAGCGGTCAGGCCATCGGCCATCGTGAAAAATATTCGACGCCCACTAAAAAATACTTATTCCCGCGGGACATGGTCGGAAATGGACCGAGGACATCGAGCGCGACAAGCTAATTTATGTAGTGTGATGTACAGAGGCACACGCACACCCAAATTGGAGGCAACACTTTTATTAATATACCTCAACAGGGTAACACTAACTTCCCCGGGTCTGAAAGTTATGTGTTCCTACGCTATCGCTATGTAAGATCAGTTTAGCCATCAACAGACAGGTCAGCCAAACGAGCCACAAACCCCCTCGCGCCCCCCCCCCCCTTTATCCCCTGGCCGCCGCCTCCCCCTCGGGTCGGCCATGCCCACACTTCAGCCAATCAGGAGTCCCTGGCTCACCATGATGTGTCCCTCCAGCTTCTGTTGCACAGTAGCATTTCCGGAGTGCAAGCCTCGCATCACCAACTCCATCAACCGCTGGGAATGTCGCGGGTGCGTTAGTAAGTCCAAACGGAAGCACGCGGAACTCGAACAGTCTCATAAGGGTGGTGAATGCAGTCTTCGGCCGAACCTCCTCCGCCATCTCTACCTGCCAGTACCTGAATGCCAGATCTAGGGTGGAGAAATACCGTGCCCCCACGAGGTTGTCAAAAGTGTCATCGATGCAGCAGATGGGGAAGACATTGCCGAGGGTAACTGCGTTCAGTTTCCTATAATCGAAACAAAACCGCGTCGACCCATCCTTTTTTGTCACGAGCACAACTGGGGCAGACCAGGGGCTCGATGAGGGCTGGATTATGTGATCGCGAAGCATATCCACGACCTCCTCCTTGATCTGGGCCCACTCAGGCACACCCACTTGGTAAATGGGGAGGTTAGTGGGTCGGGCCATACCTGTGTCAATTTGGTGCTTGACGAGGTCAGTCCGGCCAACATCCGAATCGTGCTCACTAAATGTCGGCGTATTCCCGCAGCAACCCCCACAGCTGATCGGCCTCCACCTTGGTTAATTCCGCCCACGGTACCTGGAGTGCGTCGAGCAGGGGAACAACCGCAGCTCGGGGGGTCGGGCCGACCTGCCACGCCAGGTCCCGGTTGTCCTCGGGGCAGCAAGGGTCATCTGCTCAGAGGGGGAACACCAAGTTTCTCGAGTGGTGTGCGTGTAGGGGGTGCACTGTTGCCACTGGGGTGCACCGTTCCACCATGGCTGGGGTGCTGTGAGGGTTAAAGACTCGCAGAAACAGATAGCCCCCGTCATCGTGCACCAACGTGACTGACCCCACGATCCCTTACCATGCCGCCAACTCCAGGTGAGGGTTCAACATTACCTCAACTGATGGTCGGTGAGAGGGGTCAGTGGGAGCCATCACCACCGGCAACAACATCTCAGCGAGGGGGTCAATGGTAATGGCCGACACCAGGGTGGTGGCCATGCGCTTGAAGTGGAGGTGATCCGGCTCCTGTCCCAAAAACAGGATCCTCTCCCCACTGCTCTCCACAGTGGTGCATCGCTGGCGGGGCTGCAGATTGAGCCCCAACTTTTCCAGGAGGTCAGTACCTGCAATGCACTCGTGGCATGACACGCTTGACACGTATAATTTCTGGTTATACACCTGGTGTCTGAGGCGGACCTCAAGCGTGATTCTCCATAGTAGGTGCATTCTTGCGCCACTCGCAGTGTGCAACGCGCGATCCGGGGCCTGTAGACAGCCCAAATCGACCCCGACCATGCTGCAATAGGCTCATGAGCGAGGCTACCGCTCCCATGTCCAGCCCGATAACCTGCCCTTCCACCAATGATGTGGCCCCCTGTGATCCCTGCCACTAGCTCCCACAGCCAGTCGCCCGCAGTCGCCACGTTCTCGGGTGTTGTTGTCAGCATCTGCATGGGGGTCACTCGCTCGCCATTATTATCGTCAACTTGTGTTGGGACCCCGTCAATTGCACCCCTACGTGGTCCACTATCTAGGGGGCGTTGGAGTTTAACCCTGGCAATTGACTAGCGTGTGCAATCTGGGGACAGTCTCGCACAAGATGCCCCCATACGTCGCACAGGTAGCACGTATGGGGAATAGTGGTAGCTCCATAGGAGGCCCCTTACCCACTCCCTCTTCCCCTCCCAATGCGCGTCTGTTCAAGCTGTCTCCAGTTGAGACACTCGCCCGGTTAGCCCCCAAACGTGGAGCATAATCCTTCTACCACCACAGCCATCCCGGGGTGTCCTCTCTGGGTCCCAGGGGCTTCCTTGTCCCCGTCCTTACGGCCCTGGCGAGCTCCTTTTCTTCCTTCTCCTCTGGTAGAATGCTTGCGATGGTCCGCTCTCGTCCCAACCCTCGGAAATGCACACTGTTGTATTTGTAAGTCTTTTCCAAATTCATATTAAGAATAATTCAGCAAATTTTTATTTAAATTAAATAATGAAAACAACCCGCTACGCCTCACAGCACCCAGCATTTGGAGGTCGCAAAATACCATTCAACAACAAACTTCGGAGCAAATGGGGGTTAGAGGCTATCTGAAAATCTCCAGATTGACGAAAGGTCTATGACCCGACATTCCCAAAACGCTCTGGAGGTGCACAAATAATATGCAGGGCCAAAAAAAAAAACACACGCTCAGAGCAGAAACAAACAACGTTACAACTCGCGTTTTCTTTACCGGTTTTCCTTAACAGTAAAAGTTGAAACTCAGCAAAAAGAACAAATCAACGCGATAAGACTGCAGTCTACAATAGTGGCTTTATTAGTAATTCCCTTATTTTACTCGTACTCACCGCATATATATTTTGTGTATCTTTCTATCTACGTGACCTTACCAAAAACCAAAGAATACGAATTCCATCAGTCAAGAAAGGTTAAGTGAAAACTTAGTTACATCTAACCTCAGGACATTAAACTATAACTCGAGTAAAACAGTGCAATCCCTGTATACAGATAGACAACAAACGTTAACAACCCTAGGAATATACGTGGTAATAACCATGGTAAATCACAAACCGAATAAAAATTATTAAATATTAGAACAAGGGTCATCCAGAAGAATAGAAAGTCAAAATAGGTCAACCACGCGCAACTAAGAGAAAATGTATTCCATAGAGAAGCCTCCCCGGCCACCTTTGTCTTCCAGCGGTTCAGCACGAAAACAGGCCAGCCATAAATCCGTATGGAGGGGTCTGGCCTCGGGATGACAACCACTCAGAGGGAGTAGGGGATCAGGGCGGCCACGGGAAGAGACCGCGGGGAGAGGCCGCGGAGGACATCTGTTTTTTTTATTTTCTCTCGCAAGAGACGCGCAGAGGGGGTTTAAGCACAAACGCACATCACGCAGTTCAGTCTGGGTCGAGTCTTGCTCATGTCTTGTGACTCGGCTTGCGACGCAGCGTTGCGAGGGAGGCTCGCAAGGGAGTTGGGGCGGAGGCTTGCCGGCAGGCACCGACACCAACCATGGGTGCCGTGCCTCGAGGAGAGATGGGACGAGGAGGGGTCGTTAGGGGCTGAGTTCGGTATGAGCCGGCAGAGTTGCGCTGACGAGCAATCAGCCGCGAGGAAGGGTAGAAACGCAAGAGCGCCAGCGAGTGCTAGCGAGCGCCAGCGAGCAAAGGGTGTCAGCCATCAGCGGACAAGTGGCGAGCGTCCTGTCGACCCGTCATCCAACAGGGGGAAAAGCCTGACCGGCCGCCCGTGAGGAAGAGGAGAGCACCATCGAATGCGCCGTGTGTTTAATACACACACACATCGACCAGCACCCGCTGGGAACCAAGACATCCAGCAGCAGATGAGCTGCGCGTGCTGACGACGGAATCATCGCGCACCACGACGGCGAGCGTCGTGCCAACTCGTCATCCAGCTGCGGACAAACAGCTGCAAACGGCCATAGAGCACGGGAGCCAAGCCTGCTAGCGCACGAGTGAACGAGCAGCACCAAGCACCGGGCGCCACCGAGCAGAGCGACCGAGCCTCTTCAAGGACAATATCGTGCCGACGCAGCTCATCTAGCTGCTGAGAGAAAAAGCTGGCGGCTCACTGCAGACACGCCCGCGCGAGGGAGCAGGGCGTGAAGCCGCTGGTTGTATACCCCTCCCCCACCCCACAAGCTCGTGACACAGCGCCCGGCCTCTGCTTAAAACAACGAATGTATAAAGGGGACAATCCACATGCACACAACATGCATATCGGGATGAATAAGATTGTTCCAAAAAGTTATCTTTGTGTTTCGAGAAGGGTTGCCATTTCAAGGTGGTGCGTTAAATACCAACTGATCATGAAAAGCAGTTGCTGCCCGTCGAGTTACATGAATACGATTGTTAGACGTATTTTAGTCATTCGTTTTCGCTAATTGCATTATCTTGACAATGAATTCATTGACGTATACTTATTGCCTTTCGTATGACTATCGTTGCATGCCTGTTTTAAAGACTCTACCTGTCGCCGAATATGCTCGCGTTACTCTGTGGAATGAACTGATTGTTATACCATTGAACTTAGAAAGGAAACACTCAAACACTTCTGTGTTATCGTCTTGGTTCTTTCGGTAAAGTCACGTACAAGGGAAGTAATAAAATAATAAAAATAAAACATAACAAAATAATTCTCACGACGTTTCGGCCACAACGCAATCAGCCGTCTTCAGGTGGAAAACAGGTCTGTCGAGAAGGCAGAGTCTGAATGGCACGCCCCAGGCTTGGAGCGACTATTCATGCTGGGATGGAGGGGGGGAGAGCGCCTTGACTAAATAATTTGCATATCAAAAGGAATTTAGCATATTTATGGGAAATGCAGATATGCGATTAGTACTACTTGTGAAATGCGTAGGAGGTTTGGCGAGGGGTTTAAAGTCATTATGCCGTGCATTATGCAGGATTAGCAGTATCAAAGGGAGGGAGTAAGGTTAGAATTAATAAAGAAAAGGAATGTTAATAATATGGCGCCGCAGCAACTAATATGCTTATAGACTATACATTGTAATATTACACTATGTATTATTCTACCCACCCAACTGTATACCACACTGCTGTTTATTCACTATACAATTACGATACTATATATTACCTTATACATTGTATTAAACATTACACTTTAATACTATTTATTATTATACAATATGCTATACACTATACCATTGACCGTCGTGTGAAAGGTACTAAGAGGAAGTAACGAAATATGTCAATGGGAGAGTGGTGGTGGTGGTCCCGTCTGTAAAAGACGTAGTTCCAGACATACAGTACCCTGGCGTTTACAAACTAAGTTGCCTCTGTGGTAGCAGTTACATTGGAGAAACCAAACGACACGTCTCGGACCGCATCCGTGAACATAAAGCAGACTTGAAACACGGTAGGACAAACACCTCAGCCGTGGCAGATCACTGTTACAATTCAGTGGGCTCACATAATATGGACTTCTCCAAGACAGAGGTTCTCTGCAAGCCATCCGGCTGCCATGAGAGGTTCGTCCATGAGGCGATCCACATATACAAACACAGAGACAATTTCAACCGAGAAGATGGATTCTGGCTCAGCAATCATTGGAAGGACGTAATACACCATTTCGGATCTTAACTGATTGTGTTCACGTTTACGGTGACTTTCAGACCGCAGTCCACTCACTGACATTGACTATATATCTTGTATTCTCCGCAGGGAATGGATTCTTTGCTCCGCTGCATGCTTCCAACCACCACTCTCCCATTGACATATTTCGTTGCTTCCTCGTAGTACCTTTCACGCGACAGTCAATGGTATATTGTATAGCATATTGTATAATAAATAGTATTAAAGTGTAATGTTTAATACAATGTATAAGGTAATATATAGTATCGTAGTTGTATAGTGAATATACAGCAGTGTGGTATACAGTTGGGTGGGTAGAATAATACATAGTGTAATATTACAATGTATAGTCTATAAGCATATTAGTTGCTGCGGCGCCATATTATTAACATTCCTTCCCTTTATTAATTATAACCTTACTCCCTCCCTTTGATACTGCTAATCCTGCATAATGCATGGGCATAATGACTTTAAACTCCTCGCCAAACCTCCTACGCATTTCACAAGTAGTACTAATCGCATATCTGCATTTCCTATAAATATGATAAATTCATCTTGATATGCACTCCGCAGGGAATGGATTCTTTGCTTCGCTGCAAGCTTCCCACCACCACTCTCTCGTTGACATATTTCGTTGCTTCCTCTTAGTACCTTTCACACGACGGTCAATGGTATAGTGTATAGCATATTGTATAATAATAAAGAGTATTAAAGTGTAATGTTTAATACAATGTATAAGGTAATATATAGTATCGTAATTGTATAGTGAATATACAGCAGTGTGGTATACAATTGGGTGGGTAGAATAATACATAGTGTAATATTACAATGTATAGTCTATAAGCATACTAGTTGCTGCGTTGCCATGTTATTAACATTCCTTCCCTTTATTAATTCTAACCTTACTCCCTCCCTTTGATACTGCTAATCCTGCATAATGCACGGGCATAATGACTTTAAACCCCTCGCCAAACCTCCTACGCATTTCACAAGTAGTACTAATCGCATATCTGCATTTCCCATAAATATGCTAAATTCCTCTTGATATGCAAATTATTTAGTCAAGGCGCTCTCCCCCCCTCCATCCCAGCATAAATAGTCGCTCCAAGCCTAGGGCGTGCCATTCAGACTCTGCCTTCTCGACAGACCTGTTTTCCACCTGACGACGGATGCTTGCGTTGTGGCCGAAACGTCGTGAGAATTATTTTGTTATGTTTTTTATTGTTTATTTTATTACTTCCCTTGTACGTGACTTTACCGAAAGAACCAAGATGATAACACAGAAGTGTTTGAGTGTTTCCTTTCTAAGTTCATGCGTAACTATCTTATTTATAAGAACTGTATCCTGTGTGGAGGCTGCTCGCCTCTGTCTCCATCGTCCCCTCCGTATCATTACCCCCTTGCTGTCTGGTGGGGTCCGGACTTTCGTCCCCCATCTGCTCCCTATCCTGTACCCCCCGTGAGTGCTGCGGATCGTGTGTGCATGCTCCCCCTGCGCTGATGTTGGCCGCGGAGCGCAAGTTGCCGCCGCCGTGCGCGCGAGATAAACAGCACAACAATGCGCAGCCGATTACGCGCTCGAGCCGCGGGGTTGGGGGTCAGGGGCCCACCACCGCGCCGCACTTACGCAAGTAACGAGCACACGCAAGCGGGGCACACGCCGACACAACGACTCAAGTTGCCGCCGCCGTGCGCGCGAGATAAACAGTACAACAATGCGCAGCCGATTACGCGCTCGAGCCGCGGGGTTGGGGGTCAGGGGCCCACCACCGCGCTGCACTTACGCAAGTAACGAGCACGCGCACGATCGCACAAAGCTAACAGCTTCAATGCGCACAGCGGTTTCGCACACGCGAGCGGGGCACACGCCGACACAACGACTCGTCCCCTCCCGCACTCGCGCGCGTACGTCAACACAAGTATCGTACAAGGACGATTCTCCTCTCACACGGCTGCGTAGGCACGCAAACACACAAAAGCGCTCTCCCCCCTCCTCTTCTCGCTCCCCCCGGCCGCGCGATCACAGCGCGCTCCGGCGCCGCGGCTCGCGGGTTCACCGTGTGCGGCTTGCGGGTTTTACCGAGCGCGGCGTGCACACACGCGAGCGACGCCCACGCTCGAGCGAGAGCACGTAAAACCCCCCTCTTGCGCGGCCGCGCGTTTATACAAATACACTGTGCACTCCCCGGGCGTTAACACACACACCTCCGTACCCGCACAATCGTACAGAGACCACGGCCTTTACGCATACAACGACCACACACCCGCGAATGCAGCGCACGCTAATACCACGTGCAAAAATACCCAACAACACGGTTTTATTACTACGCTCGAGATTTTATTAGCCCTTGTTAACCAACCGAGCCACCCGTGTGTGTGTGCGGGCCAGCAAGGCGCTTCTAACCCACACTCTGGCTGGCGTGCAGCCCTATTCTATGCTGCGCTCTCTGTTAAACCGCTTTCCTCTCGTCCTTAGCCCGAACTAACCCTTCTCCTACGGATCCTACTCTCTGCTCTGAGGTGTTGTAAGGCGCGTAATACGATACCGTCTGTAGTCCTTGGTGACCTTGCGGCGCTCAGATCGTCCTGCAGACAATTTAGCGGCTCGCCCGATGACTCCTTCGTCGCTGACTCCGTGTCACTACTCCAGAAGAAGAGAGAGTCCCCTACTCTGACCTCTGTCTTTTATACTATTCACATCAAAGGGTAGGCGCCCCCGTCCCGACCGCCTTGGTCTCTCGACCAATCCTGAGCCTAGGATTTCCCGCCCTTTTGCGATCCCGCCGGCTTTTAACCTTTTGACCACTCAGTAGCCCCGGGTCCTGATCCCAGCTATCCGCCTTGCTGACCCGTGTTTTTGTTTGTATGCGTTTCTAACTGCGGGGCTCTCTGAGCTCGCCGTGGTCGTGCGATCTCAAATCCGCCCACGGCGCCGCAGTGTTACTTGGCCTGGGAAGGGTCCTGTCCAATTCCCTGGCCCTGAGAAACCGTGGGGTAACCCCCCGAGGGGGCCCTCGGGTGAAAACTCAGGGTAGGTGACCCGACCACGAGGCCCTACGTGGGTGCGGGTGCATGCTTATGTGGGGGGGCAGATGGGGGGAAGTGCGGTGGGGGAAGCTGGGCGGCTCCCTGGCTCGGCAGAGCGGCCCCGTCGCTGTGGCACCACATAGCCCCCCGGGGTGCCAGTCCCCGTCCCGGGTTGACTGGAGCACCTCGCCTGGGTTGCCCCCTCGAGGTATCGCCGCGGGGTCCGCGGGATTCGCCCGGCCCTTGTGGCTGGCCTCGGGGGTGGCGGCTCCGTCTCCTGGGGCTCCGGCGGTGGTCTCCTCCTCCATTCCAACGGCTCCCCTCGGCCTCTGGCACCTGCGGGCTGGGGAACAAACTCAGAGGCGGTGGGGTTTAAGGGTCGCCGTCCTCGTCGCCCCCGGCCCCGCCCGGGGCCCCTCGGAGCCCGGGGCTCCGTGGGGCCCATATACTGCGCGAGGCCCCCGGGCACGGGGGGTGGGGGGACCCCGGGGTTTCGGGGTACTTGGACGGCGGGGCTCCCCCCCTCGGGGGCTGCTCGCCACGGCTTCAGTCGGCGGATGTTGACCACCATCTCCCGGCCCCTCTCTCCTCCCTGAATCAGCACCGTCCATGGTGAGATCTGCCGTCTCACAATCCAGGGTCCTCGCCAGTAGGTGGTCAGCTTCCCCACCTGTCCGGCACCGACGCGGGGAGTGTACAGCCACACCTCGGAGCCCGCAGTGTAGAAGGGGGGCTCCATGCGGGGTCGGGCGCCCTGCTCTTGCCGCTGGTGCGCGGCCTCTCCGTGCGGGTAGGCTCGGCCCCTGGCCCCTCGCAGGGTCTCCAGCAAGTGCTCCACGGGGTGGCTCCCTTCCTCCTGTTGCGGTGGAGGGACACCGAACAGCAGATCTGCGGGCAGGCGAGACTCGCGACCAAACATCATTAGGAACGGGGTCTGTCCTGTAGATGTGTGAACGGCGGTGGTGTAGGCGAACAGGGCATAGGGGAGGTGTTCGTCCCAGTCCTGTTGATTCGCGGCCGCCATGCGTTTAAGCTTCCCGGCCAGAGTTCGCCTGGGGGTGATACGCCGTGGTTCGGTCCTTCTGGATCCCGAACTCTCGGCACAGTGCCTGGAATAGTTCGGCCTCGAATTCACTACCCTGGTCGGTAATGACTCGTTCGGGGATCCCGCACTTAAGTACGTAGTTTTCCACGAAGGCCCGGGCCACTACGAGGGCTGTTTTATCCGGGATAGCCACCGCCACGGGGTAGCAGGTGAAGTACTCCACCGCTACGAGAATATATCGGTTGCCCCGGTGGGATCGCGGAAAGGGCCCCTGCAGGTCGATTCCGACCAACTGATTCGTCCGACTGACTCGGAACGGCCTCAGGGGTACCTGGTACCTCGCCGGCTTATGCCCACACTGCTGACAGGCCCGGCAGCCCTGCACCCAGGCGGCCACATCTTGCGCCAATTTAGGCCAGAGATACTGGCGACGCAGAGTCTCCCGGGTGCGCCGTTCCCCATCATGGCCCCCGAGCGGGTGGTCGTGTACCAGTCGTAGCAGTTGGGGTCGCACATGGGCGAGAACGCAGATGCACCCCGGCTGCCCAGCGTCGGCCAGTTCCCTCACCACCCCGTTTTCTACACACAACCGGGCATACAAACCGCTCCAGGGCCCTGGTAGTGCATCCTTCTTCTCTCGCAGTGCCGCCTCCACCGCCGCCAGATCCGGATCCCGCTGCTGGGTTTGTCGCAGCTGCTTGTCGTCCAAGCCCGGGAAGGCGCAGCCGACATCCTCTTGGATCCGCCCGGTTGGGGTGGGGTGATCCGTCTGTCCCCGGGCTCCTTCTGCAGGGGTTCCTGCGGCGCACACCGCACTCTCTCTCGGGGGGGGGAGTTTAGTTTCCGCGCGCTCCTTGGGTTCTGCTGCCTGTTGGCAGCGTTCTCCCGTGAAGCACGGGCAGGCGTCTCCCTCCCTCGTCTCAGCGCGCACCGCGGGCCGCCTTGACAAGACGTCCGCGTTCGCATGTGTCCGCCCCGCTCGGTACTCGATCTGCAGGTTGTACTCCTGCAGCTGCGCCAGCCATCGAGCCATCTGCCCCCGCGGTTCCTTGAATGTAAGGAGGAACTGCAGTGCATAATGATCGGTGCGCACACGACATCTCCTGCCATACAAGTACGGTCGGAACTGTTTACACGCGAAAATCACGGCATACAGTTCCTGACGGGTTACGCAATAGTTCAGCTCGGCCCCGCTCAGGGTCCGACTGGCGTACGCGATGACCCGCTCCGTCCCACCCTGCACTCGCGACAGCACCGCGCCCAGCCCACTGCTGCAGGCGTCAGTGTCCAAAATAAAATCGGTGGTGAAATCTGGGAAAGCCAAGGTGGGGGTGTGGGTGAGGTGGTCTTTGAGTGTGGTGAAAGCCGTCTGGCAGGCCTCCGACCACTGATAGGGGTTCTTAGGGGAGGTGAGTTGGGTGAGGGGGCGTGCAATCTCACTGAATCCCTTTACAAATCGACGGTAATAAGTGGCGAGTCCCAAGAATGACCTGATCTCCGTCAGGTTCCTCGGCCGCGGCCAATCCACTACGGCACGCACCTTCTCGGGATCGGTGCTCACCCCTGCCTCGCTGACTCGGTGTCCGAGGTACCCCACCTCGCGCTGCACAATGTAACACTTACGCGGCTTGAGCTTGAGATGGGCTGCTCGCAGTCGCTGGAATACTTCCCGCAGCCTGGACCAGTGTTCGGACAGCGACCTAATGAACACTATTACGTCGTCCAGGTAAATCAGGCACTGTTCCCACTGCAAGCCCCGCATCACCAACTCCATCAACCGCTGGAACGTCGCGGGCGCGTTAGTGAGTCCGAACGGCAACACTCGAAACTCAAACAGGCCCATCGGGGGGGTGGTGAATGCTGTTTTTGGCCGATCCTCCTCCGTCATCTCCACCTGCCAGTAACCGGACGCCAGATCGAGGGTGGAAAAATACCGCGCTCCTGCGAGACTGTCGAAGGTGTCGTCGATGCGTGGGATGGGAAAAGCGTCGCCGAGGGTGACTGCGTTCAATTTTCGGTAATCAACGCAGAACCGAGTCGATCCGTCCTTTTTCGTTACCAGTACCACCGGGGCAGACCAGGGGCTCGCGGAGGGCTGGATTATGTTATCGCGTAGCATATCCGTGACTGCCTCTTTGATCTGGGTCCGTTCAGGCGCGCCCACTCGGTATGCGGGGAGTTTGATGGGTCGGGCTGCACCTGTGTCAATTTGGTGCTTGACCAGGTCGGTCCGGCCCACGTCCGAATCGTGCTCACTGAACACGTCGGCGTACTCCCGCAATAACCCGCGCAGCTGATCGGCCTCCCCCTTAGGTAAGGCTGCCCAAGGCACATGTAACGCATCCTGCAGTGGAACAATCTCGGCTCGGGGGGTCGGGCCGACCCGCCAGGCCAGATCCTAGCTGTCCTCGGGGCGGCCAGGGTCCTCCGCCCAGAGTGCGAACACCGAGTCGTTCGAGTGACGAGCGTGCAGGGGGTGTACGGTGGCTACCGGGGTGCGTCGTCGTATCATTGCCGGGGTACTGTGTGGGTTAAACACACGTATAAACAGCCGGCCCCCATCTGCGTTTACCAGTGTGGCTGACCCTACCACCCCGTATCGCGATGCCAACTCCGGGTGAGGAGTCAGCATTACCTCGCCCGATGGTCGGTGGGTTGGGTCGGTGGAGAGGGTTGCCACTGGCACCAGCATCTCGGCGAGAGGCCCGATGGTGACGGCCGACACCAGCGTAGCGGCCACGGGTGTGAAGCGTGGGCGATTCGGCTCCTGTCCTAGGAACGGAATCTGCTCCCCGCTGCCCTCCACCGTAGCGCATCGTTGCCGGGGCTGTACGTTAAGTCCCAACTTTTCCAGGAGGTCCGTTCCTGCAATGCACTCGTGGCACAACACACTCGAAACGTAGAATTCCTGTGTGCACACCTGGTTTCCTAGACGGACCTCGAGGGAGACCTTCCCCAGCAACCCCATCCCGGCTTCGCTTGCCGTGTGCAGCGCGCGATCCGGGGCCTGCAGGCAGCCCACATCCACCCCGAGCATGCTGCAGTGCGCGGCGCTCAGGAGAGAGGCCACGGTGCCCGTGTCCAGCAGGATCCGGGTGCGCTGCCCGTTCACCTGGCCTTCCACCAGCGACGTGGCTCCCGTTATCCCTGCCACCAGCTCCCGCAGCCAATCGCCCGAGGTCCCCGCGCCCTTGGGTGTTGTCGTTGTAACCTGTTTATGGATCACTCGCTCGCCATTATTACCGTCTTTTTGCATCGGGACCGCTTCGATTGCACCCCCAGATGGTCCACTCTCTAGGGGGCGTTGGGGTTTTAACCCCGGCGCGTTTCTAGCGCGGGCGATCTGCGGACAGTCTCTCATGAGATGCCCTCGCCGGTCACACAGGTAACACGCACGGGGGCCGTCCCGTAGGAGCCCCCCCGTCCGTTCCCTACCCCCCCTCTGGCACGCCGCTGCCCCGACTCTGCCTCTAGTCGAGCCACTCTCCCAGTTAATCCTCCTACCTCGGCCTGGACCGTCTCTACCATTGTCTCCAGCGCAGTCATGTGTGCCCGTACTTGGGTTACCTTGTTGTCTACCTGGGTTACCTGGCCGGAGACATCCTTTATACCCGTTTGTATACCGGCAACCCATCCCGGGGTTGTCTCGCGGGACACTGGAGGCTCTCTTTCCCGGCCCCTTACCGTCCTCGCGAGCTCCTGTTCCTCCTCCTTGTCTTCCGAGAGCAGGCTCGCAATGGCGCGCTCCCGTCCCAGCCCCCGGAGCTGCGCGCGTTCGCTGTGAATTCTTTCACACTTACGTGCGCGCTCGACAAGGGCGTTAAAGGGAAGACGTGGGCAGCTCATGTCTGGCTGCCACCACGCCGTGCAAGACAGGTACCGCTGGATTTTCTCGGCGGCCAGTTCCTCAATAACATCAGTTGCGTACCCCGGGCGTGCGATCTTTGTTAACTCGCGCACATCCTCGGCGTAATCACGTAGATCTTCGCCAGGTTGGCGACGGCGCGCCTCTAAGGCCGATTTTGCTTCCTCCTCGTCACGCGTGCCAAAACGCTGATCGAGTCGGCGCATCAGCTCCTCTAGCTGTGTCTGTGCGCTCGCGGGTAACGCTTCTACAAAATCGGCTGCCCGCCCATCAAGATTCATATTAAGTTGACGTACTGCCTGCGCGTCCGTCCATCCATTAATTTCCTTGGCCCCTAAGAGATTGCGGGCGAATGCCTTCCACGAAGGGGCCCCCCGGCCGGTAAATATTAGTCTTATTTTAGCGTGATGTAACGCGGGGGTCCGTACAGCTTCTGACACCAATTTGTGGAGGCTGCTCGCCTCTGTCTCCATCGTCCCCTCCGTATCATTACCCCCTTGCTGTCTGGTGAGGTCCGGACTTTCGTCCCCCATCTGCTCCCTATCCTGTACCCCCCGTGAGTGCTGCGGATCGTGTGTGCATGCTCCCCCTGCGTTGATGTTGGCCGCGGAGCGCAAGTTGCCACCGCCGTGCGCGCGAGATAAACAGCACAACAATGCGCAGCCGATTACGCGCTCGAGCTGCGGGGTTGGGGGTCAGGGGCCCACCACGGCGTCGCACTTACGCAAGTAACGAGCACACGCAAGCGGGGCACACGCCGACACGACTCAAGTTGCCGCCGCCGTGCGCGCGAGATAAACAGTACAACAATGCGCAGCCGATTACGCGCTCGAGCCGCGGGGTTGGGGGTCAGGGGCCCACCACCGCGCCGCACTTACGCAAGTAACGAGCACGCGCACGATCGCACAAAGCTAACAGCTTCAATGCGCACAGCGGTTTCGCACACGCGAGCGGGGCACACGCCAACACAACGACTCGTCCCCTCCCGCACTCGCGCGCATACGTCAACACAAGTATCGTACAAGGACGATTCTCCTCTCACACGGCTGCGTAGGCACGCAAACACACAAAAGCGCTCTCCCCCCTCCTCTTCTCGCTCCCCCCGGCCGCGCGATCACAGCGCGCTCCGGCGCTGCGGCTCGCGGGTTCACCGTGTGCGGCTTGCGGGTTTTACCGAGCGCGGCGTGCACACACGCGAGCGACGCCCACGCTCGAGCGAGAGCACGTAAAACCCCCCTCTTGTGCGGCCGCGCGTTTATACAAATACACTGTGCGCTCCCCGGGCGTTAACGCACACACCTCCGTACCCGCACAATCGTACAGAGACCACGGCCTTTACGCATACAACGACCACACACCCGCGAATGCAGCGCACGCTAATACCACGTGCAAAAATACCCAACAACACGGTTTTATTACTACGCTCGAGATTTTATTAGCCCTTGTTAACCAACCGAGCCACCCGTGTGTGTGTGCGGGCCAGCAAGGCGCTTCTAACCCACACTCTGGTGGCGTGCAGCCCTATTCTATGCTGCGCTCTCTGTTAAACCGCTTTCCTCTCGTCCTTAGCCCGAACTAACCCTTCTCCTACGGATCCTACTCTCCGCTCTGAGGTGTTGCAAGGCACGTAATACGATACCGTCTGTAGTCCTTGGTGACCTTGCGGCGCTCAGATCGTCCTGCAGACAATTTAGCGGCTCGCCCGATGACTCCTTCGTCGCTGACTCCGTGTCACTACTCCAGAAGAAGAGAGAGTCCCCTACTCTGCCCTCTGTCTTTCATACTATTCACATCAAAGGCTAGGCGCCCCCGTCCCGACCGCCTTGGTCTCTCGACCAATCCTGAACCTAGGATTTCTCGCCCTTTTGCGATTCCGCCGGCTTTTAACCTTTTGACCACTCAGTAGCCCCGGGTCCTGATCCCAGCTATCCGCCTTGCTGACCCGTGTTTTTGTTTGTATGCGTTTCTAACTGCGGGGCTCTCTGAGCTCGCCGTGGTCGTGCGATCTCAAATCCGCCCACGGCGCCGCAGTGTTACTTGGCCTGGGAAGGGTCCTGTCCAATTCCCTGGCCCTGAGAAACCGTGGGGTAAACCCCCGAGGGGGCCCTCGGGTGAAAACTCAGGGTAGGTGACCCGACCACGAGGCCCTACGTGGGTGCGGGTGCGTGCTTATGTGGGGGGGCAGATGGGGGGAAGTGCGGTGGGGGAAGCCGGGCGGCTCCCTGGCTCGGCAGAGCGGTCCCGTCGCTGTGGCACCACACCTGCGTTGAGATATGAATCTGGAGACCTAGCATAACATAACACACTAAGATATAATCAATAAATGTTTAAGCAAGAATAATTGTTTTATCCCGATTGATACGACACTGGGCAGCGAAGCTAGGCCCAATTATCATAACTGGCCACATGAACATAATCGCAAGCATTCGCATAAATTGATACGATTATCTCCCCAATTAGCAACCTATGCGCGTAAAACGACACTACTGTATTGGCTCGGTATGGGGGCTGTAGGCAGGGGGTCGTGTCGGGCCGTGACACTGTGCGTGAACCCAACAGGACACGTGACCGGAGAAAGGGGGGCCAGGGGCCCCAGGGGGATCACGTGGTTGGGGTTCGGGTCTTCCCGAAGGATCGGGAAGGGGGTGTGTGGCCTGGGGCGGAGCTGGCCACGTCGGAGTGGTTATAAGCGGGGCGTGGACGGAGAGCTGGGCTGTTCTGTACTGTTCTGCTGCTGGGTCATCTCTGGGATGAAGCTCTCCGGTCTCTGCTCGTGGACCAGGCGGCGTGCTGGGCTGTCCTGGTCCAGTGATGTAGTACCCCCGTGGGTTAGCTAAGTTAGGAATGGTGGCTACCACCTTAAATCGTTATGTTAAGTGTTACTTGTTGTGTTAGCTAATAAATAGTGTTGCCTCAAAAGTCCAGTGTGTGCCTGAATTCAACCCACTACACATTTAATGCAGCTTTTGCCTCTTCACGGTCGCACGCACCGAAGCGTTGGCTGAGGTGGTGAATTAACTCATCCCAATGCGCTTGGGAACTTGTGGGTAGTGCCTCCACAAAGTCGGCTGCCCTCGCATCCAAATGGATGTTTAACTGCTGCAGCGCCTGTGCATCTGGCCAGCCATTAATCTCTCTTGCATACGTGAGGTTACAGGCAAATTATTTATATGATGGTATCCCTCGCCCAGTAAACACGTATCTTACTGTTGCTTGGCCTCCTGCTGGTGAGGCGCCCATCTCCCTTGGACGCATGGGGAGTCGTACCTCTTCTGACACCATTATGTGGGGCCCGACGTCCACCCCGCCACCCTCACGGGAAAGTTGGGCGCAACATCCGCCCATTCTTCCCCCTCCTCCACTGCGACGGGCTGCCCTTGCCTGGCACCCTCCGATCGAGTAACTGGGCCCCCTTGATTAGCGGTGTCGCTAAGGGACATGCTGTATTGCTGGGTGGGGCCGCGTGGAGTTAAAACACGCGCCTGCGCACACAACAGCTGTCGCGAGCAAAAGGCCACGAAACGCTCTACCACCTGCGCAATGAATGTGTGCGTGGTGGCCCACACACGATGGCCACTACGCGCCCAACCACCCACACAATTGACTCACTCACGTATACGTGGTAGCTCCACACGGAAATCGCAACCACCACGGCACATACAATCCGTGATAATACTTTTATTTTCGGCGCAAACAAACCCTCGAAAGTAAGCTGTCTAGTCGGTACGACCTGGGAGTAGTGTATTGCGAGAAAAGCCTTATCTACGGCTGCCTACCCACCGAGTCAACCAAGCGTCTTACCTCGTACCTCGCAGCTGCAGTCGCTGGCATCACACGGACGCTGTGATTGGCGAAGAGAGGACTGGCCAATATCTTGGCGTTCTTATATCCGACTACAACATAACCTGGGTCACGTGATAACACGAGGCCAAGCGTGCGCCTACCTGTGGCCTTACCGAACTTGTTTCTCGCAGCGGGCGTTGAGCTCCCCCGACATTGTTTTCTTTTCCCCGCTCTTTTCACTCTGGCCCACGCGGACGCTGTATTCAGGAATGTGCGACTCATCGCAGCTAACCCGGTAATCTTTTTGCGCCCATACACTATGAAGCCAATTCAGGGGCACTGCTATGTGAACTGTCCTGCTGCGTCGAGCCAATCTCCTGGCATCGAGAAACCATTGGACATTCCACAAAGGAATCCTTGGATAAAAACCCAACTGCCAGGCGACCCAACGTCAGGACACCACGTGTGTGCGACGTGTGTGTATTCAGTGTGGAGGTCGGGGGGGGGGTCGCGGTGCCTGCAGAGTGGCTTCGAGGCCGTGGCACCACACAAGGCACTTTGTGAGTTGGAGAAGCATTTAAGTTACCGCCATATAATGAAAATATTACCAAAAGTTTGATGATTGCGCCTAAACGTTCTGTAAGAAAATAACAGTATGTAAAGTCACAATTTTACAATGGAAACAAAATCATAGGGAAGCATCAAGAATGAGCCGAACTCAATGCACGTGTAGTGGGTTCCACGGAGGCAACACGTTTATTCTACAACCCCAACAGGGTAACTACATAAACGTATACAGGTTAATGACATAGGTGGTAACTACCACTGTTAACTAGACCACAACGGGGTAATTACATAACCGGATCAGTCAGTAACACACTGCCTGACCCACGATGCCGAGCATAAAGACCGAAGACCGAGGATTGAAGAGACGTAGCACAGATGAGTTCCATTCCAACAAACAGCCTCGATCGGCTTTCGGGACCTCCCTTTTATGCCCCTGAGCATGGCCCGGCTCGGCCCTCGGCCACGCCCCCTTCTAGATCCTACGAGAAGGTTCTGGGCCATACATCACGTGTCTGTCTCGCCACCTTTTGGCCTCCCTCATTATCCTGCTCTGGTCACGTGCCCTTGTGATGCCGCCACCGCGAAGTCGTTCGGCAGGCACCAAATCCCCGACCTCGCCACCACCAAGCAACGGAGCCGACCCCGCGTCCCCCTCACCTCACATGAACACACCCGCACTCATTTCCCCCCCCCCCATAGAGCTCCGAGGGGAGGTCGCCTGGCCGACCGGTTTTTATCCGAGAGACCCTTATCGGGATTAATTCTCACGGTTTCCGGCGATCAGGGAATTGGATGACCTCCCCCGTGCTACGTGGCACCGCGGCGCTGCGGCCGGCCTTAATATGGTGTGGTCACGGCGTGGGGCATTCGGCCACCGCGGTTGAGGCGCATTTCCCCCCACACACACCCCCACGAGTCGACGGGGCAAGCAGGGGAGGCACGGGACAGCATGAATAGCGGGATCACAGGGGCTGTTGCGCATAGTCATGGAGGGTTGGGATAATTGCGCTTGAGCGCGCAGGCCCCATTGTTAGGGAGGGTAAGGGATTAATTAGGATTTACGCCTTGCACGCAGCACACTGATTAGCATATCAACAGCGCCCAGAACCGCCGTGCGCGTGCCAGAGGATCGCGAGCCCATTGTTTAGCGCAGCATCCCCTTTGAGGTAGGGAGGATAAATAGAGGGGCGCAGAGGGGAAATAGCTCTCTTCTCTCCAGGCCAGCGGACCAGCAGGAGTTCCAGCCAGCGACCCAGACGTCCGTGCGACGCATCGAGGTGCGCTGTGAGCGCAGAAAGCAGCGAACCTCCGCGGGCACCAAACAGTGAGTGGAGAGGTGAATGTAGGGTAGCGTAAGCCGATAAATAGGGAATAGGTACAGGTTTGGGTGGAATAGACCAGCCTCGTCGACTCACTGATTCAACATCAATTCGCAGGTAGCATATAATAAATCATTAATAGCGAAGCGTGGTCTCGCGTGATCTTGTCGTGCAGCGTGAGCGTGTGGGTGCGCTGTGTGCACAGTGGTTCGCCACGTGAGTGAGCGCTGCGCCGAGCTGAGCGCGCGGGTTGCGCGTGGGTACGCAGTGATTCTGTAGTGCTGCGGCTCGCCTCGGGGGAGCGCTGCGCAGAGGGGTGCGTGAGTGGGTGTCGCGTGTGTTCGCTCCGTGTGTGATGCAGGTGCGCGAGTATAACGTGAGTTGAGTTGGAGTGCGCGGAGCGGCGTGTGTGTGGGCGTGCGTGCGTTCGCTCCGTGTGGGTTGCAGGCGCGCGATTGGGAAGGGAAGTATCGTAGTAGAGAGGGGCAGGATACTACTCGGTAATTGACCATGCCCATTGCGCGGACCCGCGGTGGAGGGGAATCCTCGAGCGGCGGCTTCCACACCATGGGTGAGGAGCTCAGCGGCGGTTCGCACAGCAGCGGGGGAGCGAGGGATGATGTTGGCCCGGCCGTTGGCATTGTCGAGGGAGGGATCTCGGGGGCTAGCGACCTCGACAAAGTGGTGTCAGAAACGGGACGATCCCCCGCACCCCCAAGGGAAAGAGGCCCCCCAACCCAGATTAAAATCAAATGCACATTTACGGGCAAAGGAATTCCATCATGGAAATCGTTTGCCCGCAGCATCAGGGGGGCTAAAAAGGTTAATGGGTGGACAGATGAGGAGGCGTTGCAGCAGTTAGAACTACATTTAGATGGACGGGCAGCTGACTTTGTGGAAGCTTTGCCCGCAAGCGCTCAAACTCATTGGGAGGAACTAATGTGCCAACTCGAAGAGCGCTTCGGCAAGTATGATGAGGAGGAGGCGCAGGCGGCATTAGAGGCACGCCGCCGCCAACCCGGCGAAGATTTACGAGATTACGCCGAGGATGTACGCATGTTGACCCAGCTCGCGTACCCAGAGTACGAGGCAAAAATAATTGATGGCCTCGCCGCCGGGAAGGTCCAGCGATATTTGGCACACACCCCGTGGTGGCAGCCAAATGTCGACGGTGCACGCCTCTCCTTTGACACCCTCGTCAAGCGCGCGCGCAAATGCGAGAAACTCTCGGGTGAGCGCACGCAGCCTCGAGGGAGGGGACGAGAGTGCGCCGTAGCGAGCCTACTCTACGACGAGGAGGAAGAGCTCGCCACCGCAGTAAAGGGACGGGCAAGGGAGCCCCAGAGACCCAGCGAAACAACTCCGGGGTGGGTAGCTGGGTTACAGGCAGGTATGGGAGATATGATAAACCAAGTAGGTGATAGGGTAACCCACGTAGGTGAGAATGTGACCAAACTGCAATCCGCCGTTGAGACCATCCGATCCGAAATGGGGGACCTACGCGCCACGGTAGGAGGGTTATCTGGAAGGGTAGCCCGACTAGAGGCGGAGGGTGGACAGCGGCATAATGGGGGGGGGAGGGAGTGGGCAGGGGGCCCACTACGGAGCCGCCCCCCCTCCCCGGGCATGTTATATGTGCGATCGCCGAGGGCATCTAGTGAGGGACTGTCCTGAAATCACCCGAGCTAGACAGACGCGGGGGTTAAACTCCAATGCCCCCTAGAGAGCGGACCAACTAGGGGTACAATCGACGCGGTCCCGATACAAATAGACGATAATGAGAATAATGGCGAGCGAGTGATCTCCACACAGGTTCCAGCAACAACGCCCACGGAAACGGTGACTCCTGGCGACTGGCTACGGGAGCTGGTGGCGGGGATCACGGGGGCCACGTCGCTGGTGGAAGGGGAGGTTAACGGAGTGCGTACCCGAATCCTGCTGGACACGGGGGCAGTGGCCTCGCTCGTGAGCGCAGCGCACTGCAGCGCGATCGGGGTCGACGTGCGTCACCTGCAGGCACCGGACCGCGCGCTGCACACTACGAGCGGAGCCGGAATGGGGCTGCTGGGGAGAGCCACCCTAGAGGTCCGCATAGGCAGCCAGGTGTGCACCCAGGAGTTCTACGTGTCGAGTGCGTTGTGTCACGAGTGTATCGCAGGTACCGACCTCCTAGAACGGTTGGGACTCAACGTGCAACCCCGCCAGCGATGCGCCACCATGGAGAGCAACGGCGAGCGGATACCATTCCTGGGACGAGAACCAACGCGCCCCCGCTTCACACCTGTGGCCGCTATCCTGGCGACGGCAGTCACCATCGGCCCGCTCACCGAGATGCTGGTGCCGGTGGCAACATCCCCCACCGACCCCGCGCTCCGACCATCAGGGGAGGTAATGCTAACTCCTCACCCGGAGTTGGCAAAACGGTATGGGGTTGTGGGATCCGCCACGTTGGTAAACGCAGATGGGGACCGATTGTTTATGCGGATGTTTAACCCCCACAATACCCCAACGATACTGCGACGGCGCACCCCGATAGCCACAGTACACCCCCTGCACGCACGCCACTCTAACGACTCGGTGTTCGCACTCTGGGCTGAGGACCCCGGTCGTCCTGAGGGTGAGCAGGACCTGGCCTGGCGAGTCGGCCCGACTCCCCGAGCCGAGGTCGTTCCCCTGCTCGACGCGTTACATGTACCATGGGCAGACTTACTTAAGGGAGAGGCCGATCGGCTGCGCGAGTTACTGCGGGAGTATGCCGACGTATTCAGTGAACACGACTCGGACGTGGGTCGGACCGACCTTGTTAAGCACCAAATTGACACCGGTGCAGCCTGACCCATCAAACTCCCTGCATATCGAGTGGGCGCACCCGAACGCGCCCAGATCAAAGAGGCGGTTGGGGACATGCTTCGCGATAACATAATTCAGCCCTCGGCGAGCCCCTGGTCAGCCCCGGTGGTACTAGTAACGAAAAAGGATGGGTCAACCCGGTTCTGCGTCGATTATCGTAAACTGAACGCAGTCACGCTCGGCGACGCCTTCCCCATACCCCGCATCGACGACACTTTTGACAGCCTCGCCGGAGCGCGATATTTTTCCACCCTCGATCTCGCGTCCGGGTACTGGCAGGTGGAGATGGCGGAGGAGGATCGGCCGAAAACCGCATTCACCACCCCGATGGGACTATTCGAGTTTCGAGTACTCCCGTTCGGACTCACCAATGCACCCGCGACGTTCCAGCGGCTGATGGAGTTGGTGATGCGGGGTTTGCAATGGGAACAGTGCCTGATTTACTTGGACGATGTAATCGTGTTCAGTAGATCTTTGTCTGAGCATTGGTCCAGGCTACGAGAGGTGTTCCAGCGACTGCGAGCGGCTCATCTCAAGCTCAAGCCACGCAAGTGTTACATCGCACAACGCGAGGTGGGGTACCTCGGGCATCGCGTCAGCGAGGCAGGCGTGCGCACCGATCCGGAGAAGGTACGAGCCGTAGTGGAGTGGCCACGGCCAAGGAATCTGACGGAGATCAGATCATTTTTGGGGATCGCCACCTATTATCGTCGATTTGTAAAGGGATTCAGCGAGATTGCACGCCCCCTCACCCAACTCACCTCCCCTAAGCACCCCTATCAGTGGACGGGGGCCTGCCAGACGGCCTTCACCACTCTCAAAGACCACCTCACCCACGCCCCCACCCTCGCTTTCCCCGATTTTACCACCGATTTTATTTTGGACACCTACGCCTGCAGCAGCGGGCTGGGCGCGGTGTTGTCACAGGTACAGGATGGGACGGAACGAGTCATCGCGTACGCCAGCCGGACCTTGAGTGGGGCCGAGCTGAACTATTGCGTGACCCGCCAAGAGTTGTATGCCGTGATTTTCGCATGCAAACAGTTCCGGCTGTATTTGTACGGCAGGAGATGTCGCGTACACACTGACCATTATGCTCTGCAGTTTCTTCTTACATTCAAGGAGCCGCGGGGGCAGATGGCCCGTTGGTTGGCGCAGTTGCAGGAGTACAACCTGCAAATCGAGTATCGGGCTGGCCGGACGCATGCAAACGCGGACGTTTGTCGAGGCGACCCACGGTGTACGCCGAGACAAGGGCGGAGGAGGCCTGCCCATGTTTCACGGGGGGACGCTGCCGGCAGGCAACGGACCCCCAAGAGGCCGCGGCCACTGACCCCCCCCCCAGCGAGAGAGAGTGCAGTGTGCGCCACAGAGACCCTCACAGGTGGCACCGAGGATCCCGTCGACCGCCCGGCAAGCGCGGGACCCGCAGCCCGGGACCCGATCGGACGGATCCAGGAGGACGTCGGCTGCGCCTTCCCGGGCCTAAACGACGAGCAGCTGAGACAGACCCAGCAGCGAGATCCAGATCTGGCGGCAGTGGAGGCGGCACTGCGGGAGGAAAAGAGCGCCCCACCAGGACCCTGGAGCGGTTTGTATGCCCGTTTGTGTGTGCAGAACGGAGTGGTACGGGAGTTAACCGAGGCCGGCCAGCCGGGGTGCATCTGTGTTCCTGCCCAGGTGCGACCCCAGCTGCTACGGCTGGTGCATGACCACCCACTCGGGGGCCACGATGGGGAACGACGCACTCGAGAGACCCTGCGTCGCCAGAATCTCTGGCCCAAATTGGCACAAGACGTGGCGGCCTGGGTACAGGGCTGCCGCGCCTGTCAGCAGTGCGGGCCGAAACCGGCACGATACCAGGTACCCCTAAGGCCGTTCCGCGTCAGCCGCACGAATCAGCTGGTCGGGATCGATCTACAGGGGCCATTCCCACGATCCCATCGAGGCAACCGGTATATTCTAGTCGCAGTAGAGTATTTCACCCGCTACCCCATGGCAGTGGCCATCCCTGATAAAACGGCCTTGGTGGTGGCCCGGGCATTCGTGGAACATTACGTACTCAAGCACGGGATCCCAGAACGAGTCCTCACCGACCAGGGTAGCGAGTTCGAGGCCGAGCTGTTCCAGGCACTGTGCCGAGAATTCGGAATCCAGAAGGACCGAACCACAGCGTACCACCCCCAGGCAAATGGTATGGTAGAACGCATGAATCAGACCCTAGCGGGGAAACTCAAACGTATGGCGGCCGCAAATCAACGGGATTGGGACGAACACCTCCCCTACGCCCTTTTCGCCTACGCGACCACCGTACACACATCGACGGGACAAACCCCGTTTTTAATGATGTTCGGCCGTGAGTCTCGTTTACCCGCAGATCTGCTATTCGGCGTCCCTTCCCCCCAGCCGGAGGAGGGAAGCCGCCCCGTGGAACACCTGTTGGAGACCCTGCGAGAAGCCCGAGGCCGAGCATACCCGCAAGGGGAAGCCGCGCATCGGCGGCAGGAACAGGGCACCCGACCCCGCATGGAACCCCCCTTATTCCTGACAGGCGCTAAGGTGTGGCTACACACCCCTCGCGTCGGGGCCGGGCAGGTGGGGAAACTGACGACCTACTGGCGGGGACCCTGGACCGGCAGATATCCCCCTGGACGGTACTAATTTATGGCGGGGAGGGGGGTCGAGAGACGGTGGTCAATGTCCGCCGCTTAAAACCATGGAAAGCGGCCCCGGCGAGAGAGGACCCCGTCACCCGAAGGCCCCGAAATCCCGGAGTACCCGCACCCCTCGTGTTGGGGGGCCTCGCACACTACATGGGCCCCGCCGGGCCCCCGAGACGCCCCGATCCAGTCCGGAGACGGCGCGGACGACGGCCGCTAAACCCTTCCGCTGCTGAGATTGTGCCCCAGCCCACAGGTGCCGGCGGACGGGGAGAGCCGCTGGAGTGGAGGAGGAGACCGCCGCAGGAGCTACAGAGGACGGAACCACCCGCCCCGCGGCCAGCCACCAGGTCCGGACGGATCCCCCGGACCCCGCAACGTTTCCTCGTGGGCGCGGCCCAAGCTAGGTGCTCCAGTCAACCCGGGACGGGGACTGGCACCTCGGGGGGCTATGTGATGCCGCCGCCGCGAAGCCGTTCGGCAGGCACCAAATCCCCGACCTCGCCACCACCAAGCAACGGAGCCGACCCCGCGTCCCCCTCACCTCACCTCACATGAACACACCCGCACTCATTCCCCCCCCCCCCCCCCCCCATAGAGCTCCGAGGGGGAGGTCGCCTGGCCGACCGGTTTTTATCCGAGAGACCCTTATCGGGATTAATTCTCACGGTTTCCGGCGATCAGGGAATTGGATGACCTCCCCCGTGCTACGTGGCACCGCGGCGCTGCGGCCGGCCTTAATATGGTGTGGTCGCGGCGTGGGGCATTCGGCCACCGCGGTTGAGGCGCATTTCCCCCCACACACACCCCCACGAGTCGACGGGGCAAGCAGGGGAGGCACGGGACAGCATGAATAGCGGGATCACAGGGGCTGTTGCGCATAGTCATGGAGGGTTGGGATAATTGCGCTTGAGCGCGCAGGCCCCATTGTTAGGGAGGGTAAGGGGTTAATTAGGATGTACGCCGCCAACGTCGCTCACTGATTAGCATATCAACAGCGCCCGGAACCGCCGTGCGCGGGCTCGGGGTGCGCGAGCCCATTGTTCAGCGCAGCATCCCCTTTGAGGTAGGGAGGATAAATAGAAGGGCGCAGAGGGGAAATCGCTCTCTTCTCTCCAGGCCAGCGGACCAGCAGCAGTTCCAGCCAGCGACCCGGACGTCCGTGCGACGCATCGAGGTGCGCTGTTAGCGCAGAGAGCAGCGAACCTCCGCGGGCACCAAACAGTGAGTGGGGAGGTGAAGTAGGGTAGCGTAAGCCGATAAATAGGGAATAGGTACAGGTTTGGGTGGAATAGGCCAGCCTCGTCGACTCACTGATTCAACATCAATTCGCAGGTAGCATATAATAAATCATTAATAGCGAAGCGTGGTCTCGCGTGATCTTGTCGTGCAGTGTGATCGTGTGGGTGCGCTGTGTGCACAGTGGTTTGCCACGTGAGTGAGCGCTGCGCGAAGCTGAGCGCGCGGGTTGCGCGTGGGTACGCAGTGATTCTGTAGTGCTGCGGCTCGCCTCGGGGGAGCGCTGCGCAGAGTGGCGCGAGAGTGGGTGTCGCGTGTGTTCACTCCGTGTGTGATACAGGTGCGCGATCATAACGTGAGTGGAGTTGGAGTGCGCGGAGCGGCGTGTGTGTGGGAGTGCTCATACGTTCGTTACGTGTCGGATACGGATGCGCATTGGTAACGTGCCGCACAGGGCTATAGGGGGGCACACGCTCGCAGCATACGAGAGCTGTACGTAGCGGTGTAAAGAGGGGGAGTGTGGCGTTTGATTGATGATGCTGTGCGCGTGTATGCTCGCAGCGTGGGAGCGCGGCGCGAGGCTGTAACAGTAGGGGCGTCGCGTTCGAATGCCGGCGAAACCGTAGCGGGTAATAGGGAGGTGGGGTAACCTAAACGGAATAGGGGATGCAGGCGGGAGGGACCCCGGGGGCCAGCGGCCCCCACATATTGGTGTCAGAAACGGGACGATCCCCCGCACCCCCAAGGGAAAGAGGCCCCCCAACCCAGGTTAAAATCAAATGCACATTTACGGGCAAAGGAATTCCATCATGGAAATCGTTTGCCCGCAGCATCAGGGGGGCTAAAAAGGTTAATGGGTGGTCGGATGAGGAGGCGTTGCAGCAGTTAGAACTACATTTAGATGGACGGGCAGCTGACTTTGTGGAAGCTTTGCCCGCAAGCGCTCAAACTCATTGGGAGGAACTAATGTGCCAACTCGAAGAGCGCTTCGGCAAGTATGATGAGGAGGAGGCGCAGGCGGCATTAAAGGCACGCCGCCACCAACCTGGCGAAGATTTACGAGATTACGCCGAGGACGTACGCATGTTGACCCAGCTCGCGTACCCGGAGTATGAGTCAAAAATAATTGAGGGCCTCGCCGCCGGGAAGGTCCAGCAATATTTGGCACACACCCCGTGGTGGCAGCCAAATGTCGACGGTGCACGCCTCTCCTTTGACACCCTCGTCAAGCGCGCGCGCAAATGCGAGAAACTCTCGGGTGAGCGCGCGCAGCCTCGAGGGAGGGGACGAGAGTGCGCCGTAGCAAGCCTACTCTCCGACGAGGAGGAAGAGCCCGCCATCGCAGTAAGGGGACGGGCAAGGGAGCCCCAGAGACCCAGCGAGACCACCCCGGGGTTGGTAGCTGGGTTACAGGCCGGTGTGGGAGATATGATAACCCAAGCACGCGAGGAAGCGAATAAAAATGTGAAGAACATCCAGTCTGAGATGGGCGAGCTACACTCCACAGTAGGGGGGCTGGCCGGGAAGGTATCCCAATTAGAGTCCGAGTTGGAACAACTGCGTACAGGGAGAGGGAGCGGGCAGGGGACCCACTACGGAGCCGCCACCCCTCCCCGGACGTGTTATGTGTGCGATCATCGAGGGCACCTCATGAGGGATTGCCCTCAGCTCTCCCGTGCGAGGCAGATGCATAGGTCAAACACTAAGGCCCCCCTAGAGAGGGGACCACCGGGGGTGAAATCGACGTAACCCCGACACAAACAAGCTGTAGTGATAATGGCGAGCGAGTGATCTCCACACAGGTTCCAGCAACAATGCCCACGGAAACGGTGACTCCTGGCGACTGGCTACGGGAGCTGGTGGCGGGGATCACGGGGGCCACGTCGCTGGTGGAAGGGGAGGTAAACAGAGTGCGTACCCGAATTCTGCTGGACACGGGGGCGGTAGCCTCGCTCGTCAGTGCAGCGCACTGCAGCGCGATCGGGGTCGACGTGCGCCACCTGCAGGCCCCGGACCGCGCGCTGCACACTGCGAGCGGAGCCGGAATGGGGTTGCTGGGGAGAGCCACCCTAGAGGTCCGCATAGGCAGTCAGGTGTGCACCCAGGAGTTCTACGTGTCGAGTGCGTTGTGTCACGAGTGTATCGCAGGTACCGACCTCTTAGAACGGCTGGGACTCAACGTGCAACCCCGCCAGCGATGCGCCACCGTGGAGAGCAACGGCGAGCGGATACCGTTCCTGGGACGAGAACCGACGCGCCCCCGCTTCGCACCTGTGGCCGCTATCCTGACGACGGCAGTCACCATCGGCCCGCTCACCGAGATGCTGGTGCCGGTGGCAACATCCCCCACCGACCCCGCACTCCGACCATCAGGGGAGGTAATGCTAACTCCTCACCCGGAGTTGGCAAAACGGTATGGTATCGTGGGATCCGCCACGTTGGTAAACGCAGATGGGGACCGATTGTTTATGCGGATGTTTAACCCCCACAGTACCCCAGCGATACTGCGACGGCGCACCCCGATAGCCACCGTACACCCCCTGCACGCACGCCACTCTAACGACTCGGTGTTCGCACTCTGGGCTGAGGACACCGGTCGTCCTGAGGGTGAGCAGGACCTGGCCTGGCGAGTCGGCCCGACTCCCCGAGCCGAGGTCGTTCCCCTGCTCGACGCGTTACATGTACCATGGGCGGACTTACCTAAGGGAGAGGCCGATCGGCTGCACGAGTTACTGCGGGAGTATGCCGACGTGTTCAGCGAACACGACTCGGACGTGGGTCGGACCGACCTTGTTAAGCACCAAATTGACACCGGTGCAGCCCGACCCATCAAACTCCCTGCGTACTGAGTGGGCGCACCCGAACGCACCCAGATCAAAGAGGCGGTTGGGGACATGCTTCGCGATAACATAATTCAGCCCTCGGCGAGCCCCTGGTCAGCCCCGGTGGTACTAGTAACGAAAAAGGATGGGTCAACCCGGTTCTGCGTCGATTACCGTAAATTGAACGCAGTCACGCTCGGCGACGCCTTCCCCATACCTCGCATCGACGACACTTTTGACAGCCTCGCCGGAGCGCGATACTTCTCCACCCTCGATCTCGCGTCCGGGTACTGGCAGGTGGAGATGGCGGAGGAGGATCGGCCGAAAACCGCATTCACCACCCCGATGGGACTATTCGAGTTTCGAGTACTCCCGTTCGGACTCACCAATGCACCCGCGACGTTCCAGCGGCTGATGGAGTTGGTGATGCGGGGTTTGCAATGGGAACAGTGCCTGATTTACTTGGACGATGTGATCGTGTTCAGTAGATCTTTGTCTGAGCATTGGTCCAGGCTACGAGAGGTGTTCCAGCGACTGCGAGCGGCTCATCTCAAGCTCAAGCCACGTAAGTGTTACATCGCACAACGCGAGGTGGGGTACCTCGGGCATCGCGTCAGCGAGGCAGGCGTGCACACCGATCCGGAGAAGGTACGCGCCGTAGTGGAGTGGCCACGGCCAAGGAATCTGACGGAGATCAGATCATTTTTGGGGCTCGCCACCTATTATCGTCGATTTGTAAAGGAATTCAGCGAGATTGCACGCCCTCTCACCCAACTCACCTCACCTAAGCACCCCTATCAGTGGACGAGGGCCTGCCAGACGGCCTTCACCACTCTCAAAGATCACCTCACCCACGCCCCCACCCTCGCTTTCCCCGATTTTACCACCGATTTTATTTTGAACACCGACGCCTGCAGCAGCGGGCTGGGCGCGGTGTTGTCACAGGTGCAGGATGGGACGGAACGAGTAATCGCGTACGCCAGCCGGACCTTGAGTGGGGCCGAGCTGAACTATTGCGTGACCCGCCAAGAGTTGTACGCCGTGATTTTCGCATGTAAACAGTTCCGGCCGTATTTGTACGGCAGGAGATGTCGTGTACGCACTGACCATTATGCTCTGCAGTTCCTTCTTACATTCAAGAGCCGCGAGGGCAGATGGCCCGGTGGTTGGCGCAGTTGCAGGAGTACAACCTGCAAATCGAGTATCGGGCTGGCCGGACGCATGCAAACGCGGATGCCTTGTCGAGGCGGCCCACGGTGTACGCCGAGACAAGGGCGGAGGAGGCCTGCCCGTGTTTCACGGGGGGACGCTGCCGGCAGGCAACGGACAACCGAGAGGCCGCAGCCACTGACCCCCCCCCCCAGCGAGAGAGAGTGCAGTGTGCACCACAGAGACCCTCACAGGTGGCACCGAGGATCCCGTCGACCGCCCGGCAAGCGCGGGACCCACGGCTTGGGACCCGGCGAATCACCCCGCCCCGATCGGACGGATCCAAGAGGACGTCGGCTGCGCCTTCCCGGGCCTAAACGACGAGCAGCTGAGACAGACCCAGCAGCGGGATCCCGATCTGGCGGCGGTGGAGGCGGCACTGCGGGAGGAAAAGAGCGCCCTACCAGGACCCTGGAGCGGTTTGTATGGCCGGTTGTGTGTGCAGAACGGAGTGGTACGGGAGTTAACCGAGGCCGACCAGCCGGGGTGCATCTGTGTTCCTGCCCAGGTACGACCCCAGCTGCTACGGCTGGTGCATGATCACCCACTCGGGGGCCATGACGTGGAACGACGCACTCGAGAGACCCTGTGTCGCCAGTATCTCTGGCCCAAATTGGCACAAGACGTGGTCGCCTGGGTACAGGGCTGCTGCGCCTGTCAGCAGTGCGGGCCGAAGCCGGCACGATACCAGGTACCCCTAAGGCCGTTCCGCATCAGCCGCACGAATCAGCTGGTCGGGATCGACCTACAGGGGCCATTCCCGCGATCCCATCGAGGCAACCGGTATATCCTAGTCGCAGCTAGAGTATTTCACCCGCTACCCCGTGGCAGTGGCCATCCCTGATAAAACGGCCTTGGTGGTGGCCCGGGCATTTGTGGAACACTACGTACTTAAGCACGGGATCCCAGAACGAGTCCTCACCGACCAGGGTAGCGAGTTCGAGGCCGAGTTGTTCCAGGCACTGTGCCGAGAGTTCGGAATCCAGAAGGACCGAACCACAGCGTACCACCCCCAGGCGAACGGTATGGTAGAGCGCATGAATCAGACCTTAGCGGGGAAACTCAAACGTATGGCGGCCGCAAATCAACGGGATTGGGATGAACACCTCCCCTACGCCCTTTTCGCCTACTGCCACCACCGTACACACGTCGACGGGACAAACCCCGTTTTTAATGATGTTCGGCCGTGAGTCTCGTTTACCCTGCAGATCTGCTATTCGGCGTCCCTTCCCCCCAGCCGGAGGAGGGAAGCCGCCCCGTGGAACACCTGTTGGAGACCCTACGAGAAGCCCGAGGCCGAGCATACCCGCAAGGGGAAGCCGCGCATCGGCGGCAGGAACAGGGCACCCGACCCCGTATGGAACCCCCCTTATTCCTGACAGGCGCTAAGGTGTGGCTACACACCCCTCGCATCGGGGCCGGGCAGGTGGGGAAACTGACGACCTACTGGCGGGGACCCTGGACCGTGGTGCGGCAGATCTCCCCCTGGACGGTACTAATTTATGGCGGGGAGAGGGGTCGAGAGACGGTGGTCAACGTCCGCCGCTTAAAACCGTGGAAAGCGGCCCCGGCGAGAGAGAACCCCGTCACCCGAAGGCCCCAAAATCCCGGAGTACCCGCACCCCTTGTGTTGGGGGGCCTCGCACACTACATGGGCCCCGCCGGGCCCCCGAGACGCCCCGATCCAGTCCGGAGACGGCGCGGACGACGGCCCCTAAACCCTTCCGCTGGTGAGTTTGTGCCCCAGCCCACAGGTGCCGGAGGACGGGGAGAGCCGCTGGAGTGGAGGAGGAGGCCGCCGCAGGAGCTACAGAGGACGGAACCACCCGCCCCCGAGGCCAGCCACCAGGTCCGGACGGATCCCCCGGACCCCGCAACGTTTCCTCGTGGGCGCGGCCCAAGCGAGGTGCTCCAGTCAACCCGGGACGGGGACTGGCACCTCGGGGGGCTATGTGATGCCGCCGCCGCGAAGTCGTTCGGCAGGCACCAAATCCCCGACCTCGCCACCACCAAGCAACGGAGCCGACCCCGCGTCCCCCTCACCTCACATGAACACACCCGCACTCATTTCCCCCCCCCCATAGAGCTCCGAGGGGAGGTCGCCTGGCCGACCGGTTTTTATCCGAGAGACCCTTATCGGGATTAATTCTCACGGTTTCCGGCGATCAGGGAATTGGATGACCTCCCCCGTGCTACGTGGCACCGCGGCGCTGCGGCCGGCCTTAATATGGTGTGGTCGCAGGCGTGGGGCATTCGGCCACCGCGGTTGAGGCGCATTTCCCCCCACACACACCCCCACGAGTCGACGGGGCAAGCAGGGGAGGCACGGGACAGCATGAATAGCGGGATCACAGGGGCTGTTGCGCATAGTCATGGAGGGTTGGGATAATTGCGCTTGAGCGCGCAGGCCCCATTGTTAGGGAGGGTAAGGGATTAATTAGGATTTACGCCTTGCACGCAGCACACTGATTAGCATATCAACAGCGCCCAGAACCGCCGTGCGCGTGCCAGAGGATCGCGAGCCCATTGTTTAGCGCAGCATCCCCTTTGAGGTAGGGAGGATAAATAGAGGGGCGCAGAGGGGAAATAGCTCTCTTCTCTCCAGGCCAGCGGACCAGCAGGAGTTCCAGCCAGCGACCCGGACGTCCGTGCGACGCATCGAGGTGCGCTGTGAGCGCAGAGAGCAGCGAACCTCCGCGGGCACCAAACAGTGAGTGGGGAGGTGAAGTAGGGTAGCGTAAGCCGATAAATAGGGAATAGGTACAGGTTTGGGTGGAATAGACCAGCCTCGTCGACTCACTGATTCAACATCAATTCGCAGGTAGCATATAATAAATCATTAATAGCGAAGCGTGGTCTCGCGTGATCTTGTCGTGCAGCGTGAGCGTGTGGGTGCGCTGTGTGCACAGTGGTTCGCCACGTGAGTGAGCGCTGCGCCGAGCTGAGCGCGCGGGTTGCGCGTGGGTACGCAGTGATTCTGTAGTGCTGCGGCTCGCCTCGGGGGAGCGCTGCGCAGAGGGGTGCGTGAGTGGGTGTCGCGTGTGTTCGCTCCGTGTGTGATGCAGGTGCGCGAGTATAACGTGAGTTGAGTTGGAGTGCGCGGAGCGGCGTGTGTGTGGGCGTGCGTGCGTTCGCTCCGTGTGGGTTGCAGGCGCGCGATTGGGAAGGGAAGTATCGTAGTAGAGAGGGGCAGGATACTACTCGGTAATTGACCATGCCCATTGCGCGGACCCGCGGTGGAGGGGAATCCTCGAGCGGCGGCTTCCACACCATGGGTGAGGAGCTCAGCGGCGGTTCGCACAGCAGCGGGGGAGCGAGGGATGATGTTGGCCCGGCCGTTGGCATTGTCGAGGGAGGGATCTCGGGGGCTAGCGACCTCGACACCCTCTCGGGTTCACCGAGACTGTCACGTCCTCAACTGCCCTCTGCCACCAGAACCATCCCCCCTAGGGTCCCCTTCCATGCTATACATACTCTAGTGCCAGAGAGAGGCTCTAACACGCACAGTTGCACTCGTCTCTCAGTAATTGGCGCTAAACGCCATAGTGACTCAATATACGTCACTACACACGGGTACATTAAAGTCTCCTCGTAATTGTAACTTTAATACATTTGAAACAGGGTGGTTCGTTTTAAAGTACGCGAAGACGTAACATTTTCATTTATCAAAGGTCCAGTGTGTTTCGTCTCTCCCTTCTTATTTTGTGGGGGAGCAGAAGTGCAGTGGTTAGTGCCCTGAGCTACGAACCTGGCGACCAAGTGACGAATATCTGAATCGGTCCTAGGCCTCCCGTTAGGTCGACTCAGCCTTAAATGGTTATCCGATGTGGTGTGTAAACATCGTTACTGGGGAGAGAAAGGCGGACGGGCGTGGTGAAACAACCCCTTCGTGAGCCGTGCCGGCCTTCATAGGTGCTCGCTAACAGCACTTGTCCCAACAGTATGCTAAGGCTATAGGGGGCATCTTTGTTGCCTTTGTGTAAGTGCACACGAGTGTGTGTGTGTAAGTCAGTGGCAGAAATTCCACATTCCCATGGTGGAAAACCTATCAGCAGTGGGAAGATAAAGGCGGCCAGGTGCGGTACTGGCTATCCATCCCCTCGTGTGCCATGCAATCCCATCTCCGATTAGCACGGTTGGCTACGTACATTGCGAAAGAAGTTCAACATAGTACATACAGAACCTGAATTTAAACGTTATCCAGGTGACATTTGAATGTTGTGACAAATGTTACGATTTACCAACGTTCGGTCAATGAATTTTCACGTGAACGCAATTGACAAATTATGGACACTTTTCGAGAAGAAATCGAAATTCTGCGTAAACGAAATTTCACAATGGCCAGGCGCTGTGAGATCATCATACGAGAAGCACCCAGGAGGCTGCGCCGTTATCTATCCGCGAAAGTGTCACGGTGGCCCTGCAGTGCAACACTAACGCCTCCACATCATTCCTCCACATCATTCTAACACTCGTTTTTTGTTCTTGATTGTTATTTGTGTATTGTGAAAATGTATCCCTAATCTTTAGTATTACATTAATGGGAAAAGCCATTCCAATTCACGAAATTTCGTTTTTTGTGTTGCTTTTTGAATGCATCCCTTTCATAAATCCAGGGATACCTGTACAATCGAAGTAGGATGGCAAATGTGGGTCAGATAAATGTCACACTTCTTAAACAGTGCGTATGTAATGCGGGCGTAAACGGCCCTCCGGAGGTGACGTCATGAGGGGAGGAGTTAGGTCACGTGGGGGGAGAGGGGTTAAGCTATAGAAGGAGGGGAACCGGAAGAGGAGGGGGAGTGACGGGGAACCAGGAACAGGGAGAGGCCACGAAGGGCGAAGCAGAGGGTGGCGAGATCGCCACGAACACGGGGGAGCGAGGATCGGCACCGTTGGCCAGCGGTGACCGACCCGAAGCAGCGAGGAGGCTGCAGTCAGCAGCGGGGCTGCATAGAGAGTCAGCAGCGGGGCTGCATACAGAGTCAGCAGCGGGCCTGCATACAGTAGCAGCCAAGGGGCAACCCCGGCCACGGTGGGTGATGTGCGTCGGTTTTTGGGGTTCGCCTCATATTATCGGAGGTTTGTTCCGAATTTCGCTACTATCGCCAGGCCTTTGCATCTCCTTACTGGGAAGGGGCATAAATTTGTGTGGGGATCGCCGGAGGAGGCGGCGTTTCGGAGCCTGCGCGATTTACTGGCTACTGCACCGACGTTGGATTATCCGGATTTTGAACATCCCTTCATTCTGGATACTGATGCGAGTGACACTGGTATTGGGGCGGTGTTGTCCCAGTCAAAAGGTGGTGTTGAGCGTGTGGTGGCGTATGTGGAGTCGAGTTTTGTCTCCCGCGGAAACCCGTTACTGCGTCACTCGCAGGGAACTTTTGGCCATTGTTTTTTTTCTCCGCCAATTTCGACCGTATCTGTACGGTCGGTCGTTTATTGTCCGCACGGACCATGCGGCCTTGCAGTATGCTCTTAAGATGGACCAGCCATCCGGACAATTGGCGAGGTGGCTGGACACGCTGCAAGAATTTTCCTTCCAAATTCACCATCGGAAGGGTGTGCGTCACGCTAACGCGGACGCACTTTCCAGGTTGCCGCAACAATCCCCTTGTGCGTGTGCGTCGGGGACGCATAGGTGTGGACCGATGCAGCTCCCCCCTCAGCCTGTCGCGCTGGCGGTAGATGTTCTCGAAACTCCGCTTACACCGGGACCGGTTGATGGGGGACCGACTGACGGGATTTTGCGTCTTCCGAGGTCTGTGTGGATTCGGGAGCAAATGTTGGACGATTCTTTGGTGTCGTTACGAAAACGAACGGAGAAGGCGGGTAAGGAACTCGGTGCGGGTGGTATTTCGGAAACTGCTCTCCGAGATGGGTTGCTGATGTGGAGGGAAGGGATACAGGAACACTGGCGTCTCGTTGTACCTGCGTCATTGCGGTACGAGTTGATCAGATCTTTGCACTGTGACACACTTTTACATCTGGGGGTGCAGAAAACCCTATTGACGCTGCAACGAGATTATTATTGGCACGGCATGACGACAGATGTCGTCGGTCACGTTCGCGCGTGTCCCGATTGTGCCCGCCGTAAGCCGCCTAAACATCCATATGTTCCGCCGATACAATCGATTCAAGTATCTCGGGTTAATGAGCTGGTGGCGTTAGATATTTTGGGACCCTTTCCGCCATCCGCTAAGGGAAATAAGTATTTACTGGTGGGGGTGGAGTACCTCTCCCGCTGGCCGATGGCCTGGCCTTTGCCTGACCAGTCAGCGGCGTCTATCACTGACGCCTTTCTATTTGGGTATGTAATGGACAAGGGGGCGCCGGAGAGGCTCCTTACAGATCAAGGGCGTAACTTTTCGTCCAAATTGTTGGGGGAGGTGTGTGCGGCTCTTGGAACTAAAAAGATACGGACATCCCCCTACCACCCACAAACGGATGGTATGGTGGAACGGTTGAATCGGACTCTGTCCGCCATGCTGTGCCATACAGTCGGGGAAAATCAATCTGATTGGGATTTGCATATCCCTGGGGTGCTTTCGGCGTATCGCATGACGCCGCACGCGGCTACTGGATACTCGCCGTTCTTTCTTATGTACGGCCGTGAAAATGTGCCGCCGATTAATGAGCAGTTGGGAACCGGTGCGAGGAGACCTGTTAAGCCTCTTCCTGAGTATATTCAGGACAACGTTCGCCGTGTCACTGAGGCGAGGGAAAGAGCCCGCATGGCTACAGCCAAAGCCCAGGCCAGGAATGAGCGGTGTGCCCGACGTTCGAAGGGGGAGTGCCCCTGGAAAAAGGGGGACCTGGCCTGGCTTCATTGCCCGCAGGTGCGGCCAGGTACCTCTCCTAAATTACATAAACCGTGGCAAGGTCCGGTCCGCCTCATTGAGGTTCCCAACCCGCAGTCGGCGCGTGTTCAGGTTGGTTCGCGGCGCTGGTTCGTGCATACATCCCGGTTGAAGCCATACATTGCCCCGCGGCCGGATGCGTCATCTCCCGAAGTTGCCTTGCCGGGGTCTGTTGCTGCCGACTCGCCCTTGCCTGTGTCTGCTGACCTTGCGAGAGCGCCTGTCGTACCCTTCACAGACAAGCCGGCCGTGACGCCGCAGGGAGGAGGACGTTCCGCTCGTGGGATGCCGACCGGAGCCGCTGAACCTACGGGACCTGCAGCTCTTCCTATCCCTCCGCGGACGCGATTACGGGATGTCTCTGGACGCGACCGGGACAGTGGCGGGCCTCCAATGGCGACGGATGAACTCGCTCCCGTCGCCCTTAAAACCCTTCCACGTTCCCGCTCAGCGGGTGGGCTGCCGACCGTCCGGGACGGCCCGGCTACCCGTACTCGCTCGAAATCCCTCACGTTTCGTTAAAATTGTGTTGTGTTCTTGTTATATTGTTGTTGCATGCTTCGTGTCTTTTTACGTGTTGGTCCTTTACACCCGCATTGCTTGTCAGGTTGCAATTCAGCCGAGGTCGGCTGGATTTTCTTTATGGGGGAGGGTGATGTAATGCGGGCGTAAACGGCCCTCCGGAGGTGACGTCATGAGGGGAGGAGTTAGGTCACGTGGGGGGAGAGGGGTTAAGCTATAGAAGGAGGGGAACCGGAAGAGGAGGGGGAGTGACGGGGAACCAGGAACAGGGAGAGGCCACGAAGGGCGAAGCAGAGGGTGGCGAGATCGCCACGAACACGGGGGAGCGAGGATCGGCACCGTTGGCCAGCGGTGACCGACCCGAAGCAGCGAGGAGGCTGCAGTCAGCAGCGGGGCTGCATAGAGAGTCAGCAGCGGGGCTGCATACAGAGTCAGCAGCGGGTCTGCATACAGTAGCAGCCAAGAGGGTCTGCATAAAGGGGTAGCAGCGAGTCTGCAGGGAGAGAACGGAGGTTACGGTAGATGAAGCAGAGAGTCTGCGGGAAGAGAAAGGAAGCTATAAAAGAGAGTCAACAGCCGGGGGCTACAAAGACAGTGTTATCACAGAGTGCCGTGTGGGAGAAGACAAGAACCCAATAAAGGACACGAAGACAGAAAGAAGTGTCTGAGTCTTTTTATTACACATACAATGAAAACTAAATTCAGCATCTGCAGTCCAATTCATTAATGTTTATCACGAGATCATGTGACTTTATATGTTTAGCCAGTACTGGGCAACCTGGTACAACAGTATACTGTTTAATCTTGATTTTAAGCTTTCGTGACTGCAGGAATCCATACTCTTTGGTTCTTTCGGTAAAGTCACGTGACATTACCGAAAAAAACAGAATATACTGTTTAATTGAAAAAAAAAGTTTTGAAATACCGAAGGTACGCTTTGTGGAAACCTTTGTTCCACATTGCAGAGTTAAGGTCAGGGTAGTCAACACTGTTGGCAATGTGTGCATGGCTCCAGATACCAGTGGTCAACATTGGCCATCCAGTAGAGAATCTGGTCTGCACCATAAAATAAAAAGCGGTGACTCCAGGGTCTTTAAATACAATTAGCACTGCATTTATTACTCATTTTAGCTGGAGACACGTGGTCTTTTGACTTGAAAACTTCAACATATGTAGTTAATTAAAATATTCAAACATGATGCAAAGTCGTTGCATATTTACCATATACGGTACAATTCCTCTTAACTGCAATGCCCCGTCTAAGAGGCAATTCCTTCGGGCCGTCGGGTTGACGTTCGGGCTCGTGTTACCTGAACCGCAGCGTCCCAAACTATATATAAATCACGGCTTTGTAGAAGTAATTTCGTTTTCCCAAACATCCTAACATAGGACCACAAGCCTGGCAATTGTGTTGCGCCAGTGCTTGCGGCCTTTCCGCTTGGCTATGGTTTCCTGCGCAATTGAATCGTTCTCTTTGTCCGAGAGTGAACAAAAAAACTGTGCGAGTTACGAATTCTACACTTTTATTTTACCGAGACGCTCCCATTATGCCCAACTCGTGTGTAGCCTCCTCCTGTCAATGTGCAGGCATGTGTACGGCATAGCGCATGCAATAGACGTAGCGCTCAAGGGCCAGGAGGTGGTACAGCAAGTTCGGACTAATCTCCATCTGTTCCATCTGTATCAGATAGAGTTGCGTGGGTTTTCTCCAGGTGCTCCAGTTTCCTCCCACGTGTAAAGACATATGTAACACATATACAGAATATGCACACCCATGTTTTCAGTTTACATAAAGGATGCTAAATCAACAGTGATCAATATTATTAATATAAATGCCCAACTTTATCTGTCATGAACATGAACACTGCACTTCCCGTCGTTTTCATGTAGGGGGCGTTGCAAACCTACACGTCCCGTGCATGTGTTGCGCCGTCATAAGGCGCTGTGGGCAGCTGACCTGCCACCACGCTCACGGGCCGACAGGGGTAGGGGCTGAGGAGGATCCCCCCCACCACTTCCTAAGACCCCTTAAGATAAGAGCCTTCCCCCCCCTGACCAAAGGTTGACACCCCAGAGCCCCCAGGGGTGGGGGCTAAGACCCCTTAAGATAAGACCTTCTAAAAGATTCTAGGGGAGGGGCATGAGGGGAGGGGTGACCCCGACCTGGGGATAAAAGGCCAGCCCTCGGGACGGTCAGGGCAGTATCCGCCAACTCAAGCCTAAAGACATCTGAAGATCTGGAGACTGGACTAAGCGACCCGGGGACCCTCAACCGTGGCTCTTGTGCAGCACGGGTTGAAGCAGAGCCGAGGTCGCTCGGACCCCCTGGGACCCTCCCCACGGCTCTCGCTAAGCCGGGGTTGAAGTGGTCCAAGGCGAGTCCCGGACCCTGGGTGGGAGGGTCGGTCCAGCCTCCCGCCGTCACAAGGGACCGGCGTGTGCGTAGCCCGGAGTGGGTAGGGTACGCTAGGAGGGAGGCTGTCCCTCCCTTAGACTATCGAGTGGAAGAGAGTAGTGTGTAACATAGTGTTACAGAGGGTTAAGAGTTGTAATAAACGCGTTGCCTCCAGCAGACGTCTCCGTGGTTAGTTCTAGAACACAACACATGTGAAATGGTGTTATTGGACGAATGTACACCATCTCCGGGTGATAGCTACTAATTCTAGATTTGAAGCTTTCGTGACTGCAAGGATTCATACTCTTAGTTCTTTCGGTAAAGTCACGTAGGTAAAAATGAAATTAAAATTAATAACAAAAACAATAAAATCACGTTTCGGAGGCAACACAAGCGTCCGTCTTCAGGTGAAACTGTCACAGCAAAAAAATCTGTATACAGTCAGCCGGGAAAACGGATCCTGGAACGAATGGGCACAGCCCCCAAGTAGGGGGCCCCCAAGTAGGGGGCTGTGGGGGAATTATGTCACCCTTCCAGAACCTGGTGGAAGGTTCGGGAAGGGAGGCGTGGCTAGGGCGGAGCAAGCCACAGAGCAGGATAAAAGGCCGGACCCCGGGAGGGTTCGGGGAGTTGTGCCAGCTGAAGACAGAAGAGCCAGTGAAGACTGAAGACCGGCTAGCTAGGACCCTGACCTCCTCTGACCTGCCGTCCTTATCAGGGCCGGGCGGAGTGAGCCAGTGGTGCGACCCTGGAAGCCTCGGAGCCCGACGTTCTTATCAGGGCCGGGTCCGTATGGCTGGCAGTCGAGACCTGTACCTTGACTAGGGTCAGGTCTGCTAGCCTCCCCGAGGACCCTCTTAGCCGGAGGACCCGGGACCATAGCCTCTCTCTGTCTATGATGAATATCATGAACGCTTGAGAGAGAAAACGAGGCGATTCGGTGTTGATTTCCGGAATCGACTTGGCCCCCACCGACACGACTTTGCCATTTGTTTTGCGACGATGACAATTTCCCATTCTTCCCGCATACGCTATCACATTCAACAAGTTGCAGGGACAGACGTTCCATTATGTTGGTAAGCGCACAACTTTATCTATCTTTCTATGATGATTACTAGGTTGTTGGGGGGCGCCTATGGCGCCCCCCAACAACCTAGTTATTAAATAATAGTTTGTCCCACAATGTACAACATTGAAATTAAAGTGAATTTGTTCTATCACATTTCTATTTATACTAATGGTGATGTATAAAACATTTTCCTCTACATGCCTAAATATGCATATTTTAATGTTTAATGCTTTGTGGTATACTAGTGTTGATTTTAGAACCTAGGTTTTTGCTTTGAAATGTGTAAATGCGATGAGCAATTGTTCAGATGTAGATTTATTGAGATCGACATTCCCTCCAGATTATCTTCGTGTCATCAGAATGAAGTGTGGTGTGCAAGTTCAAATATGTTGATTAGTCTTGCTGGTCTCATAGTTTTCGTTTGGAGTGCCGGGCACGGTTCATACTCCAGATCACAGCAGTCTGTCGATCCTGATTTGTCACAGCGCTGAAATCCAGAGATTTGAGAGAAGGCAGTGCTGATAGCACATAGTAGCTGCAACAAAGACATGCAGGGACAATAAATGAGTCATTTTAACATGTAGGCTTTCATGACCAATATTATTTATAATAAAGGCTTTTGGGTTAGATCGTGTAAGTATAAATTTATCGTAACCCTCCACCACCAAACACAGCCAGTAAGGTTTGGCACGTAAACAACGCGCCAATTAGAGTACTAATTCAGCCCACCGGTGTGTTGGAGAGTAAATCCACAACATTTATACTCACATGATGATCTAACCCAAAAACCTTTATTATGAATAATAAATTAGTGCATTACATTTCGATTTAAAGCTTTCGCGACTGCAGGGATTCATCTTCTTGTTCATGAACACTGTTCATTGGAGCGCTGTCTTTCAGACAGCTCTGTCTTCACCTGAGGACGGCTGCTTGTGTTGTGGCAGAAACGTCGTGAGAATTTTATGTTTTATTTTTATTATTTTATTATTTCCCTTCTACGTGACTTTACTGAAAGAACCAAGAAGATAGTGCATTACAGTTTATCATATTTTACAATTAGTACATTTGGTATTCACGCAATTCTTATGACGCGAAGTTATCATGAAGCAAAGCGCTACGTTTCACAAAGTCTACAGTTGTTTAGTAGGAGGCGATGTTGCTACATTCAATCCGAATTGAGTAATTTGCAGGTAATTCTTTAAATTAAAAAAATTCTGGACCGTGACACTGGCACACAATGGCCTGCTCAAATCGAATGACCTCACGGGATCTTTAACGTCCACCGTGAGGCAGACGGCGTGAAGTATTTACCGGTCAATACAACAGCAGTATTAATCACGGCGATTGCTGGATTAGAACTGCAAACCTCATCAACGAGCGGTCAAAGCGCTACTGCTGGACTGTGTCACGGCTCCGTTGTAAGCCGCGGGTATTGTGTGTGCTGGTACCGGTAGTGGTTCTCCGTCTCAATTGGGTTCCCGTGCAGCGTTAGTGAACGGAGATGACGCAAGGGGACCAGGGTGCTGACATTGGAGAGCCGAGACACCGTGTTACCATGGAGATAGAGCACACGCAGCTCCTGCAGCTCACACAGCACCTGGCATATGGACGCACAGAGTCAGTGTGCCAAGTGAAGTGTCACACAGCACCTGGAGCATGAAGTTAGTGTGCCGAGTGAAGTGTCACACAGTACCTGGCGCACGGAAGCATGGAGTCCGTTTGCCAAGTGAAGTGTCACATAGCACCTGTGCGTGTGGACACATGGAAACCTTTCAGATCATCCTGTGTACTTTCTAAGGTGAAAGTGCATATCTGCACCTACTTGCGGAATGTCCGACAGTTGGTTGAAAGAAAGATCAATCCATGCCAGGGCAGAAGGCTGCTGAATCAGTGCCGCTGTCGTCTCCCAGAATCCTTCAAGGTTTGTCAGCGCATTGTTGTTCAAGCGCAGGGCCGTCACGTCATACTTGTGTTCACTCTGTGCGGTGTCTGTGCTTGGGGCCACGCTCGCATAACCAAGCGACCCGACTTCAGCAACGCGCATAGATGTTGTTCCACTTCCTGCCATAATCGCATCCTCAGTTTTGTGTTGACTTGGTGCCTTCACAGCATTGGCATTTCGCGCCTTTGCTTCCGCTGGCACACTCCGAGGATCTTCTGTGAGCAAGTCTGACAGCGACACGACACAAACAACACACTCCAAATAACGCCATAAATAAGGTAGGCATCAGTGCACACTACAAGGCAAGGATAAAGGGGTATACAGTAAAACACGAATGAAAAAATAAACCCGTCACAAACTCAGCGGCTAACACCGACTGAGCAAAGTAAATTTCAACCACGTGCAAAATAAAGAGCAACTGTGCACAACGAATAGCATAATAAAGGTAAGTGGTAAATACAATAAGTAATAAGCAAATAAAAAGTAAAAAAAGAATTTGCTTGGCACTCCAACTTCATTACCAGATCAATGTAAAATATTTGTCTAGAACCAAACATAAATAACGAATTTTTCTGCAATCTTGCTTATGTTGTTGCTTATTATAGTATTCAGCGGCAAAATAACGGAACGTACTATTTGGTGCATTCCTATTTTTGTGTCATCTGAAGACTGCTTAGCCTCAGTGAATATGCATGCTTCATATGAACCTTATGGCGGGACCCCGGGGTCCCATAAGCCCCCGGCTCTCGCATAAACATTTTCATGTAAACAAAAACTTTGCTTTTTCACCAATGGGTTTGTAGGATGGTGGCAAGTGTTGTCTTAAAAGTGTTGTCTTGTTAAACTATGCCTTTACAACTGAAAACTACTTACTTGCAGTACCTCTATTTAAATACACTATCGAAAAAATAATTTACACCCCTCTGTCAATCATCGCGTTTTTAAGTGTGGATTTGTGAACACACTTTATAAACAGTACATAAAATAGTACGCGTTTTCAAGGCGCTGTTCATGTTGTAACAAGCGTTTACAGTATACCAATATTACTCTACAGAGTAGTGGGTCGCCGCTCCTCTTGTCCACATTGTGGGGACTTATGGCTTAACCGCAAAAAAACCCTATCTGCACAGATGCATAAGGACAAGAGAAGTATTATCAAACAGGAGGAATTAACTGTGCAACGCATCTCATCTGTTAAATATCCACAGGTAATAGGATTGTCATTGATTGATCCTGGCTGCAGACATTGGTAGGTCACAAATAATAATGAAGAGAGCAGTTTCACTGTATTATGCATACCGTTATGACAAATTAAGGACTTAAGTCGTGTAGGCAGTTTGATCAGCTTTGGATACGACTTATGATCCTGCCCATACCCGAGCATGGAGTACATGGAGTGCATTCGCTTGTTCAGCTCTTCTGCGCATTCGTCCTCGCTACGCTTGGACGACACGACATGACAACAGAATGATCCGCGCCTGGTGGGTCGCGGCGTTTATGTGCGTGGTGGGACGGAGTCGCCAAAAATAAATTACGATTTTGACTTCTGTTTATTCGGGACCCCGGGGTCTCGCCATGAGGTTCCTTATGCTCAAGCTGTGAGGAGTTGTCCTGGCAGTGGGGTATTATAATTAGTACTGTACTGGTTGAGAAGAACCCATTGCTTTGCAATGGATATATCTATATACTGTATATATAAAAGGGAAATTTGTGAATGTGTCTGCTTGAAATGTTTAGCATACTTCCCGACATGTAACAAACATGTGGGTAGTTTCCAGACTGTACACAATGCAAAAAGTATAAAAATAGACTTTTGTATCTTTTTTTGGGGGGGGGGGGGGGGGCGCAATAATGGTTATTTTGCACGGCAAGTGAGCGGTCACACCACCCGCATGCGGCAGCGTTACGCAGTGCGCCTGCTGACGTCACCCCCCCCCCGCCCAACCCTCCGCGTAGGCCCTGTATCCCGCACAAAGCGCCGCGAGAATCGATATCTGGTGAGCGTTTGTGGTATCGATTAAACGCCAATACAACCTTAGATTCCTTTGTTTGATTTAAAGAATCGGATCTTGGCGCGCGACCGTAAGTTTTTATTTCCACCGCGCGTTGGGTTTTATTTGAATTAATGAGGTAATGATCAAAGTTTTATTTTCATTTGTATATGTTATTTTTTAAGTTTTGAGAAGTTTTTTAATATATTTTCCCCCCGGGCAACGCCGGGTACTTCTCGCTAGTATAAAATATAAGATTGCTGTTATTTCCATACTCTTCTCACAATCCTGTACCATACTCGGAAACTAAAATTGATCTAACTTTTTACTAAATAAAATGCCAAGACAAAACGTATTATGATGTGTTTTTTTATATTCTGTAGGATTTAAAGATTATTCTGGCAAAAAAATCCACTAATTCAGAAGTTGGAGCTTACGTAAATGAACCGTCTTCTGTATTTGTTACCCCAAACTCTTTGGTGTCGCTATCACTGTCGTGTTATGTCTTCCAAACTTCTACCGCCGTTTAAACTCAATACTTGTTACACGGAAGATCCCGTTAAGACGGTTTAGCCCAGCAAGCTTCGGTAGCAACCGCCCGCAGCAGCCACCAACTACAGAGCGACTTACGGGACCGTTTGTGTCAACGAAACACCAAGCAAACTAATAGATGTGTGTGTCTACATGTTATACCACAAGCACGTGTGGTTAATGCGGACTCAATTCCTCGCAAAATATACCTATTTGACGTTTGAACATCTTAACACCTCAATCTTGATTTGAAGCTTTCGTGACTGCAGGAATCCATACTCTTTGGTTCTTTCGGTAAAGTCACGTAGGTAGAAAATAACATAAATCTTAACACCTATTTATTGCCAGAATGGGTGACACCTATTCTTATTTTTCAAACAGAGCTACCGTTGGGCTGGAGAGAAACCACAGCCAGCCAGGAAACTCGAGGCATCAATAGTCTGGTGCCTCTTTTCAGGAGGGTCTTGCCTTGTGATTGCAGCAGCAGCAGGGGGCGATGTTGCTGCGGTGTGGAATACCAATCGAGTGATTTGCTGGAAATATATTTCAGCATTAGATGGTTTGGCCAAACACAGTTACACTCTTTATGTATTTTTATGACAGGGGACCAGAGTACACACGTTGCAACCCCACGCGGAACAGGGGGGAAAGCACACAAACTCCACACAGAAAGGGGCCCAAGTCGGTAATCTAACCCAGGTGCTTCTCGCTACGAGTTACCACTGCGTCGCCACCCTGCCGCCTCGTGTACCTTCCATGGCGGTGATGCAGCGAAATGAGAAGTCCAGCGTGGCGCCACTGGCGCTCTGCGCGCCCTTGCCGCCTCTCTGGGTGGCGGCGGCGGCGGACATTTCGTCCGACATCTGCGAACAGCAGCGGGGTGGGGGACACGCTCCAAAGGAGACCACCCGCGCCTCGTATCCCCGTGCACCTGCCTCCCGGCGACCCTCCCCACCCGCCCGCCCGCTCTCTTGTCCCCAGCTGCTGTCTCCGCTCCCGCGTCTCTTGTTGTACCGCGTCTCTTGTTGTACCACGCGTTGCCGTGGACACGACACTGCGTCCTCGATTGGCGGAAACAAACCTCCCACGTGACCCCCCAAAGGAAAATATCCGTTGCTATGGATCCGTCACTTGACGCGATTCCCACCCCATCGACCCCCCCACCTTACCCCCCTCTGCGCCCCCCGTTCCCCCAATCGCCCCCCCCGGTCCTCCCCCGTTCCCTCTACCGCCCCCCCGTTCCCCCCACCGCCCCCCCCGTTCCCCTACCGCCCCCCCCGTTCCCCCTACCGCCCCCCCCGTTCCCCCCCGTTCCCCCTACCGCCCCCCCGTTCCCCCTACCGCTCCCCCCGTTCCCCTACCGCCCCCCCCGTTCCCCCTACCGCCCCCCCGTTCCTCCTACCGCCCCCCCCGTTCCCCCTACCGCTCCCCCCGTTCCCCCTACCGCCCCCCCCGTTCCCCCTACCGCTCCCCCCGTTCCCCCTACCGCTCCCCCCGTTCCCCCTACCGCCCCCCCGTTCCCCCTACCGCTCCCCCCGTTCCCCCTACCGCTCCCCCCGTTCCCCTACCGCCCCCCCCGTTCCCCCTACCGCTCCCCCCGTTCCCCCTACCGCCCTCCCCCCGTTCCCCCTACCGCCCCCCCGTTCCTCCTACCGCTCCCCCAGTTCCTCCTACCGCCCCCCCCGTTCCCCCTACCGCCCCCCCCGTTCCTCCTACCGCCCCCCCGTTCCTCCTACCGCCCCCCCCCACCGTTCCTCATACCGCCCCCCCCGTTCCTCCTACCGCCCCCCCACCGTTCCTCCTACCGCCCCCCCCGTTCCTCCTACCGCCCCCCCCCCGTTCCTCCTACCGCCCCCCCCCCGTTCCTCCTACCGCCCCCCCCACCGTTCCTCCTACCCCCCCCCCACCGTTCCTCCTACCCCCCCCCCCACCGTTCCTCCTACCCCCCCCCCCGTTCCTCCTACCGCCCCCCCCCCCGTTCCTCCTACCGCCCCCCCCCCGTTCCTCCTACCCCCCCCCCCACCGTTCCTCCTACCGCCCCCCCCTCCCCGTTCCTCCTACCGCCCCCCCTCCCCGTTCCTCCTACCGCCCCCCCCACGACTGCTCGTCACGTGACTCGTCACGTGCGCGCGTTGTGTGCTCTCACTCCCCTCCCACACACCTCTCATTAGCCCCGAGCCGCGTTTCCCCGGCCAATCACGGCGCTGTTGCTCTCGCGCGGCTATTGGGTCAACTTCGGTGACGTCGCGTGCGGCGAGCCAATGAGGAGGCGGCGTTGAGGCAGTCGTTGGCGTTTGAAAATAGGTTGGGGCCAAGGGGCGCGCGCGGTGTTGCGGTGAGAGGCCGGACGGTACCTCACAAATTACACTTTTTATACTCTTTATACACAAACATTAAACTATACCACATATACACCGTGTACCCGCGTTAGCCTGTTATACTATTGTACTGTTACAATATATAAATTGTACACATTGTATATCATATACACTCTGTCTTCCGTGTTACACTGTACACTATATACATTATACTGTGTACACGTTACACTATATACATAATACAGTACTGTGTACACGTTATACTATATACATTGTACTGTACTGTGTACACGTTACACTATATACATTGTACTGTATTGTGTACACGTTACACTACATAATACTGTACTGTGCACACGTTACGCTATACACATAATACTGTACTGTACACATTACACTAAATACATTGTACTGTATTGTGCACACGTTACACTATATATGATACTGTACTGTGCACACGTTACACTATATACATGAAATGTACTGTGCACACATTACATTATATACACTATATAATACTGTGTACAAGTTACACTATGTATACGATACAAGTTGTATATTAAGTACACAGTCTTTCCCGTGTTACACTACAGTATATACATTATACTTGTGTACTAACCCAGCTGAAATCTGTGCAGAGTAGCCTATGTCCAGCCAGCCCTGGGATAGTGAGAGTTAAAACATGTCACTGTGTACAAGTTTCCGAATAAGTATGCTTATCAGTCTGTGATGGTGCATTGCGATGAGTGTCACTGGTACCAGCAGTGTCAAGATCGGCCTCTGGAGAAGGTTCGTGAAGGACGATACCTGGCATTTGGAGGCAGTCGCCCTCCAGCAACAACAGAGGACAGAGGAGCGACGCTCACAACAATGAGCAGAGCGCCGGGCGATTAAAACGCAGAGAGTTGGCAGTGGGGAGCAGAGTTTGGGTCATCTGCCAGTCATCTCAGTCGGTGAACCCATGGCACCTGGGTCTGTCCCGCTTGTGCCATGCCCATCGCATGGCACAAGCGCCGTGGTAATGTCCACCGCCCCTTTGTGGTGAACGGCGACTGTTTTCAAAAGTCGTGTGAAATATCTCGCAGAGCCGCTCTCTCACCGACCAACAGGGTCGCACTGTGTTCCAAGTGGATTATTGTATCGGGACACGACACGATTGCGCAGCGGAAATACAACAATTGGGTAACAGACCAAACATATGTTTAAATTAATTAAATAATGAACTATTAATGCACTTTGATGTTGGCTTTACTCGGGAAATACACTTCTGATTATATCAACAGTGCGAGTAGGGGCATTGTGTTCATTCAACGTGTACCAACCATAATCCTTCCCCTGGTGTCTCTTTGCAGCGTGCTTTATTGTTTCAAAATGGTTAACGGACGAAAATCTGCAGCTCTTATTAGTTGGGTGAGTCCACTTATTCGCAAGTTTTATTTTTTCAAGTATGAACTTGATCGACATTTTAAAATGTTGCACCCACACTTCTCGGATGCCGTGGCATTCCAGTCACATTAAAGCCAACTGCTTTAGAACTGATGATGTGAGTCGTTGAGGTTAGGAAATGTTTGCCAGGGCTGTATATTGTCACACAGTTTGTTCAATGCTGTGCTCGACTGTTTTCAGTACAACCATGGGATAGAGTATATAATGGAAAACACCCAGGAATCTCAAAGGGTCATGTACACCATAGAGACTTGGATAAGGCAGGTGTTATGGTTTATCTTGGACATTGGAGATTTTGCCAGTTTTATATTTTGCCAGTTTTTTACCGTAACCAATAATCTGCACTCACGTAAGTATAAAAATAAAATAAAACTAAAATAATATTTCACGACGTTTTGATTGCAACACAAGCGGATGACCTCAGGCGTCATATATTATTTTATTTTTCTACCTACGTGACTTTACCGAAAGAACCAAAGAATATGGATTCCTGCAGTCACGAAAGCGTCAAATCAAGATCAATAATCTGCATTTTAACCCACGTTTACCATGCTACGTCATGCAGGTGAACTGCATGTGTGCAGAGAAAACGGAGAGCCTCTGGGATCTCAAAGACCTGTCTACCTACCTGCACATCATACAGACCATGTAAGCAATTGCATTGGTCACTGAAACATTTTGTATGTCGTGGATTATTATTAAATTACAGTTGTACTCCTTTGTGAAGGACCCATGTACATTTTTTAAGTAAACTTTATAAGTATTTTTTTTTTATAATTTCATGTTTGTAGTCTCTGCTGCACACAGGGGAGCCGTAGTGTCGCGGTTATCGCGCTGCGCTACGAACTCAGCAACCCAATTTCGATTTCTGTTCAAAGGGTCAACACCAGTGACGAATATCTGAACCAGTCCTGGGCCTCCCCTTGGTTGATCGAGCATGTGTAAAGGCGGTTAGGCATGGTGCTGGCCACCCACCTCTTCGTGTGACTTGTCAGTCTTCTTAGGTGCTCGTTAAAACTAATCGCCCCTTAAAGATCGTGAATGTTATGCAGGGAATTTTTTTTCTGCAAGACACAGCATCTCAAAAACCTCGACTAATGACAACAAATTGTACCATGTTGTTTACCGGTACCAATTTCTCGACATCTCTCAAACCGACACATTGGGCCCAATTGATGTTTTTTTCTGTAAAAAAAAGCATATATTTGTAGTGGGTATTAAACTTGTGGAGACTTCTCTCTTCTGGAGGCATCACGTTTATTATAACGTAACAATAACACAAAGGGGTATGGCCCCTTCCACCCGATACTTAGGGAGATATTCCTCCGGCTAGCCTACCTATCGCTGGCTAGGCCTCGGCAAGGTAAGGTAATTTACCATTTTTACCGGGTAAAAGGGTAAAGGTGTCGACATGCCCAAGGGGTAAGGTAAAGGGTAGGGTAAAGGTAGCTCGGAAGAATTACCCGGTAGGGTAAAGGTAGCGCGAAGTATTACCCGGTAAATACGGTACCTTGTTTACCGCTAAATGTTCTGTGGCGCACTCCGTGGCCTCCATTTAATAAGCAATGTTTAAAAAAAACTTTTAAAACACGCTTTTATGAAATGTACTAGTAATGGCAGAACTCCACCACTCCAGGAATGGCCCCGAAGCTTGCCATAACGTAAGGGACCGTGGCCAATTATAGCCAATGTCAGGTGACCGTGGACAATTAGACCCAAGCCGAAACATAACATATAAAAAATTATATTACAAAACATATATTTTTTATGATAGAATATAGTGTTGTCATCAGTATGACATAAGTATACAAAATTTGCAGTCGATACCACATTGGGAAGTGGGTTAAAATTTAGTTACAAGATTTGAGGATACAACACCGACAACACTGACAACAACAACGACAAGCGTGTAAAATTTGATTCATCGAGAGTATTCTATATGAATAAAGCGCTCTACCTAGCATTTACCATTATAAACCTATTTCATGTGTAATAGTACCCCAGTAATAGCCCTGTAATCGGGTAATTTGTATGGGGTAAGGGTAAAAGGTAGGGTAAAGGTAGGCTCGTTGCTTTCTAACTTTTACCTTACCTGCTAAAGGGTAAAATGTAGGGTAGAGTGATTGTATTGTGGTAAGGTAAAGGTAGGCTTGTTTTTTTTACATTTGAACTTTTACCTTACCTTGCCGATGCCTATCACTGGCTATGCTCTAGCCTCTTCACTGGTTAAGCTTTTGGCCCGACCCTAGCCAGGTTCAGCCCTTAGGGCTCTTCACTTCGGGTCTTCAAGGTGGCAGCTCCTGGGTGGCTCTTGAGTTTTCAGGTGAACGACGACTGCCGGACCCGTTCAGGGGACCGTCTTTTATACTGTATTCTGGCTCACTCTGCCCCTAGCCATTCCTCCCTTCTGGAACCGTCTGGAAGGGCCTGGGGAGTGACGTTATCCCCCAGCCCCCTTCCTGGGGGTCTGAGGGTTTGTAGCTGTGGTCCCGAGCTGCCTTAGAGTTACCTTAGCCCAATGGCCTGACTCATCACCCTTAGATTCCCTTCTCCCTGTTGACTCGAGGCCGTTATTACACGCTACAAGTAGTGGCAATCGTCTACAGCTTTCAACTATGCCGCTACACATTTATTGCTCAACTCCGGTTTATCACGCAAACTCAGGGTCTTCGTCACAGTGACTTTTTAGCTAACCATCGAACAAAGACGGTCATCACATCGTGCTCTTTCAGATGTGCTTATGTAGCTATCTGTAACGCGCTTCCTTCCGATATTAGGAAGCCACTGGTGCTATTCACTTCTGAATGTAATTAGAAAACGAATTTCTTTAGAACTGCTTTTTGTGTTTAGTTATTTGTCCTTGGCTGAAATGCGCTTTATACCAGGACGTGAATCAGGTTTCCCAATGGGCCATGTTATTGTCGTTCTGTATGTGTGCTTGTGTGATTTTTTTTCTTGTCTCCTCGGGAATGAGCAGTGGTGAAGTGGATCGTTGAGTTTGTTACAATCCAGGTCACCTGTATTCGATTCCCAGCCATAGAGAAGTAGTAGTGAGTGATATCTGATCCATGCCTGTTAGTGATTAGCTGCACACATATTATGTACATTATAAATCAGGCTTATTCTTATTAAAGTAAAATAAATTGCTCCCAATTTTGAGTGTCCAATATAAAAACATGTTTTTAAAAGTTTTGTAGTTATGGGCATAGATTCTAGATTTGAAGCTTTCGTGACTGCAAGGATTCATATTCTTAGGTTTTTTCGGTAAAGTCACGTAGGTGAAAATTTAAATTAACAAAAGTAAAATAAAAATAAAATAAAAATCACGACGTTTCGGAAGCAACACAAGCTTCCGTCTTCAGGTAGAACAGTCACAGCACGGTAGCTGTATCAAGTGAGAGAATTTACAGGAAAACCGTGTTTTTATATATACTGGTTAAGGGTGGGAGGAGCCAAGGTAGGCCCTGAATATTATTTATGTGAGGTTCGGTGCGGCTGAAGCACGCTGTTAGGAATGAGCCTTTGTTGTGTTAACTAGGTGCGGATGATGTAAAGGTGCAAGTAAAAGGGACTAAGCCTTTTTGTTATGTAGAGATGATGCGGTTTAACTCGCTGCCAGGAAATTAGTCTTTGTTGTGTAGAATGGTTGACTGAGCCTATTATTATGTAGAGGTGGTGCGGCTTAACTCGCTGCCAGGAAATTAGTCTTTATTGTGTAGAATGGTTGACTGAGCCTAATATTATGTAGAAGTGGTGCAGCTTAACTCGCTGCCAGGAAATTAGTCTTTGTTGTGTAGAATGGTTGACTGAGCTTATTGTTATGTAGAGGTGGTGCGGTTGAAATTGCTGCCAGGAATGCTCCAAATATGTGTAGTTAAATATTTTTTGCATGGTTAATAACATCTTTCCAATGATTACTAAGTTTGTACCCATCATCACGGTTGAAATTATGTCTGTGTTTGTATATTTGGATGGCCTCGTGTACAAACCTTTGATGGTAGCCAGGAGGCTTGCAGAGCACCTTAGTCTCGGAAAAGACAATTTCATGAGAGCCCACAGTGTTGTAGCAATGATCGGCAACGGCGGAAGAATCAGTTTTTCCGTGTTTCAGATCTGACTTGTGCTCGCGGACACGATCAGAGATATGATGTTTCGTTTCTCCAATGTAGCAATCACCACAACTGCAACTCAGTTTGTAGACTCCAGGGTATTGTAAGTCAGGAATGACATCTTTCACAGATGGAATTAGATCACGGATTTTATGTACTGTACTGAATCGGACTTGAATCTTATGTTTGTTTAGAATTTTGGAGATCTTTTTGGTCACGCCTGCTATGTATGGTAACGTGACAGTTTTGATCGGAGTTTCATGTGGCTGTTTCTGTATGGTGGGAGAAACAGCTTGGCGGATGGTGCGGTCAGAGTATCCGTTCATCCTGAGGGCCCGATGTACAAAACTGTCACGTTACCATACATAGCAGGCGTGACCAAAATGATCTCCAAAATTCTAAACAAACATAAGATTCAAGTCCGATTCATTACAGTACATAAAATCCGTGATCTAATTCTATCTGTGAAAGATGTCATTCCTGACTTACAATACCCTGGAGTCTACAAACTGAGTTGCAGTTGTGGTGATTGCTACATTGGAGAAACGAAACGTCATATCTCTGATCGTGTCCGCGATCACAAGTCAGATCTGAAACACGGCAAAACTGATTCTTCTGCCGTTGCCGATCATTGCTACAACGCTGTGGGTTCTCATGAAATTGTCTTTTCCGAGACTAAGGTGCTCTGCAAGCCTCCTGGCTACCATCAAAGGTTTGTACATGAGGCCATCCAAATATACAAACACAGACATAATTTCAACCGTGATGATGGGTGCAAACTTAGTAATAATTGGAAAGATGTTATTAACCATGCAAAAATATTTAACTACACATATTTGGAGCATTCCTGGCAGCAATTTCAACCGCACCACCTCTACATAACAAAAAGCTCAGTCAACCATTCTACTCAACAAAGACTAATTTCCTGGCAGCGAGTTAAGCCGCACCACCTCTACATAATAATAGGCTCAGTCAACCATTCTACACAACAAAGACTAATTTCCTGGCAGCGAGTTAAACCGCATCATCTCTACATAACAAAAAGGCTTAGTCCCTTTTACTTGCACCTTTACATCATCCGCACCTAGTTTACACAACAAAGGCTCATTCCTAACAGCGTGCTTCAGCCGCACCGAACCTCACATAAATAATATTCAGGGCCTACCTTGGCTCCTCCCACCCTTAACCAGTATATATAAAAACACGGTTTTCCTGTAAATTCTCTCACTTGATACAGCTATCGTGCTGTGACTGTTCCACCTGAAGACGGAAGCTTGTGTTGCTTCCGAAACGTCGTGATTTTTATTTGACTTTTATTAATTTTAATTTTTTACCTACGTGACTTTACCGAAAAATCCTAAGAATTATGGGCATAGACTCAACTATTTGCAAATTTCTGCTTTGTAGCCCAGAACATAAGTTTGCATCAATTAATGAATCGCTCGTGGCAACTATATTTTTGCACCTTTTATCCTTCAGTGTTCATCTATATAGTATTGATAATACTTTCATTTTATATAGAGTCATTCATGCCAACAACATCCCACAACGCTGGGTCATCTACGTGTGTAACCTTCAACAAGGGGTCTTAAACCTAAGAAACCTGTGAAACTGCTAATGTTTGTCGACATGAGCAGGAGCTTGCTTAACCGGACTTACCTCAACACCCTGTAAAGGGCAACTTAGGATGTTTGTCTTTTGCATTTGTGTGAACAGAAAGGCCAGTGTGGATGTAAAACCGCTGCTGAAGAGTTCAGAATATGAAAAAGGAAATTACATAAGGGAATTCTTGCATCGTAAGTGGTACAAACACATGTGCATACATGATTAATTCTACGCATATCTTTTGTGCATGTGTAGTGACTGAATGTCACTGGTGCCGGGTAATGTTTTGGCGTTATGTGTAGCCCGCTTACTGGGCGTAGTACCAGCCCTAGCGGGGCTTGGATGAGCGTTGGTCAGTGCGGAGGCACCACGTACAGTGTACGGTGCGGGCTCCCGGTGAGGGAGCGAACCGGATTGTCAGCCAGCCAGGGTTACATTGGGGCATGATACGCTGGTTGACCAGCCGACACGCGACCGGATGATATTGGAGGGGGGCCACCGGTGGACGGTGGACGGGGGACACTGGGCGGTCACATGGTATAAAAGAGCCTTCGGGAAAGAGCTCGAGAGATCTAGAAGGTGGGCGGGGTGAGGGGCGGAGCCAGCCCCAGCCCAGGCCGATATAACAGGGGCCCCGTGAGGGGCTAAGGGTTCTCCGGGTTGCTGGTGAAGAAGATCCACGACAGGTTAAAGAAGCCTCTCGTCAGGCGGTCCGGGACCCAGCTTGTGGTCCGGGCCGGGATAGCGAACCGTGTCTAGTTCTGCCGTAGCGTGGCTAGATGGGCATTCAACTCCCTAGTGTAGGTTGTGTTATGTTATGTTGAGTTGGTGAAATAAATAGTGTTTCTCCCAAGACAATGTTTGCGACTCCGTTGGACTCACTACACATGCAAAGGCGGTGTTAGTTACCAAAGCGGAAATGTGTGCACGCTCACCAAAGTCCAGTAACACCCCGATGTACGCCTGCCTGCTTTACGTACTTTCGCTATAACGTACTCAACTTATTGATACCCATTTCCATTTTACGTGCTGTGACCGTTCTCCTATAACACGTCTTTTCATAATGTGAATTTGATATAATGCGATGACTGTATTATGGAACACAATTTTTCATATGCGTGGAGTGCGAATTGGAAATAACGTGATCGAGCGAACAGAACTATGTCGTGCGAGTAAGAATAAGCAGTTGTACGACTGGCTTGTCCATTGCATCACACAAAGCGGGATGCTGCTGGATGTTTCCCACACGCCTTAGTCTTTGTTCAACCTGCATATGCATCTCGCGTGTTTTCGTGGACTGTGCTTGATCCCACATTTATCATAACGCGATTATTCTATAACGCGGTGTTCTTCAGGGAACGTACCTACCGTGTTATGGGACAACGGACTGTACTCTAGGTTTACGAATTTAATCTTTAAGCCCCACATTTTTTATGCTCCACAGCTAACGTTCAGGTGGCAGATGTCCTGAGGTGCCCAAGCGTTAGCATCCCTGACTGGCTATAGTCAATTTCGTGTCTACTCTATTCATACATTTTTTTCCCACATACCGTATTCATGGTGACTATTATTATACAAGTGTAAACTATTTTTACATAATAAACAACTAAAATTACATGTAGTAAATAGATAAGGTAATATCAATAATGTATACGCTTTCCACACTGATGGTTGTACAGTATAGATGCGCAATGAGTTACTGAGTATCCTCTGTTTCGGTACTGTACCGGGTTATCGATCCACCAAAAAATCTTTGATGGAACTACTTTCAGTTTACGTTTTGGTTTTCAGGAACGCATCCTGGGCATAAACCAGGGTATGTCTGTAAATGGTCTGCAGAAGCACAAATCGTGCAACTGAATCATGATAGGAATATATTGAAAATATGAATTTAATTTGGTTAGCCTGTAGATGCTTTACGTGTTGTGGCAACTTAAAAAATATGTTATATCGAATGCAACCAAGTTCTCCACAGCTTACAGTTTCGCAAAGCTGATATAGTTTGTGCACGTTTAAAATTACTACTTAAGATAACTCGACCATCGGGCCATTGCCGGTATTTTTAAATGGCCCAAGTCGTGTGCACCTTCTGAATGTTGTAGGAAATGTAGCAGTTGCTGTAGTCAGTAGAGTACTGACTTGTATATACAAGCGTGAGGGAGCCGAGAAATGATTTGATTTCACCGTAACACAACACAATGTTACCTCAATGTTGAGAAGGAAATTCCTTGTATGGGGTATGAAGACAAATCAGCAATTCAATTAGCAATTTACAGTACCAAAATATGATAATGGGTTTTTCCCATTTTTTCTGGCAACAAAACAGCTGTTTAGATGTTAAAACACCAAACTGAAACCTTTTACAAGGAATCTATTATCATAAATGAGCAATGCGAAGGTGATTATATCTGTACATTAAATTGGCAAACGCTCTGGTCTCTATAATGCTTGACGAGAGCAGAAAGAAATTTATCTGCAGGCATGCTGACTGCAAGTGAGTGTAAGTGCTGCCAGATGCTCTTGGTGCAGCAGGAGCTGGGGAAGATTCGTTCATTTGTGGTGGGCAGCATCATTAGAGCTCCCAAGTACTATTGTGCCTGCTTGGGCAGACTGTTCCAGTTCCTGCATGATATTTCATTTTTTAAACACAGTTTCTGAACACCAGACCCTGAGACCCAAAATGTCAAGTGGAGTTCACACATTTCTTGCATTGAGCAGGGTTATAAGAGCTTGGGAAAAGAGACAGTGGGATGAAATTGCAAAGTGGATTCGTGTGAGGGAAGAAGCAGAAAGAGATGTGTTGTAGCCTGCGGTGTGGTGAGCGAGTGTGGTGGTGGAACACAGTATGGATGAGACAACAGTCTCAGTCCACCCATGTTGAGACTGAGTCCTCAACATGGGTGGAATCAATTATTGAAATTCACAGGAACTTTAACCATGGTAGTCGCGATAGAGGTCAACTGACCACTCTTGAGCGAGTGGATAGCGTGAATGTATGTTTTGTATAATAGCTCATCATGGATTCTGGTGCCATTTAAATATGGTGATTTTTACCTTGTGTGGCCATGCAGAGTTCTTCCAAAAGAATGCTTGTCTCCAGACAGTGGATTGGGATGCACTAACAGTGGGTGAGCACGTGGAATTGGAGCTGGCTAAGGCAAGTCACTCACACACTCATTAGGAATTCTACTGAAGAGGTGTGCTTACAGAATCGCATGGGTAGACAGCAGTACAGCGAGGGGATTCATTTCAATCTAATCCATCTGTACGGGGATTGATTATTTATCCTCTTCACAGTTGTGGGTTTTCTCCGGCTTTTCCGGTTTCCTCCCACATGTATAATCACACGTTATTGGAGTTGGCTAAACATCCCAATAGAGTAGTTCCTCGGTTAACATCTTTAATCTGTTCCACGTAAACTACTGTTAACTGAAATAACTTAATCGAGTATATAAATATCACTGAGTCTGCAACAGAGCTGTTTCTACTGGCAAAACAGAAAACATAATTTAAACAAAGTCAGTGGAGGTCTTAACGCTTGTAAATGGATGTCGCTGATTGGCAGAGGGCATGGCTCAGCCCCGATTATGAGCACTCAGATTGGTGGAAATTGGTGCTGTGTGCATGACCTAAACATACAGTAAATCAAAATTTTAACGTTAGTCGAAACCATGGGGGTGCAATGGGAGGCGAAACGTTAACCGAAACTATTAACCGATGCCACTTTTAACTGAGGGACTGGTTTCTTGCACCTCCACGTGGAATTTACGCATCATAAATTCTAGTGTTGGGAAATGAAGTACTCTTACCTTGAGCAGGTACAGTATCAACACTGTCTTTGGTCGGATGTTTTGGTTACATTATATTTGCCCTTTGTTTTACTTTAGCTGCGATTTCATATATGCTGGCCCTCCTGGAAGCATTCTTTTAGCTGAGAAATTTGCTGTCACGTTTCAGCTGACGGTGGCATTCCTGTGCTGCGCTGTGGTGAGCACGGAGATTCAATCGCGCATGAAGTTCCTGGACCCAGATACGCAGGTACAAATGCCATGCGGCACTGCCTCAGCCTGCCTTTTGTGGATTCTGTGGCTCACGGCTGATATCGCATCACCCAGTATGCCAGATATTCTCCATAACTGGAAAGGCTCTCTCCTCACTTAATCCGGATTCAGAAGGATTTGCCGTATTGTCTATGCAGGGTGCGACACCACCAAAAAAGAGCCCATTCTTGTTACGTGTGAAGTACCCGTCGAGGACGCTTGACAACGGAGTTGAGGCACACGTATATTTATTTAACAAGTTGCCAGTACAGGACAGCCCTAGAGGGGGTAGCGGCCCCCTCACCCGTATAACTCAGGGAATACCCCTAGCTATCCATAGCCTATCCCCTTGTGTCCTCCACTAAGAGCTAGGGGAGGCTGTCTGGCCCGACACTGGTAATCGGGCTCGGTACCCGGAGTCCCAGAGCACTGGCTCTGGTTCACGGGACCACGCCACTGGCTCGAGCCTGATCCCGTGGGGCCCTGATAAGGGCGGCGATCAGGGGGAGTCCAGGGCTCTAGCTACGACGTCTTCCGACTTCTTAGCTTAACTATAACATAACTGACTAAGCCCCTATAACGACCCCTTTTTATACCCAACCCTCCTTGAGGGGTGGGGCCCCGGGGGATCGTAACGCCGAACCAGCCCCCCCCCAGGGTGTCTGGCTCGGACGTCGCAGAGGGCATCTCCCTGTGCACACACGTAGCCCCGCCCACTGTGTTTCTTTCCCATAGGCTGCCATGCATAACGGCCCTCTCTCCAACGTCCCTACATCACTCCCCCCCGCATAGCTCGCAGCCGTCCCGGCTGCAACAATTTCAACAAATGAATCTTTACCCCTTGACTCCCCCCGTGTGTGCCCCATTTTTTTTCCATTTAACAGAACGAGAATTAAACAACAACACTAACAATGCCCCTAAAGGGAGAACAAACCGACGCGCCCCCCCCCCCCCGAATAAATACGAAATCCGTAGAGGCAAGATATGTACATTTCCCGGAACCCTCAGCGCACGCACAACACGCACACAAGACGCACACACACACACAGCCATAATACAACAACGCGCCAAGAGCGCCACACGAACGCAGCGTCCAGCAACAATAGCACACGAAAGTGTACCAGAAAACGCAAAAAAAATAAAAAAAAAATTTTCTTCTTATTTTCGTTTCGTTTTCACTTCTTGTTCGCGTTCCAGTGTTTTTATAAGAGTCTGCGCATTTTAGCGCGCGTCCTTGCCGCAGGCCCGTCACAAGGGCCAACCTCAGATGGCGGACCATTCGGTGGCCGCTGTCCCATCCGAGGCGAGTCCGCAATTGGAGTGGCGGGACCCTCGGCATCCCCCGTGAGGGATGTGCGCGAGCCCGTCATTCCGGGAGAACCTGGGGGCGGGGCAACCGGCAAGACGTCAGGTGAGATCAACAGAGGCGGACCCTCCGGGTCGGTCGACCCCTCACATGCTTGGCCCTGCGCGTGTGGAGCAGAATCCCGCACCGCAACGAAGGGTTTTAGTCTAGAGGGGTGAACGAACCACCGGCGCCTCCCCCACTTGATACGAACGCACTGCGGTCGCAAAACCTCGACCACCTCGACGGGGCCCCGCCATGGCCGTACCAGTTTCGAGGAGGTCGCAAGCGGTACCTGGGGACAGTGCAGCCATGCCCTGTCCCCTGGCTTCCACTGCAGCACGTGCGCGCGCGCAAGTCTGAGGCGCTCATTCGCCTTTTGGCGCATGCGGGAATTGAGCATGGCAGCATCCCGCGCCTCAGTTAGCTTTTGAAGGTTAAATTTAACGTGCTCGTCCAATTTAATTTTACCTAGAGGCGCGGGGATCTGCAGCTGTGCCCGAACAGGTGGGTCATGTTCGCGACCATACATGAGAAAGAAGGGTGAAAATCCCGTGGCAGCATGGGGGGCCAATCGATATGCTGCCAGGACCCCTTGAATTTGCAAGTCCCAATTGGTCTGTGACTCCGAAACCAGGTGCGACAACATAGACGTGATGGTACGATGCAGACGCTCGACCATCCCGTCAGTTTGTGGGTGATAGGGAGAGGTACGAATCTTCTTTGTACCTAGGAGATCACAGACTTGTTTGAGGAGGTTCCCGGAAAAATTTTTACCCTGGTCGGTCAGCAGCCGCTCCGGAGCACCTTTGTCCATGACGTAGCCTTGGACAAAGGCGTCCACGATGGCTGCTGCCGACTGATTTGCCAGGGGCCAGGCCATAGGCCAGCGTGTGAAGTATTCGACCCCTGTTAGCAAATATCTATTGCCCCTAGGGGTGGCGGGAAACGGCCCCAGGATATCCAACGCTACGAGTTCGTTCACCCTGGAGACTGTGATGGACTGCAACGGCGGGTTCGACTCCCGAGCTGGTGGTTTGCGTTGCGCACACCGGGGGCATGCTGCCAGGAGATCCGTGACATCCCGTGTCATGCCCGGCCAAAAAAAATCCAGCTGGAGCGAGGCGAGGGTCTTTTGGGTACCCAGGTGGAGGAGGCGCTCATGAGCAGCCCACACCACCTTACCCCGTAACCCCGCAGGAACTACCAGCCGGTGACGGTGGGATTTACCGTCCCAATGCATGAGCAAGCCCGCGTGTATTTCCCAATTGTCGGCATCACCCGTCCCACACCCCCTCTCCCTGGCGCGACGACGCAGTGCGAGGAGGGAGGCGTCCTCCATCTGGAGGCGTCCCCACTCAATCACAGGCAACCCAAGCAGGGAATCCCTTCCCTGTTTCCCGATCTCATCGGGGAGCGATGTGTCAACATCGGCGGCGGCCGCCAGGACTGGAACCGTCATGTCCCCAGCTGGCTTGCAACGCCCCGACCCCAGGAGGCATGCGCATTCGGAGGTGGTTGGCATGCGCGACAGAGCGTCCGCATTTGTGTGGCGAATGCCCTTACGATAGGTGGTGTCAAAATCGAAATCCTGGAGGACCTCCAGCCATCGGGACAATTGTCCCGATGGCTGTTGAACCTTCAGGGCGTACTGCAGTGCCGCATGATCCGTACGGACAGTGAAATGCTGACCGTACAGATATGGGCGGTACTGTTGGATGAAGAAAACAATTGCCAACAGTTCTCTACGGGTGACACAATATTTTTGCTCCGCTGGAGACAACACCCGACTGCCGTACGCAACCACCCGTTCCACGCCATCAACCACCTGGGAAAGCACGCCTCCGATACCTGTGTTGCTCGCGTCGGTGTCGAGCAAAAACGGCCTCGAAAAATCGGGGTAAGTCAAAGGAGGAGCCTTCACCAATGCATCCCGAAGGGAGCAGAAAGCTACTTCCTCCTCCCGACCCCAGTGGAACCGAACCCCTTTTGATGTCAAAGCATGTAGGGGTTTGGCAATTGTAGCAAAATTAGCGACGAACCGTCGGTAATATGAAGCGAAGCCAATAAAACTCCTCACCTCCCCCACCGAGGTCGGAATTGGCCAGGAGCTGACACACTGCGTTTTGGCGGGATCGGTAGCAATACCCGAGCGCCCCACGATGTGCCCCAAATAACGCACTGACTCGCGAAACAAATAGCATTTTTGGGGCTTAAATTTCAAATTAGCAGCCCGCATCCTTTGGAAAACCGCCCGCAGCCTCTGGAGATGTTCGTCAAAGGTTCTTCCAAAAACAATTACGTCATCCAAATAAATCAGGCACGATTCCCATTGCAATCCAGCCAAAACCAATTCCATCAACCGCTGGAAGGTTGCCGGCGCTGAGTGTAAGCCCATCGGCAACCGGTTGAATTGGAACAGGCCGTGCGGTGTACGGAAAGCGGTTTTAGGCTTCGAATCATCGTCCAGAGGAAGCTGCCAGAATCCCGAAAGTAAATCTAGTGTGGAGAAGAATCGCGCTCCCGCCAAGGCGTCCAGCGATTCGTCCATCCGTGGGAGCGGGTATGCGTCGGCAACCGAAACCTTATTAAGGCGACGGAAATCTACGCAAAACCGCAACGAGCCATCCTGTTTCTTAACCAGGACAATCGGTGCTCCCCAAGGGCTGGTAGAGGGAGAGATAATGTCGGCGGCTAACATGTCATCGACAGCCGATTTGACATGGTCCTTTTCGGCGGGACTCAACCGAAAAGGATTTTGGCGAATAGGCGCGCTGTCACCCGTGTCAATATGGTGACGCAGCAGGTGAGTACAACCCAAATCGTATTTATTCCGACTGAAAACGTCGGAAAATTCCTTTAGCAGCGATCTAAGCCGTTGGCGCTCTAAATTGGACAGGTTCGTCGATCCCGCACAAAGCGCGTCGAGCCACCCTTCATCGCCGTCCGAATGCGGGTGCGTCCGAGCAGCAGTGTCAATGTGGTTCACGGCAGGTTCCTCGCAGGGCACCGGCGTCGCGTGAGCGAGCACAGTCCCTTGGGGAACCACTACTGTCTGCGACCCGACATTGAGGACCGCGATGAAGGGATCCTCGTCCCCCCTTACGATGGTCTGGGCCGGAATTAAATGAGGCCCATTAACCCCGGCCCTAGACGGCCCCAGCACAACACCCTGATCCCCAACACCCTTAGCGAAGGGCCTACGAAGTTTAAGAGGTACCAGCATTTGTGCCCCCGGCGGCACACGCACTGTTTTTACGACGAACGCCGGTACCGTCGCGAACGCCGTCCGAGTCGCTACAGGGGAAGGCAGGAACGCCATACGTCGCCCCGACGGAAGCTCAATGCATCCTTGGTCGATCAAAATACGAATTGGCATCCTGCCCAAGAAGTCCGTCCCCAGCAGGCACGGAACTGCCAGTGAGGAGGAGACAAAAATCGGCCCCGACAATTTGATGTCCCCGATAGAAATTTGCGCTCGAATCTGTCCCACGATGCCGAGAGAGCCCCCGTTAGCGGCATAGAAAGGGACATTAACCGGTAGCAAAGGACGGCTCTGCACCGGTAGAATATTGTAAATTAGTTCCGAAATAATTGTCGCCGATGCCCCTGTATCGACTATGATGCGTACCTCCACCCCATCAATGTAACCGACCACGGCCGACGATCCCGACGCCGCGGCCACCACGCGATGGGCCAACACGGACCACCGCTCGGGCTCGATTTGAGTCCCCGCAGTGATCCGCGCCGGTCCATCGCAGCGCCCCACCGGCCCCCCGTTCGTTATGGTGCGAGAGTGTGCGACAGGTGGGTGCGTTGGCCAAACATGTGAGGTGCCGCGACTCGCCGGATCATGGTGCTGGAGCTTGGGAGGAGGAAGAGGAGGGCCGGCGTCCTGTCGAGGCGTCGTCCCCCGCTGTCGAGGAGAACGGCACCCCGAGGCGACATGGCCCCGGATGCCGCAGTTGAAGCACCGCGGGAGCGCCGATGGAGACGATGGACGGTCGAAACGCCTCGGCCCGTCCCGACCCGGCCGCGCCCCCGTCGTCTGTTGCCGTCGATGGTCGACGGCATAAAGTTCTTCTGACGGAAGGGTGGCTGCAGCCACCGCACGCCCAGCCGATGCCCTGTTTGCCTTTCGCCGCTGCTGCAGAAGGTTGGCGTGGAGGAGTCGCGCAGCCTGGAGGGAGGTCATTTCTGCATCCCCTTGTGCGATGACGACGATGTCGAGGTCGTCCGCCAAGAGGAGGATCTTCTCCGCGACCATTGCGTCCACGCCGTCGTCGTCCATGCGGGGAAAGGCTGTTTTTGCCAGCGCCAGAAGACTTGTCCGGAAAGCCAGAGGCGACTCTTTTTCACCCCGCCTGCGATCGTAGAACTGCTGACGGCATTTGGCTGAAGGTCCATAGACCCCGGCCAGCAGCTGTAGCGCCATTGGTAGTGTAGCCCGCTTCTCTTTTGGCGCCGACGTGAGTGCGGCGAGCGCGTCCCCATCGAGGAGCGCCGGCAGCGCGCAAAGGGCCTCCTCGTCGGACCACCGCGCCATCTCCTGATGGGCGAGGAAGCGTCGCCGGAAGCCGCCCCAGTCACCCTCCGCACCGATGAATTCCTTCAGCGGGGGCAGCCTTTGGTGAAGCGCAGCGGTCGATGTGGACTCCCGCAGGTTGCTTTCACCTCCCTTTGGCGGTGCCTCGGCGCGACTGGCCGATGGCATCGCCTGTCGCGGCAGCGATGACGCATCCTTCGGCTGCGATGACGCTGCAGCCCCGGCGACGGCGATGTCGGAGCCGATGTCTAAGCTGGCCACGCCCCGAACAGCCGCGGCGTCCATGGCGGGAAATTCAAATTGTGAAGTCGCTGAAATGGCGGGAAAGTGCTCCGGCCGCCGGTTCTCCTCGCCCTGCGGTGGACCACCAGCCCCCAACCGCGTAATGCCTTCCAGTGTGGCGGCAGCGGCATAAAGTAGCTCCGCCAGCCGTTCGTGAGCCAGTCGTAGTGCATCTGGCTGCGGCCCCTCTCCATGCTGACGTCCCGGTGAGAAGGCGCCAGGCTCCGGCTGCACCCCATCTTGTTGCTCTGTCTCGGGCTCGGCGATCTCCGCGGCGTTCTCCTCTTGTGGTACCCTGGTCCGAGCTGTATGGCGCGTTTCCATTTTTACCACTTCTGACGCCAGATGAAGTACCCGTCGAGGACGCTTGACAACGGAGTTGAGGCACACGTATATTTATTTAACAAGTTGCCAGTACAGGACAGCCCTAGAGGGGGTAGCGGCCCCCTCACCCGTATAACTCAGGGAATACCCCTAGCTATCCATAGCCTATCCCCTTGTGTCCTCCACTAAGAGCTAGGGGAGGCTGTCTGGCCCGACACTGGTAATCGGGCTCGGTACCCGGAGTCCCAGAGCACTGGCTCTGGTTCACGGGACCACGCCACTGGCTCGAGCCTGATCCCGTGGGGCCCTGATAAGGGCGGCGATCAGGGGGAGTCCAGGGCTCTAGCTACGACGTCTTCCGACTTCTTAGCTTAACTATAACATAACTGACTAAGCCCCTATAACGACCCCTTTTTATACCCAACCCTCCTTGAGGGGTGGGGCCCCGGGGGATCGTAACGCCGAACCAGCCCCCCCCCAGGGTGTCTGGCTCGGACGTCGCAGAGGGCATCTCCCTGTGCACACACGTAGCCCCGCCCACTGTGTTTCTTTCCCATAGGCTGCCATGCATAACGGCCCTCTCTCCAACGTCCCTACACGTGTACTGGCTGGAAATTTTCAAGATGCTCATGTTTGTACATGAATGTATGTACGTGTGAGCTTTTATGCATGCTGGTGCATGACTGTGTGTGTGCGTGCCCATCCCCCAGATCCAGCTCCATGAAATTCTAAAGTTTGTGATGGACAATGAGGAGAGTCCTCAACTACAGGTCAACCTTGAGCTGCTGCTCAACGTGGGCTGTGTGGGTAAGCAGGGTAGTCTCGCTCACACGATACCACCGAGTGGCTTACGCATCCAAAGTGAACGCACGTTCACAATTCTGAAGCTCGGTCTATGAAAGGCAGCTGTCGCCATAGGTGACCATGTTAATGGTGGTAATGTTAGTGATTATCATGATGGTTTTAACACGTAGGCTTTTGCCATCAATATTATCCATAAGATATTTTTTTGGTTGGGTCACGTAAATATAAATGTCTCGTTAAACCCACCACCACCCGATGCAACCAATTAGTAAGGTTTATCACTTCAATAAAACGTGCCAATTAGTTACTACTCATGGGTTTGCTCTCCAACACCGGTGTGCTGAACTAGTAACGAATTGGCATGTTTTGTTTACGTGACAAACCTTACTAATTTACTGTCGGGTGGTGACGGGTTTAACGACACATTTATATTTACGCGATCAAACCCAAAACACCTCTTGTGGATTATCATGCTGGTGATAATGCTGTTATTGATGATGGTGGAGACTAATTATGGTGATGACGATGTTCATGGTGATGGCAATGCTGATGTTCACTGGTGATCGGGGAGCGGGCGGATGCTCATGGTGGTGGTAGGGATAATGGTGGTAAAAATTAAAATGGTTAAAGTTGTGGTGATGATAATGATGGTGATTATGGTGATGGTGATGGCGCACACGAATATGAAATAACATGCATTCAACCCTTGCTATGTCAGGCTTTGACCAGTTATTTTTTAACACATGCATAAACGTTTCATGAGTATTAAAGAAGTATCGTCGATTATTTTAATCAAGTTGATACATTAATCGGCAATATTTGGGCATTTCATAAAGTTCTAGTTATAGACACAGTTTTCATAAGACCTCCCGTTGAGTTTGTATAAAGCAAAAATCTCAACACATTCATAAATAACGCTGCCCTAAAATGAAAAGCATAAAAATAGGCAATGCTTTGGGCAATGGCCCTTCATAGCACACAAGTAGAGAGGCCAGTCAGGTACCTAGCAATTGATTATTTGTGTTAAACTTTTTCCCATTGTGTTCTCAAAAACTCGTATTGGTAGATATCCAAACGATCATAGTATCAGGTGCCTACTGTGTGAACAGAGTTCCCTCTAAATACACAAATGCCTTTTTTTCAAGGATTGCACTGGTGCTTAACCATAACACTTGACGACACTGCACTTCTCTCCTGGTTAAATGAAATAAAATTGAAATGTAAACTCCATGTTGGCTGCCGGACGTTGTCTCTGCTGTTGTACGGTTTGCGTTTTTTTTATGCAGTCACTGAGCAAAGGCCCAAAACGCAACTCAGCTAGCAACAAACAGCGCTCCCGAAGCTGTAATATTTTACGTGTTTCTTGAATAGCGCAACATTGTTAGAGCTACGGAAAGAACCGATGGGAGGGAATTCCAAAGTGGAGCAGGGTGAGGGAAGAAGCAGAAAGAGAAGGGTTGTGACCTGCAGTGGTGGTGGTATTCACCATGAGCCGTGGCTCACTTGTGTTGACTCGGCGTTTGTGCCCCCCAGTGCGGTCTCCCGGCGTGTTCTCCGTTGCCACCAAGGAGACCAGTGGACGCATTTCGTCTCCCCTCTCGTCGCTGCCCCTGGGCCACACTGCAGGGGTTCGCTTCCGGGACCTCCAAAGAATCGCTTCTTCCTCCAGCATGAACAAGTGTGTGCACGCGAGCCATATGCGCACACGCGTGCGCATTATAATACGCTCGTGTGACCACGCATTGCTACGGCTGCTTGTGCTGTACGCTGTATATATACATGCATGTAAGAAGGGGAGTGGAAAACATTTGGGGGGTGGGGTGCTACCGAATACAGACACGTACACACACGGGATGCACGTTGGCACGCACAATGTTTGAGCACACGGGTGGCAGGGTGGCGCAGTGGTCGCGCATCTGCTTCACAGCAAGAAACCTATGTTTGATTCCTGACTTGGGCGCCTTTCTGTGTGGAGTTTATGTTCTTTTTTAGTTTTGCAAGGGTTTCTTCTGGGTTATCCGGTTTGCTCCCACAGCTAAATAAGCATGCAATGTATTTGGAATTGGACGTACATCGCAACGCTGAAAAATTACCTGCAAGTTAAATTGGATTCAACGTTGCAACATTGCCCCCTGTTATTAAAACTTTGAAGGACCCTCCTGAAAAAGAGTTTTGAGACTCCGTGAAGCTTTAGAGGGTAAAATGCTTAATAATAAAATAATTGAAATGAGTGCCAACAAATAGAAAATGTGAATTTTTCTGCACGTGGCGTAAGCAATCGTGTTTGCCCGTGTCTTCCTCCAGCTTGCTCAGCTCTCCGGACTCCCCCTCATCTCCCATGCTGAGTTTCTTTGACCAGCCGGCCGTGGAGGTGCGCAGGCTGAAGCAGCAGCTTCGTCAGGAGTGGGAGCAGCAGGAGAAGCTGGAAGGCGAACTCTCCAGCAAGTCCCAGCTTCTCAAGCAAAGCGGTGAGGCCTCCTGCTTGCGCCAAACATTTCTGTCTCGTTCTTAATAATAATGAATAATATCACACATTTGGTATTCGGACTTTTTAGCCCAGGGCTTTTATGAAGGGCGCTGTGTTTCACAGATATAGGCTGCAGTATCTTTCGATTTAAAGCTTTCATGACTGCAGGGATTCATGTTATTGGTTCTTTCGGTAAAGTCACGTAGAAGGGAAATAATAAAATAATAAAAATAAAACAATGCAATTATTGTTATAATTTTCTTGTTTTAATTTTATTATTTCCCTTCTACGTAACTTTACCGAAAGAACCAATAATATAGGCTGCAGTAGTTTAACAGTAGAGGCGATGTTGCTGTGCTTAATCACAATGGCATAAATAGCAGATAATTTTGACGCATTTGGAGATTCAGCATTATATTTAACGTCAACTGTGAAGCAGATGGCACATTTTATAGCTAATTCACCCACAGTAATAACCAGGGTAGCAGACTGGATTCCAACCGCGGTTAATGTACTACCCGCTGTGCCATGTCACTGCAGCATGGTGTTCTTGAATGCAAAGTTGTCCAAACAATCATATAATAAATAATGTATACGATGGGAATAATTAATAATGAATGCTAAATATTATTTTGACTTGGTGATAAAAACATGATAAAATCTGCCTCTGGGTGTTGATAGTTGAATTTGTAATTTGTTAAATGTATAATTTGGAAATTTCGATGATGTTTTTGTGGATATTTGTAATTCTTGTATAAATTAGTTAATGCATACATGGAATGCATTCTTGCTTCCATGAATGCATTTTTTATTCATGACGAGCACAAATAACCAAAATACTATTTAACTGGTATTGGCCACATATCCCAATGGTGAAAAATTATCTGAAATTTACTCAATTGGGATTACACAGAGTTGCATTGCCCTACTGTGAAAATGTGGCAGGCACCTCTTGAAAAGAAAAAGACTTGAGACTCAACGAGGCTTTCCTGCATAATACAAATGCAATAATAATAATGACGCGCCAGCAAATGACGCTGTGTCCATGAACGTGTGGTGTGTGTTGTGCTTCAGAGCAAGAGGTGGCAGAGCTCCGTGGGCGAGTGGAGCGTCTGGTGCAGCTCACGCAGATGCGCCCTCCCTCACCCCTCCCCAGCGAGCTGGCCGAGCTACACGAGAAAACACAGAGGTAGCCAATTGGAGCAGGCCGTGCTGCTGCCATCTAATCCTCCCTGTGCACCCACTCGGATCGCCTGCGTGCTTCCCCAGCAATGCGTCTTCTATGTGTTGTGACTACTTGTCACTGTGTGGTGCCGGGACTTGCGAAGTCATGGCCGGTAATGTGGTCATTGCGGGCAGCCCGGGTTGCGGGCTGTAGTACCAACACTAGCGATGGTTGGGTGAGCGCTGGTTAGCATGGAGGCACCGCGAGCAGTGTGCGGTGCCGGCTCCCAGTGAGGGAGCGAGAGGGAGCGTCAGCCAGCCAGGGTTACCCTGGGGCATGATACTCTGGCTGACCTGTTGTCACCTGACCGGACGATACCGGAGTGGGGGCACCGGTGGACGGGGGCCGAGGGGCGGTCACGTGGTACTGAAGAGCTCTCAGGAACATTCGAGAGGGAGCTCGAAGTCTAGAAGGTGGGCGGGGCTAAGGGCGGAGCCAGCCCCAGCCCCGGGGGCATATAATGAGAGCTCCGTGAGGAGCTCGGGCCTCTTCAAGTGTTGGTGTTCGAAGATCCACGTCGGAGAGAAGAAGCCTCTAGCCACGCGGTCAGGGACCCAGCTTGTGGTCCGGACCGGGATAGCGAACCATGTCTAGTTCTGCCGTAGCGTGGTTAGATTGGCATTCGAGACCCGAGTGTAGGTTGTGTTATGTTACGTATTGTATGTGAATAAATAGTGTTGCTCCCAAGATAACGTCTGCGACTCAGTTGGACTCACTATGTATGCGCTGGACCAGTTATTGCCTGGCGCAGTGAGTGGGAGGCTGACAATACATTTTTTGGAACAACCTTGTGTTTTTTCTTAACACTGTAAATCGTCATTCAAAAATACCCTGAAGCAGAAGATTAGTGCTGCATATAACTGCATTTTCAAATGTGATTTCTAACTTTAATGTGCAATTTTATTGAGGGACTGCATGTTATCTTGGTGTGATCTTAGACTGTTTTTGCTTTTTTTCTGCCTTGCCTAAGCTTGGGTATTGGTGTACTTATGCAATTAGAACTTTTACATTTAGTCTATTTTACGGAATTATTTTAGAGATTTGCTTATCTTTCCTATACTTTGCACTCCTATCGTTTTTGTTTTAGTTTGTAACTTTCTGACTCGCCCCTACTGGACATCTGTGAAAAAGAGCTTCATAGCTCATCGGATTTCTCCAGGATAAATAAATATTCAGATTATGATTGGGTTAAATACTGTGAGCACTGATAATAATTTTTAAAGATGATAATAATTTCGTATTCGCGCCATTCCTTTTGCGTAGGGCTATCACAGGAGATATATTTTTCCCAGTGGGAGCGAGCGATGTTCTGTGTTTTGGCAGTAGGGAGCGATGTTCTGTGTTTTGCCAGTCGGGAGTAATGTTCTGTTTTAACCCAAAAGAGTAATTTGCAGGTAATATTTGAATTTGACAAATTTGCACCATGACACCAGCGCATAATAGTTTGCCCATTTTGAATATGAAGGAGATGGCACGTGTTACATGATTAGTACGGCATTAGTTAAACTCTGTCAAGTGGCGATCCCACTACCACTGGGCCACCTCGCTGCCCACTCACTTTCGAGCGCTGGTTCCTGGATATAAACAAGAGATAAGCACTGCTCCTTTCATTAAGCAGGGAGACACCATTTTTCCTATTTTAACTTCATTATCCATGTTCCTTTGCTGATATTCCCCACATGGATACATTTTACCTTGTGTACAATAATTGTGCTGGTATGTAAAATATATTATTTATAAAAAAAATGTCTTTGCCTAAAACATTCCATTGACAGTCTTGCTAAAAAAACTAGGGCTGCACTGAATACCTAATTTGATCTATGGCTGCATCTGAATTTAAACCGAGACATCCATCATCACCCTTTAGCTCATACATCTCTAGCACACCTCTATCCCACACCCTGCCACAACTTGCCACGCACAATATATTAGAGACTTACATTATGTATTGCATGTGCACGTGAAAAGTAGTCCAATTCATGAACTGCCTTTCTGCCCATCTGAATGAACGCAGGTTGTCTGTGACTGTGAAACAATGCCAGGAGTTGAAGAAGGAGAATGAGTTTATGGGAAAAAGACTGATTCAACTTGCCGAGGAGAACAGTGAGCTGTCTTCCAAGGTGAGTGTTCATTCCAGCAGTGAAAGAAACCAAAATGTAGACACACGCACATTGAGACCTTGTTAGGGATGTGTGATGCAAGGAGGAAGTTGCTTGTATGGGACTGTGTCACTGCGTCTGTTGTATTGTAACTTGTTGGGACCAGTCCAAGTTGGCTTTTTCCTAGGAAACATCGCCAGAGTTCAGGCGACATGAACTATAATTTAACACAGTGGTTAACACAGCCAGTATTAATTACTGGGCCTGGATTAGGCCAGGTAATGATCTAACCCAGGGGTATCCAATCCCCGAGCCAGCGGACTGGTACCGGTCCGTGATCTGTTAGAAACCGGGCCGCACAGCAAGAGGTGAGCGATGAGTCCGCGTGTGGCCCACCCATTATTTTATTTACCACTTCTGTCCACGCCTTTTTCCCGCACTGCGCACTTGTCTCAGTCACAATTTTGGTAAGCCAAAAAGCTAACCCTAGCCAAAATGAGTAAAAAACAAATGTCGCTGGAGAGCTTCTTGACTGCTGATCTGACCCAATCTGTGTCCTTGAGACCCTACTGCACCCAATACAGCCAAACCAATTACAGTAATCCCTCGCCACTTCGCGGTTCAAGTTTCGTGGCCTCAGTGCATCGCGGATTTTTCGAACTGATTTAAAGGCCTCGTTATACCTGTGCAGTAACACCATCATCATCATTTATCATCACATTCATCGAGCTGCACAGGTCTGTCATCGTAGTCATTGTCATCGTCGTCGTCGTCATTACTGGAGTCAAGTCTCAAGATACTACTGTGATTGGTGAGTGTAGAACACCATAATACGTATCGTATGAGAGAGAGAGAGAGAGAGTGAATGTATAATTTTAAGGTTTTATAATTAAATAGATTTAAGTAAAATATATATAAAGTATAAATATACATATTTTAAACATTCTGGTACCCACACACACATATACGGAAATTCCTAGGGGGCCAATCCTACTTCGCGGATTTTCACCTATTGCGAGGGGTGTTCCGGTCACCATTAACCGCGATAAACGAGGGATCACTGAATTCCGTGTATAAGCGTGCAACGCGCCAATTATTATCGCTTCAGCTCACCGGTAAGTTTGGGAACAATTCTGACTTCCTGGATTTTGTTCTAGCGATGTTTGACGTCGTGTCAAATAAAATATATTTAATAGCAAAATTTTGGTTGTAAAGATTATTCTTAACTTAAAGCTTCCGTGACTGCAGGGAATTCATATTCTTGGGTCTTTCGTTAAAGTCACATAGATAGGTTCAAAGAAAATAATAAAAAAATAACAGAAAACAATGACGTTTCGATCGCAACACAAGCGGTCGTCTTCAGGAAAAAGGAGGTTAGCTTCCAAGGGAAACTGTTGATAAGGGTTTGAAATGGGCGTAGCCCAAATGTCAGCAGCCAATGATAATGTAAGTGTTCGGCAGCGAGCCCGGCGGTGGCTCGTTTTCCACCAATCAAAGGGCTGCCAGATGAAAATTTACATGTTAAAGAGAGATTAGCATGTTAATGGAAGATCGCAGAGCCACAACCAAGGGGTCAGCGCGCGAAGTGACTGAAAGCGCAAGTTTGAAATGGGTGTAAAGCACAACCTAACATCAGAAGGTGGTAGGATGGGAACATCATAGCCAATTATGATTTAAACTGGTTGATAACGTCCTTCCAATGATTGCTCAGTTTGTACCCATCTTCTCGGTTGAAATTGTGTCTGTGTCTCTATATATGGATGGCTTCATGAACGAATCATTGTTGATAGTTAGTGGGCTTGAAAAGTACCTTCATCTTCACGAAATTAATTTCGTGTGAGCCCACCGCATTAAAACAATGGTCAGCCACGGCCGAGGTATTGGTCCTACCATGTTTCAGATCTTCCTTATGTTCACGAACACGGTCCGAGACATGTCGCTTGGTTTCCCAAATGTAACTACTGCCGCAGACACAGCTTAGTTTGTAGACGCCGTGGTATTGCATGTCCGGGATCACATCCTTCACAGATGGGATCAGATCACGAATTGTATGTACTGTGTTAAATCGAACCTGGATCTTGTGTTTGCTTATGATTTTGTAAATCTCTTTAGTGACCCCTGCTATGTATGGCAAGGTGATGGTGTTGATTGGGTCCTTAGATGGTTCTTTCCCAATGGTTGGGGTGATAGCTTTACGGATTGTGTAGTCTGAATATCCATTCATCTTGAGAGCTTTGTGTACGTGTTCCAGTTCACTGGCTCTGTGATGACGGTCGGAAATACATCGAGATCTATGGTGTAGAGTTTTGATGAGGGAATTCTTCTGGGATGGATGGTGGTGGGAGCCCGGTTTTAGGTAGGCATCCGTATGAGTGGCTTTCCTGTAGACAGTGTACTATTAAGCCATCTGGTCTCTTTTTATTAAAACATCCCAGAATGGTAACTTGCCATCCGGCGGTGGTGTCACTGCTAATTGGTGGTTGAATGCTGGAAGCCGGTGGGGTTGCTGAGCCGCGTGCACTTCTGCTGCACGAGTGTGCAGGTGCGCGAGAGCTGCACACACCTGGTGGAATGTCGCTCGCTGTTGGAGGAATCGAGCCGCAGTGCGGAGCAGAGGCACACAGAAGCAGAGGTGCGCATCCATCGGCTCGAAGAGGCCCTGGGAGAGGCACTCAACAGCAAGGTACTTGCACTGTCATATGTACCACAGTGGCGAGATGTTAACTACCTTGCTTGGTATACAGGGGTCGTGGGTTCGATCCCAACCCTGACGCCTGTATATTTGGAATTTGCGTGGTCTCTCCGTGGTCGCGTGGATTTGTCTTTGGGTCCCTTGATTTTTCCCCTCCACATTTAGAAAGACGCCTTTAGATTATATGGCTGCTATACATTTCGATATTATAAGCCAATTTATTGAGCTATCATTTGTGGCCAGGACGGTTTTGAATAAGTGCTATACAGCTTAGTGGGCCTTACCTCGTGAAATAAAGTAAAACAAATGTGCATGGTGATGCAAACAAATCCCCCTCAATTTTGCCCAGGTTTAACACACATATAAGGCAGAACTGCTGCGGAAACTGCTGTGATACTTGCTCATGATTTCTGGAACATGCTGATGGCTAGCCAAGGTAAGGCTAGATTTGCTTTTGTCTGAAGCCTGGTGTAAGGCAGCCATCAGCATAGCCCCACTTGAGTAACTGCCCGTTGGTTCATGGTGATTATTGTGTTTGGAGCTGGGGCCATTAAGTTGATTAATCGACTAGAAATGTAATTGCCACTCTCTTAGAATTGAAGCGTCGTACATGTGATGTCAAGAACATGCTGATGGCCAAGTGCAAGCCTAGGTTTACGTTACACACAGGTTTTCGCAGCCAGTATTATGAATATTAATTATTACTCTTTGGTTTTTTCGGTAAAGTCACGTAGGTATAAAATAAAATAAATCACGACTTTTCGGGTGCAACACAAGCGTCCGTCATCAGGTGGGAAAGCATGATCTGCTGTTTTAAAAGGTTTTTAAACAGTCTGCCTCAGCAGCAGATCATGCTTTCCCACCTGATGACGGACGCTTGTGTTGCGCCCGAAACGTCGTGATTTATTTTATTTTATACCTACGTGACTTTACTGAAAGAACCAAATAGTATGGATTCCTGCAGTCACGAAAGCTTCAAATCAAGATCTTAATGATTGTTTAGGATTTAACGTGGGTGAACTCAAATATTCTTAATCCTAGTTTTTATTTTTACTCCTAGTTATAGTCCAGAATTCAAGTATGACTTATGATTGTTTACCCTGGAAAGCCTCCCTGAGTCTGAAGACTTTTCTTCAGGAAGGTCCTGCAACGTTTTTACAGTAGAGGGTGATGTTGCTATGTATTATCCCAATTGGTTCATTTCAACTTGGGAAAATTTGTACCATGACACCGGCACATAATGGCCTACTCGTTTAGAATTATGACAAGGGATCTTTAATGTCTACTTTTAAGTGGACAGCGCGTAGTGTTTGTACGGGCAACACACCCGCAGTGATAACTAGGATGACCTGACGGATATGAACCGCAAACCCCTGCAGCAAGCAGCCAATTTTCTACCGCTGGGCCACGTCACCGCTCACACGATGTGCACAGGCCTCGCTGGAGGAGACTGTGCGAATCCTGCAGGGCAAGCTGGGAGTGCTGGCAGAGAAGGAAGCCTCTCTGAAGGAGCAGCGTAACCTGCCGCCCGGGGAGGTCATGTCGGAGGTCCTACAGGTGGCTTACGCATTCATTGTGCTCACTCAAAATTGAGTTTGGTACCAGCAGTATCCAGAGTAGCCGTTGTGGGGATGGGTTGTGGCTGATGCCACCTGGTAGTTGGCAGTGGCCACCCGTCGGCAGAGATGAAGAAGCGAAGATCACAATCAGTAGATCATTGAGACTCGGACGAATTAATGTGGAGAAGTGCGGATTAAAATTGACGTATTTGTAAGTCACTGCTGCCTGGTAATTCACAACGCCTATTTCTCGCAATCTGTTATCAAGTCTTCACCACCCCCATGTGGACTCGGTGCACCTAGCCTGCCACAGATGTTATCACTTTATGTTAATTGACTGCTTTTATTGTGAAGTTTATGTGCGATTGTGTGTGTATTCCAGATGGAAGAATGGCACATGTGTCAGAAAGCACGGAAGAGAGCTGACATTGGGCTGCCACCTTTAGCCAAGGCGCACACAGATACAACGCACAGCCATGACACACCCACATCTTCACGGGAGGAACAACCTGCTGACTTTAATAATGTATCAGACCAAGATAGCGGCACACTCATAGTGAAAGACAGGAAATATCTCATGCCAAATGAATCCACAATGGAGCTGGATGGTTCCATGGTGGATCAAGGCAATGTCACATTCAGGGAAGAATTGGATGGTCATGAAAGTAAGCAAACCGGAGACTCTCAAGACAAAGGTGTGGAGGCCACTCGGGCACGGTCCAGCACCTTGAAACAAAATTCGTTGGAAGGGAGCAGCACATCGTCCCGCAGAGAGATGGGAATTGCGCGTGACGTGCAGGAGAACTTTGAATTGAAAAACACTGGCCACAGGGACACTTTGGAGCAAGGAAGAACTTTATTACAACAGGAAAGGGTGGCTCTAAGCAAAGAGAGGGACATCCTCGAACGAGAGAGGGCTGCTTTGGAAAAAGAGCGAATGGCTGTGATAGCCATGGGAGAGGGGAACAGGTCCACTGTAATGGCTCACATGTTGACAACAGAAGCCTCAATGGAGCAGCAAAGAGTCATATTAGATCAGGAAAAAAATACATTAAATCTGGAAAAAGCTGCTCTGAAAGCAATGGAGGATGAAATTAATATTAATTTAGGACAACAAAAGTCGAGACTGGACCAGGAAAAACGCAAACTAGAGCAGGACATGATTATTCTCAAACAAAAATGGAATTGCGTAGAGCAAGAGCAGGACAAGCTAGGTGAAAGAGAGGGCGATTCAAGACCAAAGCAAGGCCAGCTTTACCAAAGAAATGATTTATTTGAAAGCATCACTGGAGGAAGAAACATCAGTTATGAAGGTAGGGGTGGAGCAAGAAAGGGTCCTGTTGGAGAATGAAAGGGAAAAAATAATCCAATGTATAGCAAATCAAAAAGATACTGCTTCACTCCAGCGGGAGAGAATTGCGATGCAGCAAGAGGTGGATGTCCGAGAACAAGCAAGGGCTGCCCTTGTCTGCGTTGTTACTTCCTTGGAAAAAATAGAGGTTATGCCTGGCAATGAAAAGGGTAGCTTAATTTGTGCCCTTGAGGAAGGGATGACCACTTTAAAAGCCATCTTAGGGCTGGACAAAGGTATTGCATGCGAAGAAACTCACATCGGCATGGCAGACAATGGCATTGTAGCACAAGCAGTTCTGCAACAACAGAGGACAGAGCCTGCACAAGATAATTATTTGAAATCTGTTGGGAAGCATGGTATGGGGCATCGTGAAAGGGACACACTATGCCAAGAAAAAGACAAAACAAATATAGAGGAGACCACTTGGGATGGGGAGCGGTCTTTGTCTCGGAGGGAAAGTCTGGTGTCGCTGGATGAATCAAACGATGTCTTGGATGGAGACCAGGCTGACTTGGAGACGGCGAGAGGTGTGTTGTTGAAAGCTGTTACAAAAGTTGCCGTGCTCGCACCAATGCAAGAAGCTGCTGCAGTGAAAGACTTTATGGAAGAGGATTGTTCCCCACTTGAGCAAGAGGATTCTGATGCCAATGTACGAAATCAAAAGGCATTCACCCCAGCAGAGACTGTCCGCCTCGTTCAAGCCAACTTGGACCATGAGCAAATCGTATTCAGAGATTCCCTTCAACAAGAGGTGGCCGTGCTGGAGCAGAAACGTACCACCCTGACGGCATCGCTGGAGCATGAGAGAAACAGACTGTGTGAGCTGGAGCAGGCAAGCGTGAGCGTGCGTATGGAAGCGGACAGCTTAAAAGCAGCACTGCAGCTCGAGGAGGTCGTGCTCCGAGCCACTCTGAATGAAGAAAGGACTGCGCTGGAAGAAATGAAATTCAAAGTACAAGAGAATACATTATTACAAAATCAGGAGAAAGTGAAGTTGCAGCAAGATAGGGATTTATTGGAAGATGAGAAGGTTTCTCTGGAGCGAGAGAAAGTCGCGCTGGATAGAATGAAAGCAACTTTAGAGGAGATGAAAGCTATCTGGGAACGAGAAAGAGTCGTTTTAGTGGCTCCATTAGAACAAGAGAGAGTCACCCTGAAACGAGAGCTTGCAGCTCTGCACCAGGAGAGAGCCAAATGGACCACAGAGAGCGAACGTTTGGTGCAAGAGCAGGCTTTGTTAGAACAGCAGAGGGTAGCGTTACAGCAAGAAAGAGAGTCTTTAGATCAGCACAGGGGCAACCTCAAGGTTAGGTCCGAGCAAGAGCGGGCCGCTCAAAGTGAAAGGATGTATAAAGTGGAGCAAGAGAACGCCCGTTTGCGCACTGAGCAGAGAAGGCTCGAACATGACATGGCTGAGCTAAGGGCGACCGTGGATGAGGAAGAGATGAGTTGGGCACGAAAGAGAGTTGCGCTTGACAAAGAGAAGGCCGAGAACGAGCGAGTCAAGTCGAACTTGGATAGAGAAATGGCCGTGATAAAAAAACAGAAGAGTTTGCTTGATGAAACGATGGCAAAATTTGCCTTGGAGGGAACTGATTTTTTGCATCAAAAGGCGATGGTTGAAAAGGATGAGGAAGAGATGAGTTGGGCACGAAAGAGAGTTGCGCTTGACAAAGAGAAGGCCGAGAACGAGCGAGTCAAGTCGAACTTGGATAGAGAAATGGCCGTGATAAAAAAACAGAAGAGTTTGCTTGATGAAACGATGGCAAAATTTGCCTTGGAGGGAACTGATTTTTTGCATCAAAAGGCGATGGTTGAAAAGGATGAGGAAGAGATGAGTTGGGCACGAAAGAGAGTTGCGCTTGACAAAGAGAAGGCCGAGAACGAGCGAGTCAAGTCGAACTTGGATAGAGAAATGGCCGTGATAAAAAAACAGAAGAGTTTGCTTGATCAAACGATGGCAAAATTTGCGTTGGAGGGAACTGATTTTTCGCATCAAAAGGCGATGGTTGAAAATAAAAGCAATTTGAAGACTTTAATAGAGACTGATTGTATCGTGTTAGAACAAGAGAAAACTGGACCCAAACAAGTAAAAGGACTTGTAGATTTAGAGAGTGCTACCGCAAAGCAGGAACGTGATGTCTGCAAAGCAAAACAGGAGAGCAATACCTTAACGCAAAGACGAGCGGCTGACGCGCTTTCAAGCGGCATAGAACGTCATAGCGTTGTATTGGAGCAAGAAATGTATGATGCAGTGCCATCTAAACTGCGGCAAGCTGCCACGCAAAATAACGAGACGGAGGACACAGCTCCCCCAGGGAAGGTGAATGCTGCTCTGAAAGCTCTGCAGGATCTAGAAACCGACACGGAAATTCAGGAAATGTCCAGCCCCGGAGCCACCGAGGATCGCAAGACTGCCAAGTCAGAGATAAGAAGGGAAAACGTTAACTCCTCTGTCGAATCAAGAGAAGGGACATCTGGAATTGGAGAAGAACGCTTGGGAGAAAGAAAAGGAAAACTTCAGGGAAGATGAGGACATTATGGCAGCTACAATGGAGGAAAACTTGGACACCACGATGCAGTATGAGGTTCCAACTGATGTGGCCCCTTCAGACATTGTTACTGAGAGAGACATGGCTCCAAGTAATCAAATTTTTACAAAAGAAGAATGTGCCACCCTGCAAGCTAACGTGAGTGAAATTGAAGATAATTTTAATACAGGGGTGGAAGATGCAAGGATTTTGTCAAAAGAAAATCTGGAACGAACTCCAAGTGAAGACGGAAGACGTCACAGCATGGTCACACGCTCGGCGCGCAAGAGAAGTTCACGGTATGCAAAATCGTACATATCCGAGTGCTCACAAATATTTAAATATATTTTTAAATTTGCCCCATTGGCAGTTTCTCACGGAGCGAAGTACGCGTGAAGCCTTTGTGTCGATTCTCCGCTAGAATGGGACCTTGTCCTTTACGTTCAGCGACAAAGGGCCAACCTTCATTGTGCTTCGTGCTGTGCGCGTTGTGTGCATGTTGCCGTGTGTGTATGCCCGCGCAACAGGCACTCCCAGGAAACCCTCTACTTCACACCGTTGCAGACGAGGCCTTCCCTCGCGGGAAGGCAGGCTCCGACTCTGGACTGGAGCCTCAACTCCCTCGAGGATCTCGTCATCGACTCGGCCAAGAAGAAGCCGCGCACGTCGTCCGCACGGCGCCGCACCATGCACGTCATCGACATCACGCTTAACAAGGCACGCGGCCGCTCTTGCACACCACGCACATCACGCACGCACGTCACACCCCCCCCCCCCCACTGCCCTTCTCGGTGGTGACTACGCTGCACCACGGCTTTTTGTGAAGCACTGGGCTTCAAGCGGCCATACCCATTTGTATTGGCGAGAGTGTTTCCCCCTCGCAGGTGTGGGTTTTCTCCGGTTTCCTCCCACATCGATAAACACTCATTCATTGGCTAAAAAAATCTTAATTTATAGAGGGCTTCAGAGCTTGGGCAATTGTTGGTAGCGGCAGCTCGCCACATGGCTGCCTGCCCGCTTGTCTGTGGTTCCTAAGAGTTGTGAGATGCAATTTTCATGAGCGATGTGATATTACATTTTACATTATTCTTTCAGCCTCTACCACCAGTGCCCTCACTGCATTTACATTGTTAGTCCATGCTTGCCGATGCGGTTTAATGTTGGTTAAAACATTACTGGTTTTAATTCAGACTTAACGGCTTTACTTTTTTACATTTCAGGATTATGTTTCGTATATGATGTATAATAATAATAGTTTTTTTACCCTTTTATCTGGCAACAAAACTGACACCTTTTTTTACGAGGAGTCATGTTTGCGTTGACCACAATACCTGCGGTCGGAATGCAAACAAAAAACACAACTCTGATCATGTATGCACTGTCCTTGAAATTGATTGGTCCACACCTGAGACAGCTTTTCTTAGAGCCGAGTCTCACATGGTGTTGGACCAAATGACGCCAAAAGGCGCACACCTCAAAGACAATGCACCATCAGAGTATGAGAGCTCGGGGTAAGCATTTACACCATTGGAACCTCCTTTGCCAGTAGCAAAAAAAATATTTTACTACTGGCAAAGGAGGTTCCAATGATGTATAATAATTTTATGTGCCAATTTTCTATTGGCTGAGACTTTGAGTGATTGGCTGTTTAATAGAGATCTATGGTGTGTATTCATGTTGTATTGATACATCTGCCTAGTGCATCGCTAAAGAGAGCTACCGGGACGGTGACTTAGCCAGTGCAGTGCATTCCCGGCTTGTTGCAGGGGTCTACGGTTCGAATTCAGCAGCCTCCTTGGTTATTATTGCCGGCGTATTCACTATAAGTATGTGCCATCTGCTATAGTGGGCAGTAAAGATCTCGTGAAGTCATTCAAAAACGAGTAGGCCATTGCATGCCGCATCGTTCAAATAAAAAATTACCTCCAAATCGCTCTTGCGATTATAGACAGCAACAACATTGTCTCCTGCTGTGAACCTGCACGGCAGTCACAGCACTCCAAAATACGATCTCTACACAAAACACTCTCCGTCGTACCGGCCTGCGTCACGAGCCCTCCCCCTGTGCTGCAGAAGGTGGAGTCGTGTCGGCGTGACAGCGTGTCCAGCAGTGTGTCCACGATGCGCAGCAGCACCACCACAGCCTACGAGTTGCGCTCCCACGGGGACAGACCTACACCCGTGCAGTCTTCCAACTGGTCGCTGGGATTCCCAGCATCCTCTGCTTCGTTTGTGACGCTCGGCACCTTCACTTCCCAGAATTCCCTGCAGCTTGAGGTACTGGAACTGAGAAATTACAACGTAGAGAGGACGATTCATAGTTGATTTTAGGTTAGTGCACATCATGATGTGGCCAAACTTTTGATGTAAAACCCTCTGCCACCTGACACAGCCAAATAATTTAAATTGTTACGTGTATAAGGGTTTATCGCAGCAGGTATTATTGTTTCGACTCACCGGTAAGTTGAATAACTTTTCCTGCAAATCTGGTTGTGAGGATTGTTGTTCAACTCACCGGTGAGCTGAAACAATACCAATTTTGAACATTAGACGCTCGTTCGTTAGAAAATTAATTTGGCTATATTGGGTGGTGATGGGTCCGTCCCTTGCACCAAAAATTGGGCCAGATTATAACGTGGCCCTAAGCCAAAAATCTATTATGAACCGTAATATTGGTTTGTGAAAATGTACGTGTTATATATGTCATGTTCAATCGAAAAAACGGTCCTGTTTTTTAAAATCTAACACTAAACCAAACAAACTTGTAAACTGGCAGCACGATACTGTTGGGTTGTGTGAAGCTCGCGTCGAGTAACCGGTGGGGACTCCACTGCTGTTTGTACAGGACCTGAGGTCTGGGCGGTTGTCCGACGCCAGCCTGCGGAGCCTCCCCGGCTACCGGCCCCTCGGTCCACACGGAACCGATGGCCGCAACCTGGAGCAGTTGCAGGCCCCGCCAACGACGCGGCGTCGCAAGGGTGAGCTGTCATGCGCTCTCCTTCAGGTCATCCACACGCACCCCGGTGGGAACCTGCACGCGAGAAGCTCGTGATCGCAGTAGCGGGGCCAGTGACGTGGCCCAGCGGTAGCAGCGTTGGCCTCTTGTTACAGAGGTTTGCGGTTCGAATCTGGCAGGCCGCCTTGGTTATAACCACGGGAGTATTAACCACAAAATGTGCGCCTTCTGCTTCATAGCGGACGTTTAAGATTCCGTCACGTCGTTCGAAATGAGCAGGCCATTGTGTGCTGATGGCACGGTTCAAATTTTCTAAACTTTAGATTTTTTTTACCGCAAATAACACCCCTGCTGCAAAAACCTGACAGGACCCTCCTGAAAATGAGTCTTGAGACGCAGCAAGGCTTTCCTGGGTAATCAAGCGGAATAATAACATTGATTGTGAAATGCACACATTGCACAGCAGCGTTTGCATCAATTATCCTTGCGTTGTTTTCCAGGAAATGCATCGTATTACATGAGCTGCGTAGATGAGCCAGACCCAGAAGCCGAATGGGATGAACTTGAGCGCCAGGGACTTGGCGCGCACGCTCTGCCTCGGCGGCAGCCCAGAGCGGCGCTGGAGACTAGCGCTTGCTACACTGGAGGGTTTGCAGGAAAACCAGCCACTGGTCAATTGCAAGGTGGACTTTTCTGATAAAAGCGACACCAGAAACGACCATTTGCTACTGTCAGGAAGAATTGCAAAAGCGCAACCAAGCAACCCTGCCTCACCTGCGATCCTGCTACCCACTGGAAGTGGAGGTGAGTTGCAGTGGAGCACTTTTAGACAGTTATTCTCATCAAGATATCACAGATGCCCATAGCTATCGCAACACTAATACTCATAGTCCTTTACCTAGGAAAGCCTTGGGGAGACCCAATTCTTTGTTTAATTTATTTGCATGTGACAAAACCCACACTAAGGAGGAGGCAACCATGAAAAATGCACACGTGCAGTGGTAATCCATTACAACAAAGTGACAATCTTGTGCAGTTTTGAACGTACGTGATGGAAATGCATACACATGTTTCGGCTCTGTGTGTACACGTGTGTAACAGACATTCATGCCGGGGGAGGATCTGTGCACGGCAAAACCAGAAATGACAGCACGCCGCATGTTCCTCCGCCCCGCGCTCGCCGACGCAAATGCGGACATGCGAAAACGGAAATCTGGGATCGGCCACAACGCAGAATGCTCACCGGAGGTAACGTTGCAGCTCTGTGCAGAGGTCGTCGTGGTCAGTGTCGATTTAAGCCACCGCATATCCCTCGCGCTATCCCCCTATGTGCCATGTGGCCAGTGCAATTCGTGGAGCATGAGCGGGCATTGGTAGATGCGCACATCTTAGTATTTTATATTTTTTGGGTCTTTCGGTAAAGCCACGTAGATAGAAAAAATAATAATTGGAATAACAATATCACGACGTTTCGATCGCAATACAAGCAAGAGTCATCAGGTGAAAATATATATAGCGAGAGAGCTGCTGAGGCAGAAAAAATATGTTTAAAAAATATATATGTTTCCTCCCTCAGCAGCTCTCCCGCGATATATTTTTTCACCTGATGACGATTGCTTGTGTTGCGGTCGAAATGTTGTGATATTGTTATTCTTTTTTTTCTATCTACGTGGCTTTACCGAAAGTCCCAAAGAATATGAATTCCTGCAGTCACGAAAGCTTTAAGTTAGTATTTTATAATTGGTTCTTTACCCTTCTATCTGGCAACAAAACTGACACCTTTTTGCAAGGAGTCATGTTTGCATAGACCGCAATACCTGCAGTCATAATACAAACATAAGAACATAACTCTGATAATGTGCACTGTCCCTGAAGTTGATTGGTCCACACCCGAGACAGCTTTCCTTCGAGCCTAGTCTCATATGGGTTGGACCAGATGACGCCAAAAGGCGCACAACTCAAGGACAATGCACCATCAGAGTATGAGAGCTCGGGGCAAGCATCTACACTATGGGGACCTCATTTGCCAGTAAAAATATGATAATTGGTTCTTTACCCTTCTATCTGGCAACAAAACTGACACCTTTTTGCAAGGAGTCATGTTTGCATAGACCGCAATACCTGCAGTCATAATACAAACAAAAGAACATAACTCTGATAATGTGCACTGTCCCAGTTTTGTTGCCAGATAGAAGGGTAAAGAACCAATTATCATATTTTTACTGGTAAATGAGGTCCCCTTAGTATTTTACTTAAGACACTGAACATCACGTGACTGGTGGTCTCAAGCTCTGATGCTCAAGAGAACGTCCACGAATAAATATCTGGGCACGTCATCAGTTCCCTGTTCCATCACACCTCACCTAATCACAAACGTCAAAAAACTTCACCATCTGACTTATTACCATGTTTTTTTATGATTCGTATACAAACCCCAAGTTATACGATTTTGTTTAATTATGCCGGGGCTGAATTGTTAAGAGCCCAAAATATGCAACTCTTGCAGATTATCAACATCTGGAGCTATTCGGTGATTCTTGCATAGCAGGGAGGTGGTACAGTGCTCGCAGCAAGAAGGACCTGGGTTCAATTCCTAACGAGGCTGATTTCTACGTGCTGTTTGTACCTTCTCCCTTGATCCCGCATTTGTTTCCTCCAGATTCTCCAGTCTCCTCCCAGAGTTAAGAAAACATTCAATGTAAATAGTATTGGCCAAATCGTATTGCTGAAAAATTTCCCAAATATTGCTCGAATGGGATTACATAGCAGCAACAGGACCATCCTGAAAAAGAGTGTTGGGACTTAGTGAGGATAATAATAATTCTGCTTGTTAATTTCCGTGAACGTTACGCCTCTTTGCTCATTCGCAAGTTGATCCAACGTGAGCGTATTGCCCGACAGCCTACGTCACGCTGACGGTGACACGCTGCTGTCCCCTGTGCTTCCCGCAGAGTAAGAAGTCGGCCACCATGTGCTTTGTGGTACCGGCCACCCCCCGCGAGAGGCCGCCGCCCCGGGCGTCGCCGCGTCGAGATGACCATCCCCAAGTACGCGTTGCGCGCGGCTACCTCACTCTCCCCCTCGCTTTGCAGCGATGCAGCTTCTACTCCCGCCCCCTCTCCCTCTTTCTCCCTTCTCTACTGGAAAATATTAGTTTCAGATCTGTTGCCAATGCATCACTTCATGGATGGTGTCATGAGCTGTTTGTCATCTGCTTGTATGGTGATGGTTCATTTTTGATGTGGCTTTTCTTATTGCACATGACTCCCTTAACCTCTTGAGAGGCAGAATCGTATACGAGTGCATGTGAATGAGCGCGCATCCATTTGTGTCCAGCGTTCCTGGCCGATCATCCGTCGCCTTCGCCGATCCATGTCGCGTAAGAAATCTCCTTCCAGCAAGGTACGAGATTTCCCACGGATTAACACATTGCAACTAAACCCCACGCAGGCACTTGGCCCGCACATCCACGCGAGCGAGCTTGCTCGCTCAAGCGCCACAAGACTGCACTCTGGTTAACGTGTAACCACGGTAGACACATCCAAATAAGTCACGGGATCAACATTGTGTTGGGAATTGACTTTGCACATATCCCATAATATTAACTGTATGCTCAAATAACATGAACTGTCTCCGAAATTAGTATTATTATTCCAAATCCTCACCACAGTGACAGGTGGCATACATGTTCACTTGTGTGATAACTGTAAAGGAATGATAGTATTTCCTCCAGAGAACCTGGAGAAAACCCTTGTTCTCTCCCCCTGTTCTGCATGGGTTCTCTAGTTTTTTCCACAAAGCTAAAATAACAGTGTTGTAACTGGCATTAGCCAACCATCCCAATGCTGAAAAACAGTTAACTCAATTCGGATTGCACACAGCAGCTGCAAAAAACTTAGCAGGACCCTCCTGAAAAGAGTTTTGAGAGCCAGTGAGGCTTTCCTTGGTAAAGACACTTAATAATTATCAACGTAAAATGTTGTTCCTCTCTCCCGCAGGCATCTAAACCTTGAACCTAAACTACACGTTACGATCATCAGCACAGATATGAGAAGATGATGACGGTGGTGAAAGTGACAGAAAGATGCCGTTCCTTGTTATCGGTGCACTGTACCTTGTACATTTTTGGTTGTGAGCTGTAATTCTGTGTAGATATTTTGTTGGCTTCCATCAGAAGATTATTTGTATATTTTTTTGATGATGGTTCCTTGTAATCTCACCACTGCCCTGCGTTGTCCCTTCACGACACTGCCATGCACTTTAAAAAACCCTGCTTGAGCAAGGGTTTTTAAAAGTTAGCTCTAAGCTATGCAGGACTTTCACGCTTCTCGCACTGCGTGTAAATATTCGTGAGCACATTTAGATCTAGCTAGATCTGGTTGTCGCCTGATGAAACTAGTTGTAATTACTAGCGAAACGTCGTACTCGGTTTGTACATGTTCTGGCTTGGCTCTCCAACACATCGGTGTGCTGTACTAGTGACGAATTGGCATGTTCTGTTTACGTGACAACCCTTACTAGTTGGCTGTGTCGGGTGGTGGCAGGTTTTTACGACACATTTTGTATATTTACGCGCTCTAACCCAAAAACCTCTTATGGATGGCTTTTTGTGATTCGCTGCTGGTCATTATTGTAAGCAGCGTAATATAAGTAACTGTATTTTACGTTGTGAAGGAATAGAGTGGATTTGTTCCCAAAGACCGTCTCATTGCACCTGGGACACTGCCTTTTAGCTTAACGAGCCCGTGGTCATCAAATCAGCACTGGCAGGTTCTCTCGGACCAATGATTCGTTCCAGGCAGAGGGGTTAATACTGCCATCGCGATGAGCATCGGCACACACAATTGAGCAGCTACGCAGTGTTAGCCTCCATAATCACTTTGCTATTCACAAGTCGCGTAACATTGCCCTAAATGAAACTATTATAACACTAATGTCATGTAGGTGTACTTTAGAGTTATTGCTAAGATATATTCCAAGTCCTTTGCATAAAGCGGAGCGGTATAGTTATTTAACAAAATAATTAAATCGTATCACTGTAAAATGTCAAATCTGCACGACACCAGCTAATGTATCCAAATTGCACAGAGGCATTCATGTATTTATAGTTTTTAGCATTATTGTACAGGCATTCCTTGCGTAATGCACCCCCCCATAGCGAAAATTCGCAGTTATGCGATTCGTCTTTTAAGGGACACTTCACACTTACGCTATGCATTGCACAGTTTACGTGCTCAAGAAACAAAAAATATTGTAAAATTATTTTTTTTTCAATAATTCTTTTTTCAATTATAAAGATTCAAAATAGTAATCTTTTCCATCCTAGTTATCTTGTTATTAAACTCCTTGTTAAGTAATCTTTGTAATATTAAGTATTACATTTATGCATGGTTTCTTTTGTAAATCCAGGGCTAAAATAATTAAATTAAATTATACTTAAGTTTCCTTCGGTAACGCGCCCCCGCTTATAACATGTATGTCTATGGGAATATCAGCTTCGTACAGCGCGATTCGACTTGCGCGCTGTTTTTCAGGAACGCATGTTGCACGTTATGTGAGAGACGCCTGTATTTGCATGTTTGTGCTTGACAGTCATTCCACTCTACTTCTAACCTAAAAATATACTCCTTTATCACTTTTCACAATACATATAATAAACGTGATTATTAAAACTGAATTATTTTAAACAAAAAGCTTTTCAGGGAACTTGCCAAAAGATGTGTAATGTTGGAATAACTGGCAAGGCGATGCAGAGGCATTGTTATACTGCAGGGGGACACCGTGGCGCTGTCAGGGATGGATGGCAAAGCAGCCTCCCCGGGGTGCTTCTCGTTTTACGATCTCATGGCGCGTGGCCGGAGTGAAATTGCGTTAACGTGGACATTTCATGGATAGAAAAGTGTCTGTAATTTGTCTGCATTCACGCAAAATGTCATGAAGGGAACGTTGGTTAATCTGAGAGATACCTGTGCTTGGCTGCTCGTCCACAATTTGTCTTTCACCCAGACGCCCCTCCAAGCCACTTGACCATTTCTATATTTGCCCCCTCCCCCCAAGCCATTCTTTCATTTCATATCGGAAGCATTCACTGCAATAGCAAAACTTTTACAGACGTATGTCTGTTTGACCAAGTTGTTCAGTCAGTTTCAAATGTAACATTGTAACCTTCAGATGTGTGATGCTGTTGATGTTAAAATTATAATTTGTAAATGATTTAGATACAGGAGTTAGCACGCTTTGCTTTGTCCGATCTAGTGTGCAATGCATAGAGGTATCCAAGAGATGAACTACACTTTTAGGCGCTTCTCACAGCATCGAGGAAATTCGACCTCAAACAAGAGTAAGTTCCCACATTCTTCTCACATTCATATCAAGCGTTTTTTTATGTTGGTGAAAGATTGACTTGTTGCTGTCCAACAGCGTGTTTTTATACTGTAACATATGGGTATAATTTTGGTTATAATTTCCAAAATAAAACGTTTGCATGCTTTTGTGGTGGGAAATAAATACAACACTAGAAAATATGTATTCACTTGAAAGCGTAATCTTTTTTTCTTACATATGTAGTGAGTTCAATTGAGGCGCACACTTGAACTTGGAGGCAACACGTTTTATTAACCAACACAACAGGTAACTCTTCACATTAACAAGATAACGGCATAGGGTGATGACCACTGCTTTTAACGAACACTCGAGGGGATAGCTAAATAGTCCGACCAGGACAGCTAACAGGCTGCCTGGTCCACGAGCGAAGACCGGAGACCGAGGATCGTAGATGGCGGCTTCATTCCCAGAGTTGATCCACCAGAACAGCCAACACATCGTCGGGTCGTCGTGTGCGGCGACCGAAGAGCGAGGATCGAAGAAGGTGACTTCTTTCCCGTGTTGAACAGCCACGCTCCCTCTCGGGACTCGGCTTATATCTCCTGTGGCGTGACTGGGCTCCGCCCCTGGTCACGCCCCCTTCTCGATCCTTCGCGGAGGGTCTGGGTCCACATCACGTTGCCCGCTCACCCCTCCTGGGAGTTCTCGTGCCCCCTCGTCCGGTCATGTGCTCGCGGGTTTTCACAGGATATCATGTCTTTACCCGATCTCGGTGACACCCGGACCGTGCCCTCTCGTGAGCCATTCCGTGCCATGCTCACACTGGTGCCATAGAGCAGCACCACGCATACAGTACCACTCTTCATTTGGTACTGTCGCTACACAGTAGTGACACCATTTATGTCACTACACATGGATAAATACCTGATGTGCATATGTTACAAACATTTGCAACCGCACCTTTGTTTTGCACAATGTCGTTTTCCCCACAGCATCGTAGTTATTGGTGGCGGCAGCGTCGTTGAGATGCGATGACCGAACGTGTTCCCTTGGTTGGAGCATCGCATCAATTCCTGCCTCCGCAATACACATGCCAAACAGCGGACTGCCCGGGTCAAACAAGTGCCACCAATGTGCTTAAACAAAGCGTTGAATCGACGTGTCCACTTCTATAACGGGGGTTTACTTAACTATCACTGCAGTCTTGCACCCCTTTGGTTCTCAATCGTTACAAAACTGTATAATGTTAATAAAAAAAGCAGGGTTTGATGAAACAAAGTAAGTTGTACTTGTGTCCCCGTGCTTAATTTGTGTTTCGATGATTTATCTTCTAAAGATATCTGGTCATGCTGCATACCCCCATAAAGGGCATCTCGTACCCCCAAGGGTGAGTGCACCCCAGGTTATGAACCACTGTTCTATGACAATGTATAGGACACGGCAATTAATGAAAACCACATTACAAAAACTTGATTGTGCAGATAATCACGCACAGATAGATGCGTGCTTGAAATTAGCCAGATAGGGGAGCACGGAGTCTAGATCGTACGCACGCAGCGGCTGCTGACGGGTGATGTTCAAATTGTTCAGAAAAGTAGTCTGGCCGCGGCAGGACGCGTTGCTAGAGACATGCCACAAATGAACGACGCCACCTTGCTGAGCTCGTCAAAGAGCATGAACCATCACGCGAACTCCGGTCATCCTCGCAGCAGCTTATGGTTAGCCCTTGAACAAAGACAGTCCATCACTGCATTGCGTGCTTTCGGATGTGCTTCTGCGGCCATCTGGAACGCTCTTCCGATATTAGGGAAGACACTGGAGCTGTGCATTTTTTTTATCTGAATTGAAAACTCAATTCTTTAGAACTGCTTTTTTTGTTTAGTTAGTCCTTCCCCCACACCGCCGATTAGCACGGTTTGGCTATGTGGTGCGACTGCAACGGAGCAACTCCACCGGCGCTGCCATCCCCTCGCACCCCTCCACACGAACGCACGCACACCCCCACTAAACACACACACCCATGTAGGTCTCGTGGGGGGGTCACCTGGTACCATGGATTTTTACCCGAGGGGGCCCTAGCGGGGATGTCTTATGGTTTCCCAGTGCCAGGAGATTGGCTGACCCCCCCCCCCCCCAGACCAAATTGCATTGCGGCCCCGTAAATTGGCTTACAATTGTATGGGCATGACGAAGCTCACCAGGCTAATCGCAATGGGACACTCACAGCGCAGGGAGATAGGGCATTGAGGGCAAGCACTCAGCGAGCAGTGCATAAGAGGAGGTGGGAGGGAAATTCCTGGACCGACTGCAGCTGTGTATTCTGCGGGACGGCCACCCCGACCAAACCGGTTGTGGCTGGGGTGGGGAGGACGGGTGCGTAAACAATGGGTGAAGGTGCTCTGGAGGGACCACTCCAGGTAAGGGCAGGGCATCGGTTTAAAATCGAAAGGTAGACACCCGATCGGTCGTGCAGTGACCCTGGATCTTTGGATTCCGAGGGCATAAAAGGAGGGAGCGGAATAAACGTTGAGCGGTTCTCCAGCCGTTCAGCCGCCCGGTCCAACTCCCAGCCGCTCGCAGTGTCTGAGGGACGCTGGCGAGCGCTGCTACGACTCGACCCCAGGCAGAGACCTCTTGTACCCTCGTGCCTCCGACTCCCACCGCATCCGTGCGACACCGTGAGTGCATCTGCGAGGTGAGAAGTCGAGGGAGGGTACACTGGGATTGAATAGGGATAGGCTAGGCGCTGTTCGTTGAGTATTTACTCTGGGCCGCACAGGGCTTGCTATAGACATTAAACAGGACCCTGCGGGGTGGGCTGGTAGGAACGAATAACCAAAGAATATAAACATAATGTATTATTACACTTGTTTAGCCAGGAAAACCCCACTGAGTCAAAAGGTTTTTGTAGGGTCCTGCCAAGTGTTTGCAGTAGGGGGCGATGTTGCTACACCTAATCGGACGATACGAAGGGAGAGCTGGAGGCCTAGTTCTAGGCTTTAGACCTAGCTGTAGGTTTTAGGGCGCTGTGAGTTAATTTTTTAATTTAAATGTTTAATTATTTATGTAAAAGCTTTACATTTTAAATGTTTATATTTAAAAACATGAGGGAATGTAACATTGTTAAACATTAACTCCCTTTCACACACGCAGGGGTACGATACGAAGGGAGAGTTTCAGGCCTAGTTCTAGGCTTTAGGCCTAGCTGTAGGCTTTACGCCGCCGTGAGTTAATTTTTAATTGAAATGTTTTAATTATTAATGTAAAAGCTTTAAATTTAAATGTTTCTATTTAAAACATGAGGGAATGTAACATTGTTAAACATTAACTCCCTTTCACACACGCGGGGGTACGATACGAAGGGAGAGTTTCAGGCCTAGTTCTAGGCTTTAGGCCTAGCTGTAGGCTTTAGGGCGCTGTGAGTTTTTTTAATTTAATTTCAAAGTTTTAATTAAAAGCTATCTGAGGGAATTATAAGGGAATGTTACACTTGTTTAGCCAGGAAAGCATCATTGAGTCTAAAGGTGTTTGTAGGGTCATGCCAAGTGTTTGCAGTAGGGGGCGATGTTGCTACACGGACGGTCGGACGGACGGACGAAATAATTTATTGGTGGTTGGTCCACTTCGTTCCTACCAGTATAAACTTTATCACAGAGCACCAGCGCAGCGTGATTTCTGTGTGTGTGGGAAGAGTGTCGGCGTGGTGTGTAATTCGAGCGTGTGTGTGAGGCATGCGGGTAGTAACTCCTTAACTGCGCCCGCGTCCGTGCAGCAGCGCCGCGCTATTAATAGGGCGAGGGAGGGGTGAGTCAGAACCCGTTCGCCGTCATAGTTTACGCGTGCTCGTGTGCGTGTTTGCACAGCGTGCTTCACGCGGCGCGTTGGCTGTAGGGTGTCATTGTGTACGCATATTCATACGGCTATTTTTAGCGCTCGCCGTGGTGGGCGACGTGCACCTGCATGGGCACGCGCGTGCACGCAGCCACCTCCAAATTATGGGTGGTGTACGTGGGGAGTGTGTGGGATAACTCCGGGTGGTGGAGAGCCAGCCACTTCGCCGTGTCCCTCGGAGACAATCATCTCTGCTTGACGTCCTATTGACTAATGCCGCTCACAATTTCCCACTTACTGGTGTTTTGGGTAATAACCTTAGTGATCACTCCTTCATATTTGGGGTGAGATCATCAGCCAGACCCAAAGTCCCCTTTAAATTGGTTGAAAAGCACTCCATGAGACACTTCAGCATTCAGGCATTTACTAATGATGTGCTTCACTCGGATATTGACAAGGTCTGTGATATCCCCAACATGACTACGGCTTGGGAGACCTTCAGGTACACGTTTCTCCAAATTCTTAACAAACATGCTCCGTTGGTTATATTTAAAACTAAAGGCAACCACCCACCAGGGTTTGATCATTTTATTACTAAGCTCATGAAAACTAGGGACAAGACTTGGACATGTGATCAGAAAAGTAAAGTGGTCAATAACTGGCTAGAATACAGGATTTTAAGGAATAGATGCGTCAAAAAAATACGACATGCAAAAAATGCTTACTTTTCCTCCACCCTCCTGGAATCACATGGAAATGCCAGAATCTTCTGGGATACAATCAAATGTATCGAAAAGGCATCCAACACAGATAATCTGCCCAAAGTGCTTAACCAAAATGGGGACTATTTTTCAGAGCCCCCAAAAATAGTCGACAATTTTAACCTTCATTTTTCTGAAGCTGGTGACCTTTTTAATAATGTATTGGGAGTCACCCCTGCTCATGCAGGGGTTTCCAGCCTGTCCACGAAAGTAATGTTCTGAAACAACTCTCCTACCTCAAAGGGTCCTCCTCTACCGGAGCAGATAGTATTCCCGTCTATGCTCTGCTAACTGTTGGTCATCTAATATACAAACCTATAGTCCATATTTTCAACCTGTCCATCAAAGAAGCATCAGTACCTCTAGAATGGAAACATTCCTATGTTCGTCCACTTCACAAAGGGGGCCCTAAAGATGATCCAAATAACTACCGACCTATCTCAATTTTGTCCCCGTTGATGAAATTTTTTGAAAAATGATTTAACTACCAAATTAGCAGTGTCCTGTCCGACAACAATCTATTACATCGAAAACAATCTGGGTTCCGAAAAAAATACAGCACCACATCTGCTGCATTAGACTCTCTGAATCACATTTACAGTAGCCTTGATAATAAGCAGTACTGCGCCCGTTTTTTTCTTGACTTGTCCAACGCCTTTGATACAGTGGACCACAACACCCTGCTTAGTAAACCAAGTTGCCTCCGTTTCTCCAAATACGCAGTAGAATGGTTAAAAAATTCCCTCTCTTCTTGCACCCAAACTGTATTCACAGATGGTTGGAGGTCAAACAGTGTTAAGATAACAAAAGGGGTTCCACAGGGTTCCATCCTCGGCCCCCTCTTGTTCTCTCTTTATGTCAATGACTTGGGCACTGACCTGGATCATTCATAAATCTGTTTGCAGATGACACGATACTGATCACTGCCGGCCGCTCTCCGGATGACGTGATTGCTAAGCTCCAGGGTGATTTCAACAAACTACAACATCAGCTAGTTGTTCTTAAACTGGTCCTAAATACCTTCAAAACCAAGGTGCTATGCTTCACACCAGGACTAAAGCAGGAAGTAATTTTCCCCCAATTATATTCCTTAAATACCATGTTTTCCCGCATATAGCCCACATACGCATTTAACCTGCAGACGCATATACCCCGCACAAATAGCGTTTTTTTTTCAGATAGCCCGCACCTCCATATACCCCGCATGCATTCATATCTTTAACGTCGTTACTGCAGCTTAATTCCATCATATTAAAAGAAGTTTACATTTGTAATACATTCCACTATCAATTGTTAACATTAAAATCATAACGGGCACAAAGAAAACAAACTAACCGGAAACGAGTGAACTTAAAACAGTAAATAAGTAACAAAAGTAAATATCCAATAAATAAGTAACACATAACCGGTAGATAAGTAAGTACAGTTTTAGCACTGGGAGATTGCACACTGCGCAGACAATAGCGGCACTACGGTAACGCCGTTGCCTCGCCCCCACCCCCCACCTCTCTCCCCCCAGCTCTCCGGTCGCCGGTAAACAAAGTGCGCCCACTTCAAACATTGTCGTTTCATCGTACAAACAATTTGAATAATTAAAAACGTGTTAACATGTGCAATTGTAATACGAGTCGTTTATTCAGCAGTGCTTTCGTCAAAGGTAAGTGTTGCATAGTGGATAGTCCTACCTTGAAAAAATTAAACGAGTGATGACGTGTCACACGTGTAAAATATTTTTTGGGATAGCCCGCACCTCCATATACCCCGCAGGGTCTTGTTTTGTTTGTAAAAAGTGGTATACCCCGCGGGTTATATGCGGGAAAATACGGTAATCATCAAATAGAGCAAGTCACGATCTATAAGTATCTTGGGGTCATCTTTGATTCAAAACTGAATTTTCAAGATCACATTGATTATATTGGTAAAAATACAAAATAAAAATTAGGTTTTCTGTATCGCCACAAGCACTATGTTCCGCTTGGAATTGATTAAAGCTACCGTACTGCCTCTACTTCATTACTGTGACATCGTGTATAAATCAGCCCCCAGTACTTTACTGAAGATGCTTGACTCAATTTATCACTCGGCCTTAAGATTTGCATTGAACTGCCCATATAGGACCCACCACTGCGATCTCTACATTGGGTCAAACTTAATTTCTCTTAATGATCGACGGGCTTGTGCATCAGATCTTATTTATTCACGATGTACTTACAAAAAATCAGCAGACTACCTGCTGGATATCCTCACTGTTTCGAAGACCAAATGTAACCTAAGGTCTTCGCTCATTTACCAGCATCACATTTCTTATTGTCGTACAAATACTGGAGGAAGAGGCCTTTTCAATTGATGCCCCTAGGGTCTGGAATGCTATCGCCAATAAACTGCAACTTGGATCACTACCTGTGAGATCTTCACTCAAAACTGCTCTAGAGGAGTTGTACACACCTAGCTGCCACTGCTATACAGAATGGCCTGAAATCAAATGTAGCATTCCGGATGACCGCTGCAAAGTATGATCTTGAGTTTTGATTGTGGTGTGCTGATTTTTAAAGGTGTATTGAGAATTTTTTATTCTGCTACTGATGCTCCTGCTGTTATGGAGTGACTCATGCAGCCAGCGATGGCTGCGGGGTTTGGTCGTACATGTTTTTGTATATCGTTTATTGTTGGATTTTAATCACAGTTCCTATGATCACTGTTACATTGTTTTTGTGGCTTTATTATGGTGATTTTGAGGACAGTTTGGTCTGGCCATGTTTATTTGTTGTAGTACAGAGTTGGCCTGATAACTTTAATCTACATTGTCTTATGGTTGTTATTGTTTGACTTGCATCCCACTGGGATTTTTGCACACAGCTTTGAAATGCGGTGTTTTTTCTGGAACACTTTGCTGTTTTTTCCAGGATTTTTTCTGTTGCGTGTAGTCACTTTAAGATGTTTCTTGTTCATGTTTTTGTTTTGTTGCGGTTGTATCCGAGTCAAGAGCAGCATGGCTCACAAGGTTATATCTAACACATGAAACTGAAAAACTGAAACTGGTGCGGGGGAGCCGATCACCCGATTGGCGGGGGCCCGGCTGGAAGTGGCCGAGGAGGAGGTTGGGGGAGAGGAGGTGGGCGTCAGCCCCCACAGCTACGCACGGTGCAAAATAAGTTCTACGTACATACTTGAAGAACAAGGGTCAATGTTAATAACGGAGTGGCAGCCTAGTGAAGGAATGCGTCTGAGTTGGGGGGTAGGGGGGGTGTCAGACGTGGAGGGTGAAATCCGCACGGATTCTGTCTGGGTCGTTACAATCGCAGCACGACCGTGCAGAGAGGTGGCGACGTTTCGCAGAAGTCCTCGTCCATGCAGTGGATGCAGGCGACCGTCAGAGCTGCGGGCGCCGGAGTCGACCAGGGATGCAAACCCCCTCCGCCGGGGCGGGGCGGGGAACAGCCCTGGGCTACCCTCCCCCCCAAGTGGTGAGAGCGCGGACACGGAGCGAGGGAGGAGTGTAAGTGAGGAGTGGAACAAGGGAGGAGTGTAGTGAGGAGTGGAGCGAGGTGAGAGGCGCCGCTCCTCCGCGTCCAGTCATGGAGAGCCGCCGCGGGCTGCTCGCTTGCGCCGCGCTGCTCGCCGCTGTGAGCGCTGGCCGCTTCGGTAAGACGTGGGGGGCACCTGGGAGAGGCGTGGGGGGCACCTGGGAGAGACGTGGGGGGCACCTGGGAGAGGCGTGGGGGGCACCTGGGAGAGGCGTGAGGGGCACCTGGGAGAGGCGTGGGGGGCACCTGGGAGAGGCGTGGGGGGCACCTGGGAGAGACGTGGGGGGCACCTGGGAGAGACGTGGGGGGCACCTGGGAGAGGCGTGGGGGGCACCTGGGAGAGGCGTGGGGGGCACCTGGGAGAGACGTGGGGGGCACCTGGGAGAGACGTGGGGGGCACCTGGGAGAGACGTGGGGGGCACCTGGGAGAGGCGTGGGGGGCACCTGGGAGAGACGTGGGGGGCACCTGGGAGAGACGTGGGGGGCACCTGGGAGAGGCGTGGGGGGCACCTGGGAGAGACGTGGGGGGCACCTGGGAGAGACGTGGGGGGCACCTGGGAGAGACGTGGGGGGCACCTGGGAGAGGCGTGGGGGGCACCTGGGAGAGACGTGGGGGCACCTGGGAGAGGCGTGGGGGGCACCTGGGAGAGGCGTGGGGGGCACCTGGGAGAGACGTGGGGGCACCTGGGAGAGGCGTGGGGGCACCTGGGAGAGGCGTGGGGGGCACCTGGGAGAGGCGTGGGGGGCACCTGGGAGAGACGTGGGGGGCACCTGGGAGAGACGTGGGGGGCACCTGGGAGAGACGTGGGGGGCACCTGGGAGAGGCGTGGAGGGCACCTGGGAGAGACGTGGGGGCACCTGGGAGAGGCGTGGGGGGCACCTGGGAGAGGCGTGGGGGGCACCTGGGAGAGACGTGGGGGCACCTGGGAGAGGCGTGGGGGCACCTGGGAGAGGCGTGGGGGGCACCTGGGAGAGGCGTGGGGGCACCTGGGAGAGGCGTGGGGGGCACCTGGGAGAGACGTGGGGGCACCTGGGAGAGGCGTGGGGGGCACCTGGGAGAGACGTGGGGGCACCTGGGAGAGGCGTGGGGGGCACCTGGGAGAGGCGTGAGGGGCACCTGGGAGAGGCGTGGGGGGCACCTGGGAGAGGCGTGGGGGGCACCTGGGAGAGACGTGGGGGCACCTGGGAGAGGCGTGGGGGGCACCTGGGAGAGGCGTGAGGGGCACCTGGGAGAGGCGTGGGGGGCACCTGGGAGAGGCGTGGGGGGCACCTGGGAGAGACGTGGGGGGCACCTGGGAGAGGCGTGAGGGGCACCTGGGAGAGACGTGGGGGCACCTGGGAGAGGCGGGGGGGGCACCTGGGAGAGGCGTGAGGGGCACCTGGGAGAGGCGTGGGGGGCACCTGGGAGAGGCGTGGGGGGCACCTGGGAGAGACGTGGGGGCACCTGGGAGAGGCGTGGGGGGCACCTGGGAGAGGCGTGAGGGGCACCTGGGAGAGGCGTGGGGGGCACCTGGGAGAGGCGTGGGGGGCACCTGGGAGAGGCGTGGGGGGCACCTGGGAGAGGCGTGAGGGGCACCTGGGAGAGACGTGGGGGCACCTGGGAGAGGCGTGGGGGGCACCTGGGAGAGGCGTGGGGGGCACCTGGGAGAGGCGTGGGGGGCACCTGGGAGAGGCGTGGGGGGCACCTGGGAGAGGCGTGAGGGGCACCTGGGAGAGGCGTGGGGGGCACCTGGGAGAGGCGTGAGGGGGGCTTGGGAGGAGCCTCTGAGTGCGGATGAGTGGGGAACGGTGGCGGAGCGGTTAGAGCGCTGTTCCAATACCACTGGCGATTGTCTGATCCGGACCTGGGCATCCCCTCGGGTCAACTGAGGCTTAAATTGGTACCTGGTGCGGTGTGTAAACTTCGCCACTGGTGAAGACAAAGGCGGCTGGGCGTGGTGCTGGTCACAGACCCCCTCGTGTGCTGTTCTGGCCTTGATAAGTGCTACTCGCTAACAGCACTTGCCCCAACAGTCTGTTAAGGCTACACAGGGGATCGTTGTATTTTTGTTGAACTGTACAGGTACAGTACTTGTAGTTTGTGTACGCAGACGTGCAGTGTGCTATCTTCCATGACCATACTTCACCACCCTGGTCATTGCGGGTTGATGGAAGGCGAAGATCACAGATGTGGGAGCAGAGAGCAGAGCAGCAGTGGATTTCACTGCGATGCCAGGAGCCTATAGCACCTGTTAATGCGCAGCCTCGAGCACCTGTTACCGTGCAGCCTCTAGCACCTGTTACTGCGCTGCCTATAGCACCTGTTACTGTGCAGCCTAGAGCACCTGTTACTGCGCAGCCTATAGCACCTGTTATTGCGCAGCCTATAGCACCTGTTACTGCGCAGCCTCTAGCACCTGTTACTGTGCAGCCTATAGCACCTGTTACAGTGTGTAGTGATCCCACATCCCGTGGAGCAAACCCCATTGTTGTTCTGAACTCTTATCCACCTTCAACTCTTACTGACCAGTGTAGTGTCGTAGGTCTCTTCTTCTCTTCTTCCTTCTGCTCGAGGCGTGTGTGTGCAGGTAGCGTGCGTTGCGCACACACTCAGAGACCAGGTAGTCGCAGGAGGCACCGTCCTTCCCTTTTATTGTTCTGCTCATGCCTCAAACTCCGGCCCCCTTCTCTCACGACCAAGCTGCTGCACGACCTGGCCCAGACACGACCCTGTCCGCGTTGCACCGACGGCGTCGACCGAGACAGCCAACTATAGTCCGTCCACGCAATGATCGGGCGAAGGCGGCAGAGACGAAGGCGGTGACGACAACAGCGACGACGAGACGAGTCCACTCCCAGACCCGGCAGCCTGGAGCTCTCGCGGCTTGGCTCTGCCCTAGCTGCGCCTCCCTTCTCGAACCCACCAGAGGGTTCCAGGGGCTTCCCCATGAGGTCTACTGTGACCCTAGCCCCAGTTCCTCCGCCCTGCCGGCACACCCGTGTATATGCTCAATGGCGTGTGCGCTAAGTGTCCACCTGCAGTTGCAGCTGCTTTACAACAGTCAGCGCAATGTCACGACATCATCTCCCCCCCCGTTAACAAAACAGCCATCCCGGCTGTCAATACAGCCGCAGCAACCGGTTGGTAGGCAGGGCAACTCCCTTAACTCGAGGAACATCAACGAGAAAATAAAAAAACTTCCCCACAATCCCATTACAACCGCGACATCCCCCGCAATCAACAACACATCTCACTACTCCCCGGTGCCTCCCGATAACAAACCAACACTCACCCCAATGCGACACCCCCGATTTCGCGAATTGGCAAACTTTGCAGCTCAGCGCCCCCATCCGCGAATAGGCAACTCTCCCACAGGCCCCCCCATCTGCGAATTGGCGACACCCCAGATCCTGTCTCAGTGCAAGGGAGAGTCCCCTCATACCGGGACATAGCTCGCGTGATCCGGTCCATGGAGCCGGTCATTCCCGTCAGCAGGTCCTGCTCCTCCGGAACCCAGAGGGCCAAGAGATGATGGAGACAGAGTCTTCGGCGCAAAGGACGTGGCCCCTCACCACTCGGCAGCGCCTGCTTGGATCCAGTCCCCAAGACCTCGCACTTGGCGGTCTCGGTAGGTCTCAGAGACCCGGTCCGGCTGGGCTTGAGTTGACTCTGCCGGTGGGCCAGCGAGCGTGGGTGACTTTGCAGGTGATCACTCGTCCCCCCGACACTCCTCTGCAGTGTGGCCTGACCGACCACACATGAAGCACTTGGGAAGTGGGTCCCCAGGGCAGAGGGAGCTGCCCCTGCTGTGGGTCCTCCCGTGGGGATGTTTTTGTTTGAGTTCCCCGGCCCCCCACGGCCACCACCATATTTTGCAGGCTTCATGTCGTGGCCTCCCACCTTGCCTGCTGCTGTTTCTCCTCGAAGACCTGTATCTTCCTGGCCACCATTGAGGATGAAATTTCTGTGCCGATGGCAGAGGGCAGGGCAACCCTCAGTTTTCTTGCCAGCTCCCGCAGCCTCTCTGCCATTCAAAGGTCGAGCACCCCCTCATCCAAAAGTGGGTCTGCCTCTCGTCCCAGTGCCAGCAGCGCTGCCTGGAAGATGTAGGGTGTCTTGTCCTCCATCTGCCCCCTCTGGAGGAATCTTGTGCGAGCCAAATCAGGAGCAGCTTCTTGCAGCTCCGTCACTCTTCGCACCTCCTTCGCGCGCTCCCGCGCTCGCCTCAAAATGGCGCCCGCTGGCCATGGGAGGTCCTCCGGAGACAAAATGGTGCCCATCATGCTTGGTCTCCCGTCTGGAGCCCCTTGCTCTCGCTTCGACGGAAGCTCCCGCATTTTCCCGCTCTCCTCCGTGCCGTCCGTGCCGTCCCCCGCGCCCCTCTCCACATGGCGGTCTTCCGCCATGCTGCTTGGTCAGCGCGTGACCACGGGAAAATCTCAGCCACTCTACCTGTCGACGTACAGCCCCCGCTCTCCCCGTCGACATGAAACTGCTCTTTCTCCGTCAATGTACAGCCTTTCTCTTCGGCGATGCGCAGCCGCTGCCGCCACCTGGCGTAGCCACTCCCACAGTCGACGCTCGGCCGCTCTCTCTGTCAACGGTCAGCTTTTCTAGCCGTTGATGCGCAGCCGCTCCCGCCGTCTTGCGTAGCCACTTTTGCCGTCGACGCTCAGCTGCTCTCTCTCCATTAACGTACAGTCGCTCTCTCCGTCGACGCGTAGCCACTCCCGCCGTCGACTCCCAACCGCTCTCCCTTCGTGGATGAGTAGCCGCTCATCCCGCAGATTTTGCTTAGCAGCTGTCCTGCCGATCCGCGGCGGCTCCTCCGCTGCCCAGCAGCCCATGGGCTTTGTAACCGGGCTCCCGGGTCCCGGGGCTATCGGAGGGATGACCATCTGGCCGTCCTCATCCCGACGACACGATAGGTGGGTTTTAAATACCCCACTTCTGACACCAAATGTAGTGTCGTAGGTCTCTTCTTCCTTTTGCTCAAGGTTTGTCTGTGTGTGTGAGTGGCGTGCATCGCGCACATACTCAATCAGAGAAGAGGTAGTCGCAGGAGGCACTGTCCTTCCCTTTTATTGTTGTGTTCACGCCACCAACTCCGGCCCTTCCTCTCTCATGACCACGCTGCCGCACGACCCGGCCCAGACAAGACCCTGTCCGTGTTGTACCAACGGCGTCAACCGAGACAGCCAACTACTGTCCGACCGCGCAATGATCGGGCGAAGGCGGTGACGACAACGACGACGAGACGAGTCCACTCCCAGAACTGGCAGCCTGGAGCGCTCGCTCTCTGCTGATTATATTCCCCTCGGCGCGGCTTGGCTCTGCTCGAGCCGTGCCTCCCTTCTCGGACCCATCAGGGGCTTCCCCACGAGGTCTACCGTGAACCTTGCCCCAGTTCCTATACCCTGCCGGCACACCCTTGTATATGCTCAACAGCATGTGCGCTAAGTGTCCACCTGCAGTTGCAGCTGCTGTACAACAGTTAGCGCTATGTCACTACATATGTATGTATGTTGAACTTCTTTCGCACCGTACGTAGCTAACCCTGCTGATCGGAGGTGTTGTATGGTCAAATATATCGTGCGGTAACATGCCAACATAATGATACAACATTTGGCACAATAGGAACTTTTAAAGAAAACTAAAAAAACTGCTTTTAGAGTTATTGCATTTTCATCCAGATTCATTGACAAAATGGTTTTGTGAGGTTTCTGTTCTTTGTTATAAAGTGCCCGTCCCTCCCGGAGGACGATCTGTGTGTGGCAGTGCTGCTGCTGTTGCTGCTCAAGAGCAAATTTAATTCAAATCGCCTCCCTCCTCCCCGTCTCACCTCTTGGGCTTTGCCAGAGATGCGCGTGCCAGGTGCCCGTGTGCCGCCGCGAGTGACGCTGCACGTGCCCAGCGGAGCTCGCCAGCTCCTTCGCTTCTATGGTGGGGAACGGGACGTTGACGAGCAAGGTAGAAAGCTGCTACAACCAATTTTTATCTCGTCTTCGTGCACAACACTTGCAAGTGACGAGCCAACGCAATCGGCGAAGGAAAGGAGAGAATGCTGCTTCAGGCAGGCTCGTGTGTATTCTGTGGTTGCGAATGGCAGGCGGCAATCGATGTGTTCGGGAGCAAGATGGCAATGTCGAGGTTTGCTGAGCACGACAAGAGAGGGCTTCAGGAGAGAGTTCGCAAAGTTTTGCTATTCCTCCTGCATTGCAGGAGCGCAGACTGCGGTGGTTTACGATATGGTCCATAATCCAGTCTGTTCTCCTGTAATGCGGCAGTTGCGTTCCTGAAGAACACCGTGTAATGGAAAAATTGCATTATAATACATGATATAGGGTAAATAACAGTCCGTGATAACACATGAGATGCGTATGCAGGCTGAACAAAAACTGAGGTGTGTGGGTTGCATCTAGAAGCATCCAGCAGCATCCCACCTTGTGTGATGATGCTATGCTGAGGCAGCCGTATAACGGCTTATTCCTACTCGCGCAACGTCGTTCCGTTCACTCAATCACGATTTATCTAATTCACATCCGCGTTATAAAAAAAATGTGTTCCCTAATGTATTCAACGCTTTATTTCCAATTCGCGTCATGAAAACAACACACGGCGTTATAGAACAGACCGTGTTTGGTTAATTGGTGGTCATTTGTATCTCATAGGTAAGTGTTGATTTGTGTTTTTAAAGTGGCACTGTGTATCTCCACGAGTGTCACACACACAATCGTCACGATGCGTTGTCACATCGCGTTGTTGTCACATGTCGCATGCCAGCAGAGGCTACGGGGCTCGCGCCCCCCCGCGACCTCAAGGTGCGCGTGCTGCCCACCCTGGTGGTGGTCACATGGTCAGACCCCGTGCACGAGGCGGGGCCCGCGGGAGCGGACAAGAGCAAGCGGTAACGGGCAACAGTCACGGCCAGTCATACATGCAGCGGTCATGTTCGTGTGGTCACAGGTGCATACGGAGGAAGCCAGGGATGCTAAGTGACAAGATAGTGTGACTTGAAGGTGTGGACTAGAATGTGGCAAGAAAGCATTGTAAATCGGATACTTTTGATTGATTTATCCTGGAAAAATCCGATGAGCTATGGAGCCCTTTTTCACAGGTAGTCCAATTCGCACGGTTGGCTACGTACATTGCGAAAGAAGTTCAACATACATATTGTACATACAGATATCCAATATATGTAGCCGGTGTGTTGGAGAGTAAATCTACAACATTTACAATTCGAGTGTGATGTTTCACCAGTAATTACAACTAGCATCATCAGGCTGTCAGCCTGTTAAACCATCTAACCCAAAACCTCTTTTATGGAGGACACTAAACCTTTGAGGCTAGGTGTTGTCTGTGCAGCAGTTGCTGAAGTGATGTTGAGTGGTGGTGACGTTACCGGCTTTGGCCATGGAAATCTTCATCCCGATTTGTTTAGCCTCCCCCTCAGCAGATGCTATGATGTCAAAAATGTTATTTTTATTTAAACAAATATTATTACTCTGCAAAGGGTGTTCAGTCATTGCACATGTTGTTCAGTTGTAAGAATAATGTTGAATACCATCCTTGACAGCTTCTAAGCTCCCTCATAGATCTTAAGGTCGTAAAAGCCGCAAGTATCGTGAGTTCAATCTTGATTTGAAGCTTTCATGACTGCAGGAATCCATACTATTTGGTTCTTTCGGTAAAGTCATGTAGGTATACAAATAAAAAAAATATATATCACGAAGTATCGATCGCAACACAAGCGGTCGTCCTCAGGCAGAAAAAATAATCCAGCAGTGGAACTGCTGAACCAGCGAGAGAGCTGTTACAACAAGAGGTTATATATGTGGCGATGGTAAAGCAAGCGGGGTCTGAGCTGGAAGGAATTCCATCCCCGGACGCAAGCACGTCAGTTGTGTTAATGAGGGAGATTAGGGAAAGAGAGATTAGCATGAAATGAGCTTCCGTCGCTGCATAAGAGTATCATCCCCGCATATGCGCACAACAGCAGTATTAATGGGAGATTAGCACTATGTTGATGGGAGAGATTAGGCAGGGAGATTAGGGGGATTGGTAAGTTAATGTCATTTCTATGTGTAACACAAGCTGCGGCGCTGCCAACTGCGCTGTGAGGCAAATGCGTCCACGCAAGAGAACCACCGCAACGGTGGTCGCGCCAGTGAGACACAAAGTCCATCACACAGCCAGAACCATCGATACATCCAGGCTAAGAAAACAGAGGTGGCCATGTTAGTGAGACCCCAGCTCGTGAATGCAGAGGTACCTAACGGGGCAATGCAACTCAGAGTCGGAAATAACAGCCAAACGGCAGGGAAGAATGGAAGCACCACAGCAAGTTACGACTTTGCTTGGTTAATAACGTCCTTCCAATGATTTCTCAGCTTATACCCATCTTCTCGGTTGAAATTGTCTCGTGAGTTGTTAATTATCTGTTAATATTCCAAAGCGCATAAGGCTAGCGTGAAGGGGACATTTTTTAAAATACTCAATTCAAATTAAGTGTTTCATTTAAAATTGTAACAGTTACGGAATGTTCCTATTTCCATCTTCACATGACAGTTTTCTGCAGCGATATTACTTACAGGCAGAGACCTTCATCTCCTCTTGGCAGAGATACTGCTCATGGATCAACCTGGGTGTTTCGCCCTTTCCTTAGCCCTGGACATTTATCATATCTTCAGCCCCCAGCCCCTTTTTGCAGCTGTATCCTTTTTTGGTTTCCTGAGAAACCATTCGAATGAGTACAGTAAACTCTCTCTCTATCCGCAAGGGTTACGTTCTTGAAAGCGCTCGCGAATGCAGAAACGTTGCTCCAATTGGAAAAGAACCGGGTTACGTTCCTGGTACGAGTGAACATGGGGGGAAATGGTAAATGTTTAACCCAAAAACCTCTGTTATAGAGGACACTAAACCTTTGAGGCTAGGTGTTGTCTGTGCAGCAGTTGCTGAAGTGTTGTTGAGTGGCGGTGACGTTACCGGCTTTGGCCTTTGATGATGATGATGATGATGATTTGACAACGATGGAGGTGGTGGTGGTGATGGTGATGAATTCAGAAGGATGACTCATCAGTACATGCTGTTGTTTGATAGCAACGCACAGTTATCATTTTAGCACCCGGTTGGATTCGCGTTTTTTTAATGGATCTCACAGTCGACTACTAATTTATACCAAAATGTATAAACGAGACGACTGTAAGTTCGTATAAAGTAAAAAATGCACAATAGCCAGTTCAGAGTGGGATTACTGCGAGACTGAGAGCACATTGCGCAGCCGAGGGGACGTGCCTGATCTTCGCAGACAGCTTCAAATGTAACCACATTCTGCGCGCACCTCCCCGGTGTGGGTGGTTTGGCACTACGCACGCTCGTGAATACTGGCGTCTGGTGCATTGCGCATCGGGAATGAATACACATTTAGTAGCTCGCGAATATGTGAAACTTGCGAATACAGAACGCGCGCACAGCGAGGGTTTACTGTAATAGGATAACTCAATTCGGTTTGTGCTGGGAATTCTCACAGCGTTAGGTAAAAGTATTTACGTTAAAAATGTAATAATTATCTGATCAATTACAGTTTGGCACTGCCCGTGTCGGGGTTAGCGCCTCACGAGAGAAATGTTTATTTGTCTCCACCGGTGCACGTTTACGCCTCACAACCAAACGCTTTCACCACTTGTTTAGGGATATGAGGAACCGGGCACATTTATTGTGAAGGCTGCATCATAGCTGACATCTTTTTTGTTGTTCCACCAAATGTGTTGTTGTACGTGTGTTGAATGATTACCTCAATATTACATTTTTGTGACGGTTAAGTTTGCCTTCCTCTTCCACTCTCACAGCTTCTACACCGTTCGCTACCGGCAAATGACGCCTGCTGCACCATGGTACTACCAAACGGCGATGGTGCCGCGCGTGATCATCACCCATGTGGCACCAGGGACGCACTACGAGATATCGGCACGTGTTTCCGAAGGAGAGAAGGACGGGCCGTGGTGTACGCCTGTGATGACACGCACGTACGCACGAGCACATCCCGAGGGTAAGAGAACATGGACGTGACGACTAGAAATTATAACTGCTGTATTAATGCGATTGTGCAGGTTGAGAGTCCCTTTATCTGTTACCAGAGACCTGGGGAATATGTGTAGTGAGTCCAACTGAGTCGCAGATGTTGTCTTGGGAGCAACACTATTTATTTCACCAACTCAACATAACATAACACAACCTACACTTGGGTGTTGAATGTACATCTAGCCACGCTACGGCAGAACTAGACACGGTTCACTATCCCAGCCTGGACTACAAGCTGGGTCCCGGACTGCGTGGTTAGAGGCTTCTTTAACCCAACGTGGATCTTCTTCACCAGCAACCTGAAGAACCCCGAACCCCTCACGGGGTCCCCGTTTTTCGGCCTGGGCTGGGGCTGACTCCGCCCCTCGCCCCGCCCACCTTCTAGATCTCTCGAGCTCTTTCCCGAATGCTCCCGAGAGCTCTTTTATACCACTTGATCGCCCAGCGGCCCCTGTCCACCGGTGGCCCCCCTCCAATATCATCCGGCCACGTGTCGGCAGGTCAACCAGCGTATCATGCCCCAACATAACCCTGGCTGGCTGACACTCCTTCTCGCTTCCTCACCGGGAGCCCACACCGCACACTGTACGCGGTGCCTCCGTGCTGACCAGCGCTCACCCAAGCCCCGCTAGGGCTGGTAAGTGGGCTACACATAATGCCAACACATTATCCACCGTGGCTTCGTAAGCCCGGCACCACACAGTGACATTCACAGTCACTACATATGCAAGGCACAAGTAAGGAAATATATCGTAAATTGTTGCGAGCCGTTGTTAAGTAACAAGCGAATATAGGAAAATAATATCAGTCGAGAGCACACGTGTAGTTGTGAAGCCAAAAAAAGAATAAACTATTATTGAATTTAAATGAATAGTTGCTATTCCTGGTTTTGAAAAGAACGTAAATCTTGTGAAGTTTACGTTTTGTAAAGTAACGAGAGTTACTATAAAACGATAGTGTTAGCATTGCATTTGTTGACTTGGTTCAATTGAACTCGGTCGAGATCGGTCGAGCCCTGCGAGTGCTGACCTAAGCTGCCCGGTGACTGCCGGCCGCGCGGCATTCATCGTTGGCCACGTGTCACGGCGCATTCCGCGGCGGCACTGCTGGTGCTGGTGGTGATTTACTGTTACAGTAATATTGTGCATAATAAAGGTTTTTGGGTTAGATCGCGTAAATATATATATAAATGTATATAAATAAATAAGTAATCTCCCACCTGAGGACGATTGCTTGCGTGCCGATCGAAACGTCGTGATCTATTATTTTTACTACCTACGTGACTTTACCGAAAGAACCAAAGAGTATTGATTCCTGCAGTCACGAAAGCTTCAAATCAAGATTATATAATTGTGTCGTTAAAACTCGCCACCACCTGACACAGCCAACTAGTAAGGGTTGTCACGTAAACAGAATATGCCAATTCGTCACTAGTACAGCACACCGGTGTGTTGGAGAGCCAAGCCACAACATTTACAATCTGAGTACGACGTTGCACCAGTAATTACAACTAGCTTCATCAGGCGACAGACAGATTTGTGGAGAAGTCTTACTGTTTCGTTCCTTATGTAATGTGAGCATAAGCGGGGTTCGCTGCTGGGCTCTGGGCCAATCATACGGCCTGGGGTATTGGGGGGCGGAGCCAGTATGGGGGCGTATGTGAAGGTCCGCTGCTCACCTCGGGTCCAATCGGAAGCGAGGTGAGTGGGGGCGGAACCTATGGGCGGAGCCAGCAGGGCGCTATGAGGAGGCCGGATCTGGAAGGTTCGGAAGGGCGTGGTGAGAGGGAGGAGACAGGATCACGTGGTGAAGGGGATATAGGTGGGAGCCCGGAAGGGTTCCAGGTCAGTTGGTAGAGTCATGAAGCTGGACCACGTTGGGTGGCGGGAGGGAATCCGCGCCATCAGCCACGTGGCTGCAGGAGCTTCGGCACACCGTCGGCCAGCGGTGTGCAGAGCGGGGGAGCGGAAGGACTGACGAGAGCGCGCGTGCGGGGCGCGCGCGAGGAGCAGCTGGTCCGCTGTCGGGACCAGCGGGGTGTGGGTGTCAACCCGAATAAAGAGTGATGGAGACCAAGCAGTGCGTGGGGAAGTCCGTTATTACACTTATATAGAGGTGTAGATGTGTTGACCACCCTTCTGCACTCTTGCACTATATGGGGGGGGGGGGGGGATTAGTGAGTCAACTTACATTAGGCATGTGCATTATGCATGTGCATTATGCGAGCCCTTCTGAACTTGTCCTTCCAGTCTATTGTGATTATTATAATAGCCCTACCAACGGTAATCCTTATTGAAGCATGCTGCCATTTGTAGGCATCTACGCCTCTATATAAGGAACGAAAAAGTAAGACTTCTCCACAAATCTGGCTGTCGCCTGATGAAGCTATTTGTAATGACTGGCGAAACGTCATACTCAGTTTGTAAATGTGGCTTGGCTCTCCAACACACCGGTGTGCTGTACTAGTGACGAATTGGAATGTTCTGTTTACGTGACAACCCTTACTAGTTGGCTGTGTCGGGTGGTGGTGGGTTTTAACGACACATTTATATATTTACGCGATCTAACCCAAAAACCTCTATTATGGATGATATTGGTCGCGAACGTCTACGTCAGGGGTCCTCAAACTACGGCCCGCGGGCCACATGCGGCCCACCGAGGACATTTATCCGGCCCATGGTCACTAATTGGGCTGCGCTTGTGAGCACTAATTGGGCTGCGCTGGTGAGCACTAATTGGGCTGCGCTGGTGAGCACTCATTGGGCTGCGGTGGTGGGCACTGATTGGGCTGCGGTGGCGAGCACTGATTTGGCTGCGCTGGTGAGCACTGATTGAGCTGCGGCGGTGAATGATTCAATGGGCCAATTGACTGGACTTGCCCCCCAGGCCTAAGGCTGCCAGCCCTCCCCTGGCTGCGCTTGACTGGCTCTCCCTCCCTTAGCTCCCTCACTTTCCCCTCGGCTCCACTCCCAGTGATATTCCTGTGTGCTGGGGATGTACTGCGATCTGTGAACAAAACTGCAGGTGTAATTAACTTTTTAATGGCACCCGCACCAGTGTGAGCCTGGGGTAAAAGCGGAGTTCCCCCAATCAGATAGCATTGATGGGCAGTGCAGTCTGTATGTCTCTGTGTGGGCAAAGTTATTGCTGGTATATTGTTTTTGTAGCGCTGTATATATATTGGTATTTTACTAATAGCAATTTTGACTCCCTAGGAAACTGATGTCAAGAAAGAGAAAAATTGACTCGGAGTGTAGGATATTCAAGGAACAGTGGACTTATGATTACTTTTTCATGCAGTACAAGGAAAGAGCTGTGTGTCTGATATGCCAGAATATAGTGTCTGTGTTCAAATAATACAATTTACGTCGACACTATGAAACTCAACATAAAGATAAATATGATTGTTTGGTCGGAGAAGTGAGAAAAGATAAAATATTAAAACTGAAAAATACATTAACAACTCAGCAAAATACTTTTGTGAAGCAGAAGCAGCTAAATATTTCATCACTGCGAGCAAGTTTTCAAGTTGCCAAGCTAATAGCGTGCACTGGCAGACCATTCGTGGAGGGAGAATTTGTTAAAGAATGCCTTCTTTCTGTTGCCAAAGAGATGTGTCCAGAGAAGGCCGATTTATTTAGTACAGTGAGTCTTTCAGGACCTACAATTACACGGAGGATTGAATAAATGGGAGACAATTTGCATCAGCATTTGCAAAACTCCACAAAAAAACTTTCATATTTTTCCTTGGCACTCGACGAAAGCAATGATGTTCGTGATTCTGCACAACTTCTAATTTTTATTCGTGGGATCAATGACTATTTCGAAGTCACAGAAGAGCTTGCTGCACTGCTAAGCATCAAAGGAACAACTACAGGAGAGGATATCTATGAAAAGGTTTGCCAAACTGTGAATGGTTTGGAGCTGAATTGGTATAAAACTAGCCAGTGTGACAACTGATGGTGCTCCTAGCATGGTGGGGTCTAAGAAAGGAGTAATTGCTCGCATTAACCAAGAGATGGACAAACATAACCATTCTCATCCAATAGCCATACACTGCCTCATCCACCAACAAGCGTTGTGTAGTAAATCACTGAAGTGGAACTCTGTTATGAAAATTGTGGTATCTTGTGTTAACTTCATTAGAGCTCATGCACTAAACCACAGTCAATTTCAGGAATTTCTGTCTGAATTAAATGTTGACCATGAAGATGTTCTGTACCACACAGAAGTCCGTTGGCTGAGTCGATGGAGAGTTTTGAAACGTTTCTATGACTTACTTCCACAGATTACAGCTTTTCTGCTTTCAAAAAACAAAGAAGGAACAGAGCTCAATGATGCAGAATGGAAATGGCACCTTGCCTTTCTGACAGATGTAACAGAGCTACTCAACAGTTTCAATGTGCAACTTCAAGGAAAGGGGAAGCTCCTCTGTGATATGCAATCACATGTCAAAGCATTTGAAATAAAATTAGGCCTCCTCATCAAAAAAGTTAAGGAGGAAAACTTCTGCCATCTCCCCACAACTCAAAATCTGTTAGCGGAAAAACCATTGGTTGCAATTCCCAAACAAAACGTGTGGATTCACTGGAAAAATTGCAAAAGGAGTTCCAATTTAGATTTAAAGAACTTCATCTCCATGAACAGGACATACAGCTTTTCCGTAACCCATTTTCTATTGACATTGAAAATGTGGATACAATTTACCAAATGGAACTGGCTGACCTGCAGAATTGTGACTCTCTGAAAGACGCATTCAAGTCAAGCAGCCTTCATAATTTCTATGCATCTCTCCCCTCTGAGACATATCCTCATCTCAGGAACCATGCACTCAAAATGGCAACCATCTTTGGCAGCACTTATGTCTGTGAACAGACTTTTTCCAGAATGAAACATTTGAAATCTCCAACCAGATCTAGACTAATGGATGCACACTTGCATCACTTGTTACGACTAGCAGTGACAAATATGGAACCGGACATTGACCATCTCATTAGCCAAAAGCAGGCCCATAGTTCCCATTGAAATACTGGCAAGTTTTCTTTGGTTTTGTCGGTAAAGTCACGTATAAAAATAAAATAATAAATTAAATAATTATTTTATTTTTATACGTGACTTTACCGAAAAAACCAAAGAATAATTCCTGCAGTCACGAAAGCTCCAAAATTAAGACTGGCAAGTTTGTTGATTTAACTTTACTTGTTCTTCATTTTAAATATTGTATTTGTTCCCGTTTTGTTTCTTCACTTCAAAATAAGATATATGCAGTGTGCATAGGAATTTGTTCATAGTTTTTTTTAACTATAGTCCGGCCCTCCAACGGTCTGAGGGACAGTGAACTGGCCCCCTGTTTAAAAAGTTTGAGGACCCCTGGTCTACGTGTTAAACAGTAATATTGTGGTTATGATATTACGGCGTTATTGTAAATGTTTATCGTCACACGTGTTCATTGTTATAGTAACTAGAGCTCATTGTTCGTGTAAATATGTAAAGGTTGGAAAAAACTGTTTTCTAATCTATATATAAATTTTACATCTCGATTACAAAACAACTAATGAAATAAATACGTCATACTTAATCATACCTTGAATTTACGTGTGTATATATTTACGTTTATATAGCGTGACCCTTCTAGAGCCTTCAACCGTTACGATTACGATTTCGTTGGAAATGAGCCCTCACCCTGAGCACGTAATATGATCTGCATATATTTCAGAGGACCATTCCATAAGCTCGGCAAACCAGCAGACCGAGAGACGTGGGCTGCGTCCCTCGGAGTGGACTCACAAAAAGGCGCTGCCCGGACGCGGCGAAAGGCTCCAGCAGCGTCGCAGGAATGAGAAAGTGACGCCAACGCAACGGCGCACGGAGGCGCACGGGGCCAACCCTGGGCCACCGCCGCTCATGGAATTTCCTGCTCCCACCACCGGTCCAAATCCCGCGCAGCCCGACGGCTCGACGGGTCACCTGTGGGTATGCCGTCACTTTAAATCTGTCGTCGAGCGGGAAGTTTAGTCTGTTCGACTTTCAACCTCGAATATGCTCCTTGAGAAAATGGGCAGAAATTTGCGACATCGATGTGTTTTAAGAAGGTTTGGGGGGGCTCCTGCTTTTAAACCTTTGTGCCAGGAGCCTGAGATGTGTGCCATGGCATTCTGCGTGCAATTAAAAAGGCACACACGAGTTCCTTGGCCCGAGCCCTTGGCTCCCTGCCTCTTAGTTTCACTCTGCATTCCCTCCACATCTGGTTTTGCTTTCTGCTGTAAGGGTTTTCCCATGCCGCCAACTTTCCATTAAAGCATCGAGCGAGGCTCCGTGCACCACTGCGCGTGGAGAAAATATCACCAGCTTGTGTGTGAATCATGTGAAAGTACCTGGGATGGATACTGTCTTATTATTTATTACTTGCGCCTATTTACCCAGTAAAGCCTTAATCAGGCTCAAGTCTTTTTAAGGAGGTTCCTGCCAAGTTTTTTCTTCCACAGGATGTTGCTGCCGCTGCTGCTGCTGTGTGTAACCCCAATAGAGTAATTAGCAGGTAATGTTGCAGCTTTTGGATGTTTGGGCCGCAGCCAGTTAGTGATGTGTGATTTTGTAGCTCTTTTAAGCTTTTCTTGGTTTTCAGTCGAAGTCAGTATGAGTTAGATGTAAATATATTAAGCGATTAGCATGTTTTTGGTTGCTAAAAGTTAATTCAATTGAAATATCTATTAAAACATACCTTCCCATACAGTCTTTGTTACAAAGGGTTGACATTTGACCTGTATATATACTATTAACACAGTCTCTGCGTGTGTGTGTGTATGTGTGTCTTCACATGTACGCATTAGCTGATTGACACGGAACAAAACCTCCTGTTTACAAAAGACGGAAATGTGGTTTATGACGACAAAGGCCTTCCCATTAGGCTGTGTGTGGCTGAGGATGGACACACAATCATCTGTGAGTGATTCACACTGTCACACTATCACATTGATGCATATTGTCACACTGCCACTGTGGTTCACAATGTCACAGTGCACACAAACAGACTGTCGCAGAGATTCACACTGTTTGTGTGAATCACTGTGACACTATGAAACGGTTTCACAGTGCACACAACACAGAGGCACCCTTCACTTAGCGGAGGATGGTTCAGGCATGCCAAGTTCACCATCTAAATGTAACAAACACTGTAACATCCACTTTGCAACAAACAACACTAAGCACCGATTACGACATAACATCACGTATATAAGAGTAGTGTATTAGTTGCTACATTTTTATTTTTATTATTTTTAAATCCAGTACAGTTGTGAAATGCAGGAGTGTGGTTCAGTGATCAGGGGCAAGAAGGGTTAAAACGACATCACATCGCGCTGCTGGAATCGCGTCCGGGAGGGCAACTCACAGTGGGTGATCCGTGAAGGAACGATGTCGAGAGAAATCGAGCATCACGTTTCAAGTTTTAGGCAAGGATGGTCTCATTTGCTAGAGTGACCTGGGTCACAAAACGACTAAAGTCAATAACATCACAACTAAGTACAGTGACGAAGCAGCTCGTAACCGGAACTGCGAGGATGCGTTGCGCGAGTCAACCGTGGGACGCTGCGCGAAATGTGGTCATCGATTGTGCATGAAACCCGACCACCTTCATGTCCTCGCACGGTCGTCTCCAGCCACGTGCTCTCCTCTCGCCCTGGTTTAAATCTGGCGGCATCAACGACGAGTTTCCCGCTGCCCCTCTGCGTTTAGCCGACGCGCTGCTCTGTCCGCGCGGCGTCGTTTGGGGGCCCCACTGGAGCCGCGCACAGAGAGCCACCTCGCTCTGATTAAATGACACAGAAACAAGATAGTCTTTCAACATTTATTTATCTTCAAATTATTCTACATTCAATAACCGCGTATGAAAAAAAGTATGTGAACCTTTAGATTCAGTAACTGGTGACACCCCGTTGAGCAGCAATGACTGCCACTAAGCTTTTCCTGTAACCGTTGGTCAGTGTCTTTTCTCACATCGGATTCGAGGAATGTTGGCCCATTCCTGCTTACAGAATTCCTTTAACTCGGTGACATTTGAGGGTTGCCTTGCATGGACAGCTCGCTTCAGGTCCTGCCACAACATTTCGATGGGGTTTAGGTCCGGACTTTGACCTGGCCCATTGTAAAACGCAGAATTTCTTCTTCTGCAGCCATTCTTTTGCAGAGCTTCTTGTATGTTTAAGATCATTGTCTTGCTGCAAGACCCACTTTTGGTTCAGCTTCAGCTCACGGTCAATCTATGTGCTCTTTGGCGAACATCAGACGAGCAGCCATGTTATTTTTGGAGAGCAGTGGTTTCCTCCTTCGTATTCTTCCATGAACACCCTTCTTCAGTCTTTTTCTGATGGATGCATCATGAACACTCACACGAGCCAAGGCCAGAGTGGCCTGCAGGTACTTGGATTTCTCTGGGATTTTTTGTGACTTCTTTGATGATTTTACAGTTTGTTTTTGAAGAGATTTTGGTAGGACGACCACTCCTGGGTAGAGTGACTGTGGTCTTGAGCTCAACCTCAAATGAGTACATGTTTCCATGTATGGAGGCATGTTGGTGAGGCATCACATTAACATGTGATCATGTATGAAAGCATTTTGGTATGACACATTGACTTGTAATCAAGTATGTAAACATGTTGACATGTCAGCGCAGTATATCAACATGTGTCAGCGTGTAGACATGCCAGCCTTGTTGGTATGTCAGCATGAAGGCTTTATCATTCTTCCTCACATGTATGTTACGTAATCATGTTACATAATCGTACATGTTACGTAATCATGTATGGTGTCCTGTCCTCCTCAATCTGGTTCTCTGAACAGCATCTGTACATACTTACGTGTGCCAGCAAAGCGAATGGCATGAGTTCAGCAGTTTCCACTGGGTGATGGTTTAGGAAACTAATTCTTATAATGCTATTTTCTCTTCTCCACAAAGAGAAAAGATCCCCCGTATAGCCTTAACAGACTGTTAGGGCAAGTGTTGTTAGCAAGCACCTATGAAGGCCGACATGGTACACGAGGGTGTGGGTGACTAACACCACGCCAGGCCGCCTTTGTCTCCCCAATGCCAGTGTTTTAACACTGTACCAGGTACTCATTTGAGGCTGAGTCTTCCGAGGGGAAGCCCAAGACTGGTTCAGATAATCACCACTGGTGTTGGCCACGAGCGGGAATCGAACTCGGGTCACCGGGTTCATAGCGTAGCGTAGCGCTAACCTCTACACTACCGCTCCCCACTCTGCCACGCACAGAGACAGACAGACACGCAGTAAAACCATTGCACTCGTGGTGTCTGTTCTGCGCTAAACGCGGGGGCTATAGGGACCGAGGGGAGGGGCCGTGTTGGAGGGAATATGAAGGGGTGGCTGTGGGGCAGTGAACTTTGGGAGGTGAACTTTGTGCCGCGCAAAGCCCCTTGCTAAGCTTTCTTGTCCCTCGGTTCACTTTCAATTTCCTCTCGCACGACAAACACACCGTTTAACTGAGCGCTAGCCACGCGCGTTCATTTCTAGTGAGTATTTTTTAAAAATAAAATAGTTGCAAGAATCAAAATTAAATGTGAGGGGATAAAAACAATATCTTTAAAGTATGAAACCAATCAATGAATCGCACCTCCGATTAGCTCGTTTGGCGACATACGTTGCGAAAGAAGTTTAAAAATATGTACAACTCTGACTGGATGCTTAACAACGATCTGTAAATATAAAAGAGTGACAGTAAACTGACACCAAGGATACAAAACCAGCGACAATAGTCAATCATTACGGCGTCGATAAATATTGCCAGCGTATTGGTGTCATAAGTGCGTGTGAGGATATTTTGTCCCATCGTGCTGCATCTGGAGTTTCCAAAGCTCTTTGAACCACTTCGAGCTGACCGAATAGTTTATGAGGCCAAATTCGGTTATGGATAAAAAAAAATTTGAGCAAAGTATTTTTCCACATGTTTTCCCAATCGTGAAGCTCCGGTAAGTGTCTGAGTAACGGTAATAAATGAATGAGAACACTGCTGCTGCTTGCGGGGATGAATCGGTTCACTGCATTCCAGACCTTGACTCCCAGTAGAAAAAAAAACGCCACAACATGTGAGCCATGATCCCAAGCATATGCAATGAAAGTATGGAAACAGATGAATTTCGCGTTTTCTAACGCATCGCGGCTACGGACGGTTTCGACAAAGTGGGCCTAAACGCCGTGTAATTGTTGTTATCCCTGCAAAAGATGACTATCGGCTGCTACCCAACATTGTTCACGGTAGCGTTTAAGAGAAACGTTGACCAGTACCTTGCAACTGCAGCAGGGCCCACGGGGTGTGAGAGGGTCCCAGGTGCTGGGGGTTGAACAGGAGGCCCCATTCCATTCCTTGAGCAGGCCCCCCCCCCACCCAATGCCACCCATGCCACTGACTTGATTAATAACATTTCAACAACACAGTTGGAGAGTCATATTTATGACATTTACCCCTTCTATTTAAGACCAAAACAGGAGGTGGATTGCGCCACAATTTTGGCTGTCACCTGATGGTTGTAATTACTGACGAAACATCACGTTACTCGAATTGTAAATGTTGTGAGTTTACTCTCTAACTGGTAACTAATTTGCATGATTTTTTTACATCACAAACCTTACTAATTGATTGTATCGCTGGTGGCGGATTTAATGACGCATTTATATTTATGTGATCTAACCCAAAAACCTCTATTATGGATAATATTGGTAGCAAAAGCCTACATGTTAAACGGACAGCTGAGTAGATATGAGTCTGCATATTATTGACAAATCCATCCTTTAAATGATGATGCGATGAATGGTTTACATTTATGAAGCTTCTGTAAAAAATAGATGTTAGTGTGAATTACTCTTTGGTTCTTTCGGTAAAGTCACGTAGAAATACAATAAATAATAGAATACGACGTTTCGATTGCAACACATGCAACCGTCATCAGGTGTGAATGAATGCAAGCTCGGAGAGAGACACATATACAGAGAAAGAGACAAACACAGACACGGAGAAAGACACATACACAGAGAGAGAGACACAGAGAGACACACAGAGAGACACACACGCAGAGAGAAACACACACAGACACACAGAGAAACAATGCCTCTGTGACGAGGCATTTCCATAAAGAGAGGGGGGGGGGGGGCAGAGAAATTATCATGTCAATGAGAGCGGTAGGAGGAGAGAAATTGGAAGTTTACAAATCTAGTAAAATTTAGGGAGCGGTAAAAGATAAAAAAAAAATTTCAACGTGGAAAGAAAATATTTAGGAATCAACCTTTAAACTTAAACAGTATTTTGTTGGTTTTACAAATTAAGCCCAACGGTAAATAATCGCAACTGCATTTTCCTGTTTGAATCGTTCCCCAACGATATAACAACCTTGCGTGCTTTCGCCACCTGCGTCACGGTAAACACTCGTTGTGTTTGTTCTCGCGTGCGCTTCGTGCACGTCCCAGCGAGCTCATGTTCATCATCCACGCATGCGTCCCGTGTGCAGCGGAAGCCCGGCAGCCCGTGCTGACGCGCGCAGGCACGCTCGTCGCCGGATTCAACGGCCGAGCGGCCGGCGGCGAAAATAAAACCGTGCCGAGCCACTCGGAGTCGGAGGGAGGCCTCCTCCGGCGCACGGCACCGGCCGTGGCGCTAGCGCCAGGGTCGGAGTTCATCGACGGAGACGAAGGCAGTGTATCAGACGGTGTGGCGGTGGGCTACGGAACGGCTCCACGGGCGACGGAGGAGGGCGCTGCGGACGGCTCTCCCCCCTCAGGTGGAGCTGCGATCGCCGTTGTCGTGATTCGCTCATGTCCGACGTCGCGCATTACGGGAGCCCGTTATGTTGAAACGCGATTGTCAGTTTAACACGTAGGCGATCGTATTTGCTTCTCCTCTTGTAAGCGGTGTAGCAGGAGGCAGGGTGGTGCAGTGGTGACACTTTTGCTCCACAGCAAGAAGGACCTGGGTTTGACTCTTTTTCAGGAGGGTATATTGAGTCGACTTTCAGGGGCTTTTCAATGTATGTCACTGTTTGATATGTTATATTGGCTGCATAGTCTTAATAAATGAAAATCGACATTTTTAAGTCACCAACTCACTCCCACTGGGTGAGGGAGTCGGGGGAGAGCGGCTGCCAAACGCCATACAAGGAGGCCACCTCAGTGGTGACGTTGGCTTGACGTTCAAGTGACCGAGAGCAAATCGTCCTCGTGTCTTGTCCATCTCATCACCCAGCATTCATTCCTGTGTGGTACTCATTATTATTCGCTTCAGAATCTGATCAGATCTGATACAATTTTTTTATGATAAGTTAAAACTTGGTCACCCCTTCCGATTGGCTGATTGAACCATCTTCAACCAGATGATTGATAGAAGCCAGGTTTCATTATTTACTTGCTCGTTTTGTTTGTGCCAATACGCACCTTTTACTCTCGTATACCATGCGATTCCCTGCTGAAGAGAGGGTGCAAGCCCTAATGATGGTATCGGCAATCTTTTGTGGTAGGCATACTATGTTCACGGTGTGCAGGTGTGTCTTGGCCTGTAGCCATGACGGTGCGTGACAATGAAAGCGTTGCGTGTGGCTCTCATTGCAGAGCCACGTGTGAAGTTGCTGAAGAAGGAAGCGGGGTCACTCTGTTCCATCTCCGATGCTCTCGAGCAGATCCAGAACCATTTGGAAACCAAGAAAAACATTCAGCTTTCAAGAACCTTTAGGTATTTAAGAGACACAAAAATAGAAGAGAGCTCTGGAAAAGTAACGATTGCTGGCACGATGGGAGCACAGCCAATCGAGCCTATAGTCGTGGCTGTTGAAGGCTGCCCCTCCTTCGTGGTCTTGGAATGGAGCCCCGAGGAGATGCCTCCTGGGGAGACGGACACTGGCAGTGCTGCCGGTAAGAATCGCTCCGCTGCACACCTCACTATCAGCAACTGCATCTTTGTGCCATCACTGGCATCATCGCGGCCAACCTCCATCACGAACAGTCAAAACAACTCTGTGGTTATACCCAGGTCTGAGGAATTAATGTGGGGCACGTGTGGAACCGCTGTAGCGTTGCACACACACAGCCGTGCGGCACTCTCGTGCACGGTAGAGAAACGCAGTGGAGCTGCCTTCGCATCTGCCTGGATACTTTTGGTGTCTGCGGGAGAGTTTTTGTGACCAAGGGCTCATAGTACCGAATACAATGGAAAACCACCACCTGAACGTTTGGTCAAGAATGTTGTATTGAACAATGGGGGGCATGCGGTAGGAATGGCCCTATGATCGAGCGGGCGTGAGTTGGCCTCGCTCCAAAACCCGGCTCACTTTTTGGCTTCCACTCACAACTTTGGGTCATGGACGCACGAAATGGGGCCTCTACGGTTCCTATCTCGTGACAGTGCCTCAGGAAAAATATTAGCAAAACAACGGCCACGTGTAACATGTTCACTCGACGACTTTAGACGCCTGTCAGAGAGACACCGCAGGAACACAGACAGCAGGGTGTGTGAGCCCTAGGGCAGTTTGAAAGCAGAGCCGGAATTATAACGATGAAATAAAGAGCAGGCCGAAAGCAGAGTTGGAGTGCTTCTGGAAATCTGAACTCCGGCATGAGAAGGAACGCAGCGGTGTGCCTCGAGAGCAGAGTTTGTATTCAGTGCATACTGCCTGCCACGACAAGTGGTTCAGAAACACGATCACGAATGAAAATTATGGAACAAAAGCTGAGAGTGTGCTAAGATGCATGGAGAGATGTATGCTTGGAATTACTATAAACCAAACTAAACTTTTTATTTTATTTTACCAGGTAAGGCCCACTGAGCTATGTCGCTCTTTTTTCAGAAGTGGGCCTGGTCACAAATGATAGCTCAACGAAGTGGCTTATCATGTGTAAATGTATAGCAGCCAAATACTCTAAATGCATGTTTCTAGATTTGGAGGGAAAAACCGGAGGACCCGGAGAAAAATCCACACGACCACTGGTAGAGAGAATGCAAACTCCAAATATACAGGTGTCAGGGTCGGGATCGAACCCACGACATCTCACCACACGTGGATTAGAGGGTTTGGGCAGTACACGCCATTAGCAGGGATGATGGCTGATAGTCCAAAATAATAACGGAGTGGTGGCCAACTCATCCGAGAGGCCACCCACCGTGGAGACGGAATGATGAAGTCAGGTGCTGGACAGATTGTTACATCGCAGGATCATGAGAGGTGGCTGCAGCTTGGAGAGGCCTTCATCCAGCAGTGGATTGACCATAGCCGATGATGAGGGTGTGATAGACTTTCAGAAATGGGTAAGCGTAAAAATGTGTGTTTTTTTAAGACATTGGTACGTTTTGTTCCCTCGGATGGAGGCAATTCCCGTGCTCCTTGACTCGAATCCTCCTCGGTTGGGGTCCCTCGTGTTTCTCGCGGCAAAAACAAAAACCCAAGCACTCACCTGGCATCGCCAGGCTTGGATGCGACGAGTATCGGCCACTCGTTACCGGAAATTAACGGTGGGGTTTGTTTTCTCCATATGTGTGTGTGTGAACAGGTTACGTGGTCCAAGTAGCGAATTCATCAGGGATGAACCAGCACAGATGGCTGACAGCGGGATTCACCAACAGCAGTTTCCTCCACGTGGAGAACCTCCAACCCAACGAGAAGTAGAAAATCCACGCCCACATGGCAGCAGCGCACTCTAGAACATATAGAGGGAACTTTACTCCGCTGTTTACCACTGCAGCTGGTATAGTCATTATCATCATCGCAACTGGTCGTAATGATTCACAGCCAACCGAGGGTGGATAGAACCGTGCAGATATATTTCCCTCACGTTTTCACATTGAATGGAAAAAAGACGTCTGTGCACGCAGATCAGAATGAGCTCGCAAGATGCTCGCATTTCTTTCTCGTTTTGTGATTCTGAAATTACACACGGAGTAATTTCCTCCTCGGGTACGTTTTGAATTTGGCCGCTTCACATTGACGTGTACCGCAACAAACACGAGGGACCCCGACGAGGACTCGAGCCAAGGTGCACGGGAACTGCCTCCATTCGAGGGAACAAAACTCTACGAGTACCAATGTCTTTAATAAAAAAAAATCACGCTTTCACATTACTGGAAGTGTATCCTCATCATCGGCTATGGTCAATCCACTGCTGGACGAAGGCCTCCGCATGCTGCCGCCACCTCTCACGATCCTGCGGTGTTACAATCCGTTCAGATATTACAACGGCAAACTTACGGCAGTGAAGCAGACGTGATATTTATCCAATTTCGCTCAATGTATACTGCGTACGTCCTTTCAGGTGTACATTTTCCTCGGGTTTCCCTTGAAAAACAGATGTGTTGGGTCAATGGCATGCCGCACGTTGGTAACGTTCAATTCACTCTTAACGCTGCATTTTATTTCAGATACTTCTTCAAAGTTAAAATCGACAGCCAATCAAAGCCTGAGGTCTCCTCGAATATTGTGACGTTTGTCACCGGATCAGGTAATTAACATGACGGGAAAATTGACTGCATCACACTTCAATGACTTTAGCCTTAGGGATCATTTAACAAAGCGTGATGTTTATTTGCCTCAGAGTGGACTGCCAAGTCTCTACATTGCAAAGCCTTGCCAATCAATATATTCTGTCGCTTAAACCCACGTTTGCTAAACTCTATACCACCAAAGTGATATATTTTTTATTTGCAGAGAGCAAGGAAGTTACTGACAAATCTGCAGGTAAGGTGATGTTTTTTAAATAGCATTCGTGTGAATTTGCGTTAATCTAGTTCCGAAGCGGTGCTGCTGCTACTGCACTTTACCTTCGCAGCACGGAGCACTCCACCGTGCAGGCTCTGTCTGGGTATTAGTTATTTTAGTCCACATTACTTTTTGGCTGGAAAAATACCAGTGAGATGGTAACAGACTCGCAAATTGGTGCCTCCGCTATGGGGGCGGGAGAAGCCGTGAGTGGACGCTGCCTTCTCCGCGGTGTTGTTCAATTTGTACGTAGATTATGTCGAGTTATCGTGCACCTCCGATGAGCACGGTTGGCTACGTATGGTGTAAAAGAAGTTCAGCATACATCACCTTCTGATGTAAATGACAGTTAACGGGCTTCATGTTTGTGTGCGTATCACGAGCGCATTCGGCAGAGCTGTCCCTAGGGTACGGAGATTCGGGGCGACCGCACCGGGCCCCACGCGTTGGGGGGCCTCATCACGGTGTCAAATGTGATAGTTCCCATTTAGTTTGAAGGCGTGAGGGGGCAGCGGGATTTGGGGGGGGGGGGGTAGCCCACACAGCGTGGTTTGCCCCTGGCCCCGCACCCCCCTATGGACGGCCCTGGCCTTAATTATCTTTGTGTTGGGGTCGTGTTGGTTGCTCTGCTCGGCACGTCCCAGCTTGGCCTGTGTTATTTCACCAAAACATATTATTGGGATTCATCTTCTTGTTTCTTTCGGTAAAGTCACGTAGAAGGGAAGTAATAAAATAATAAAAATAAAACATAATAAAACAATTCTCACGACGTTTCGGCTACAACGCAAGCAGCCGTCTTCTTCTTCACCTGAAGACGGCTGCTTGCGTTGTAGCCGAAACGTCGTGAGAATTGTTTTATTATGTTTTATTTTTATTATTTTATTACTTCCCTTCTACGTGACTTTACCGAAAGAAACAAGAAGATGAATCCCTGCAGTCACGAAAGCTTTAAATCGAAATATTATTGGGATGTGCATAGTTACGCCAGTGTGCGCGCCATTGGACATTCTTTGTATTTTATGGCCCAAAACATTGTTTTTAGCCATAATGAAATGAAAGCTGGTGAGGTCATTATCCTTCAACAAGTTTGTGTGCGTGCATTGTCTAAGTTTTGGCTGGACAGTCTCCAGTTCAGAAGGCAGCCTGTGCCTCGTGCTTGTCGGTAGCCGCCCGCTGTGATTGAGAAAGGTTGCCTACTTGGCAGTGTCGACGGGCTCACACAGGAACAGCTGTGAGAAGACTTAAAATCCCAAACAGGCTGGGGGTTGGCTGCCTGTTGGCCCATAATTTGAAATGTCGACACGCCGCGATTGCCACCGTGGCATTGTGCAATTCCCTCCGCAGCCTCGGCGTGGCCAGGGAAGACGCCCCCCCCCCCCCCCCCCTCCAACACACTCGCTTGAACGTGGAGATATTTTCACTCTTGAGATCACCGACTACAGAGTGAGATTTAACCACTCTGCCGTGGTTGGGGGGGGCGAATGAGTTTTAACAAGGCAGAGCGTGGCTTTGCTTCTGCTGCTTTTGCCGCTGCTGCTGTGTGCATCACTGTGCATGAAACATGCTGGTCCCTGTTTGCTATATCCGGTGTATGCGTGCAGGAGTGTCATCCGTGTGGACCCCATTTGCATTCCATGCGGATCCCGGCGCACCCAGCGCTTGCGTCGGGAAGCGCTACGTGAAGCGCACACTGCAGAACAAGCTCGTGGGCGTGTCGCTGTGCAACTCCCTCCGCTACAAGATCTACCTGGGGGAAGACCTCCGGGGTAACCACGGATCACTCGGTCACTCAGCCCCCATAGCAGTCCCAGTCCCATCAGGCAGTCCCCATCGCAGTGACCTATGCACTACAACCACAGCTGCCGTCTGTATTCAATTACTCAATCGGGATTATGCACGGCTACCGCTGCCCCCCGACTGACAGACTAAAGCTCGCTTACAGTCCAGGTGCTGAGTCACCTTTTGCTGCACAGGTACAGCTGCCACTGGGGATGCCCGAATGGTAAGGGCATTCGATCAAACCCAAATCATGATCGTAGGAACTGCAAGTGTTGCCAAGACCCTCCCCGCTGAACACAGCTCTCGGAACGCAAACTTTTTTTTCCACCTTAGGAGGAATGCACTCTGACCACAGGGCTAGACAGCCACATTAAGGGCAATAATAATAATGATGATGAACCCCCGTGTGCTGTGTTTCGTGACCCAGGCACGTTTTATGCCTTGGGAGATGCTGACGGACGTGGTGAGGACCACTGCGAGTTTGTGGACTCCCCGTGGGATGGGAAAACGGGACCATTGCAGCCACTGGATAACCTCGCAAGCATAGACGGTGAGTGCATGGGGAGGCCTCGCCAAGGCGCCGGAGCGCAATAGAGTGGGCCCCGTTAAATCTGGAGGGATTGTTCGCGCGTGAGCCCAACGCAGCCAAATGGGGAGCAATGATCAGCCAATGGACAGCGTCGATTCCATGAACGGTTGCGTGTGAATAGTTGTGGTCGAGCTTGGGATCGAGCTTGATCATGGAATTGAAATCGCTATTATTTCTATCGATTTCCTGTTCAATAACTCGGCCCAGGTTAGCCTTACTTGGGCACGACTCACCTACCTCACAGGCTCACACTGTCATGATGTATCCCTCCATACTCCACGGACTCATTCGCCACCCTTCACATTCCTGCGACACGACGGTAACGTGACGTATACGCGCGCGTGTGTGTGGTGTCCCCGCATCGTCGTCATTGTGCTCTATCAGGGTACCATCGCAGCAAGAGGCAGCAGAGGCTGACACGAGGCGTGTTGGGGCCCGAGTCCGGGCTGTACCACGCGGACTGGTACGAGTGTGGGGTCGCCATCCCAGGCTCCTGGTGACGATGGTGGGAGAGCGGGCGAGAGAGCTTCACGCGCGGCACGGTCTGTACACATCGTGTCTGTGTGCCGTCTGATCTACAGCGACTTTGACTTAAGATATATTTTAACGGTACGCACGTACTCATTTGTAGTCCAGCGTAATGAATTTCGAACCGTGTATCAATCTATCGAGGACCTTTCCTGCATTCTCATTCCATTGTTATTCTGCTTTGTCTCATTCTAAAAAAAAATAATATATGTTTCACTTGCGCATCTGTTTATTTTTCCAAAACAGCAAATGGCATTGCATGGCCCCTTTACTAAGCAGCGGTACAGCCACATTATTGTCCCACCTCCATTCCCGCATGGCCGTACCACGGTGATGTGTCGTATGACATGAGCTGCTTTGTAATAAGCTGAAGGCAGTGCCGCAGTGGAGAGCCTAATCCTCTGCAGGCGAATGCTCCGCCACCTACACGTTCTCTCTGCGCCAATGGGAGTCTGAACACGCCTGCATGTTGTGACGAAATGTTAACTACCTCGCCTGGTATGCAGGAGGTCGTAGGTTCGATCCCGATTCTGACGCATGTATATTTGGAGTTTGAATTTTCTCCCCGTGGTCGGGTTAATTTTCATTGAGAAACACGCGTTTAGAGTATTTGGCTGCTATACATTTCCACATGATCAGCCACTTCGTTGAGCTGTGATCCGTGGGCAGTTCGCTTGTGTAAAAGAGCTACATAGTTCAGTGGGCCTTTACCTGGTAAAATAAATAAAAACACTTATTAGTAATCGTCTATCTGTGCCCAAGCCACGTGGAAGTGCTGCCACCTGCTGGATCTTCCGGTAATAGCAGAGCCCAGCCAGTCGGAGAGTGGAGTGGCCAAGACTTCAGCTGCACGTAGGGGCAGGCACATTGTTGTCGATTACAGCATGGCCGTTGTTTGTTATGGCTTCAACTGCAAACACATCTGACGTGGTGCCATCGCATTTCAATCCCGGAATCATTAGTTTGGTTTTCTGTGTCTTTTGTGTGTCCAGTTTAATTATCTTCCTTTGTATTATACAATTGCAACGTTGTGCATGAAAAATGCATAGATATGCAAATTAGTTGCATTCCTCTTGATCTACACACAGCTGTTTGTTTTGCCTATGATGTTGCTCCCTTCTAATAATGATCAGAAGGTGAAGTTTTTTGCAGCTAATTCCAACAGTGTGCATTCTTTGTTGTTGTACCGTACAGTTGCAGTACGTATATTATCATTGCATAAAATAAAAATGTTCATGCAGCATACACGGTGTTCGTGTTATGATTGAAGAGATAGCAGTTATTTGGTTATTTAGAAAATGTATTTAATCAGCTGTATAATTTGCGCGATGGATTCCAAAAATAGCAGCACCTTCACTACTCCAAAATCAAATATTCAATTCGGTCAATTTTATGAAACACAATCTACGTTGGCGGATAGCTCACAGCTGATGATTTGTTGTCACATTTTTGCTTGGGCTCTTCAACTCTCCTCTGGTTTTGATCATAAACCTAATCATTTGCCCCCACGTGACAACTTTTCCCGTACCTCCGATGAGCACGGTTGGCTACGTTCGGTGCGAAAGAAGTTCAACATTGCTCTCCGATAACGCGGCAGTAGTTGCGTTCCTGAAGAACACTGCGTTATGGGAAAATCGCGTTATAATAAATAAATAATAGGGTAAAGCACAGCAATAACGCTTGAGATGTGTACGCAGGCTGAACAAAGACTGAGGCACGTGGGTAGCATCTAGAAGCATCCAGCAGCATCCCGCCTTGTGTGATGCTACGTCGAGGCAGCCGTTCGACCGTTTATTCCTATTCGCGCGACGTAGTTCTGTTTACTCAATCGCGTGATATCCAATTCACATCCGCGTTATATACATAAAAATCCCTAATACATTCATCGCGTTAGAAAAGATTCGCATTATGAAAACAACACGGGGCGTTATAGGAGAACAGAGTGTACAACTTAATTTGCAGGAGGGGTATATCAAAACATTGGCATTACACGATCAGAAACTAATTATGCATCCTAATCAGGTTCGTTTCTCAGTCAGCTTGTCCTGGTGAGGATCGCGGTGGCAGCATATTGAGTAGGGCGGTCCAGACCTCCCTTTCCCTTGGCGACAGACTCCAGCGTTCCCAGGCCAGCCGAGCGACATAGTCCCACCAGTGTGTCCTGGGTCGGCTCCGGGGTCTTCGCTCAGTGGAACGTGCTGCCCGGTAGAGTTCCAGGGGGAGCCTACCAGGGGGCATCCTTACCAGGTGCCCGAACCACCTTAACTGACTCCTCTCGATTCGGAGGAGCAGCGGCTCAACTCTGAGTCTCTTCCGGATTACCGAGCTCCTCACCCGATTGCGGAGAGGAAGCCCGGCAACTCTGCGGAGAAACCTAATTTCGGCCCCTTGTACACATGATCTCATCCTTTCGGTCATCATCCAAAGCTCATGACCATAGGTGAGGGTGGGGATGTAGATCGACCTGTAAACCGCGAGCTTTTTTAGTGAACTATGCTCCCGCTTCACTACCACGGAACAGTACAGCGCCCACAACACTGCGGATGCCGCACCGATCCACCGGCCGATCGCCTGCTCCCGCTTACCATCACTCGCAAAAAAGGCCCCGAGGTACTTCAACTCCTCTTAATCAGTTTTTCATCTGAATTTTTATTTGAGGCTGAATAGTTATTTCTTAATACAGTAAAACCTTGGATTGCGAGCATAATTTGTTCCGGACACGTGTTTGTAATCCAAAGCACTCGTATATCAAAGCACTCGTATATCAGTTGTGATCACGTGACTCTCGGCAGACAAAGCGTATACGTACTGCTCGTATTGCAAGACCTCGCTCATTTATCAAATTAATATTTATTTTAAAAATTTGCTCGTCTTGCAAAACACTCGCAGACCAAGTTACTCGCAATCCAAGGTTTTACTGTATATTTTTTATCAACAAAATGGCAAGTCTCTTTGTTTCCCTTTCTCTCCCTGCCTGCCTACCTGTGTTTCTGTCTCAGTCCGTTCTCTCTACGTACGATCGACATGTCCCTCTGTGTCTCCCTTTGCCTGGGGGGCTGCTGTGCCGAAATGGTGAGCAACAGCCGCGAGGAGACGTCAGCGACGTTCGATCCTCGCAGTGCAATGATAGAGGGGCTCCTCGACTTACGAACATTCGAATTACTAACTTTCAGAGATACGAACAACCTGTCCGTATTCCAGTTGCCTGTCCGGGAGTCCGAAGTTCAAACGCCGCGTAATAGATGGCGGTGGTGGCATCGACATCTACAGAACATGAAGAACCAGTGGAATCTACATCTCCGGGAGATTATTCAACTTTTAAAGCAATTCCCCGTGTTAAGTGTACATGCCGTACAACGTGTTTGGAATTGACGGGAGAAAAGTTGGACTTAAGAACAACTCGACTTATGAACAGATCTCTGACATTAACATAGCCACTTCCGTGCCCTCGTCCAGGAGGCCGCTCTCCGATCTTACATTTACATGCTAATTTCTCACATTACCATCACTAGCCCCGACCACTTCTTTATGACCCTTGGGCTACACCCATTTCAAACCTTTTAAAACAATCTGCCTCAGCAGTAGACCATGCTTTCCCACCTGATGACGGACGCTTGTGTTGCGCCCGAAACGTCGTGATTTATTTAATTTTATACCTACGTAATTTTACCGAAAGAACCAAAGAGTACTATACTACTATACCGCCTTCAACTTTTATGAACGACTGGGTGTTTAAGGTTAGCGATTTGTCGTATTTTCTGGCGGTATAGAAAATTAAAAAATACATTTACTTTAATATGCAAGTTAAAAGTTTGTATTTTAAAATTTGTGTTTTTTTATTTAGGGCCCCTTTATCACATAGGCCCCGCACTAGCTTAATCCGGCACTGCGTGGAACACGAGGCCAACTTTGTTGTTAATTGGCGACGTCTCCATTACTCCACAAAAGAGCACTTCTCTTATGGGAGGGAAAGAAAAAAAATCGGACAATAAATGAAATAAATAATGTTACCCAGTTCGCGGTGTCAGTGTATCCACGCATGGCCGCCAACTGAGCTGTGGGCAAGGTGGCTGTGGTTAGGGCACTGCGCGGTTCGCGGTTGCTTATTAATGACTGGTATTCTGGCTTTTATTAATGAAAAGACTTTGCTTGCATTACAGCCCTGTTCCCGTGTGTGTGGTTCACCAGCGTGTTCAATCATTCCGTTGCATGCGACGATATCAAACGAGTCCGCTTTTATTGGCCTACCATACTGTCATTATTCAATTCCACACTCGACGACGAAACATTCAAGTAGTAGTAATAATAATTACATCTACATCGCGCTTTTCATCAAGGATCTCAAAGCGCTGTACAGGACACAGCAGCAGCAGACACTCAGCATAAAGTAATACGATTTAAGAATAATTAACTAAACGTTATGGAAGCGTAAGCGTATATACATCGGTTTTAAGGCGCATTTATAAAATGTCCACAGACTCAGAAATCCTGAAACTTCGTGGAAGAGCGTTCCATAGCTTGGGGGCTACACGGCAAAAATCTCGGTCACCCATAGACCGAAACCTCGACCTGGGAATACAGAGAAAATCTGCACCCCCAGATCTTAGGGACCTTGAGGGAATTTATGGGCGCAGCATGTCAGTGATGGAGGCTGGGGCAAGATGGTTCACTGCTTTGTAAGTTAACAATAGGATGTTAAACTGTATTCTATGTGAAACTGGAAGCCAGTGTAGGGACGCCAAAGCCGGCATGATACGATGTGACAAATGTGTTCTGGTTAACACCCTAGCAGCCGCATTTGGAACATGCTGCAAATTGATTAGCACCTTCTTAACATTACAATAGTCTGTGTGAGATAAGATGACGGGTACCAATTGGAGCAACCAACGTGCGAGCTTTCCGCTGAGCAGCGCGCGACCTCTTCCACAACCTCGGCCTCGCCCAGTGGGCGCGCCACAATGCGTCCCTGGCGGGACCACTTCACTTCGTTGGCCCTTGCTCTGAACGTCCCGGTGAGCCGACTGCGAAATCTTGTGAGACCCCCCCTTCAAAGCTGGCACTGACGGCGCCGGATGCAAGCAGTGTCGGATCATCCTAGTAGCACAAGCAGCTTATGCTACGGGCCCCGCACTTTCAAGGGTCCCGCGCTAAATTCTTTAAAGCTATCAATTCCGGTTCAGTGATTCTGCACTTGCGCTATTACTATAGTACTATACTGCCTTCAACTTTTATGATCAACTGGGTGTTTAAGATTAAATTAAAAAATACAATTACTTTACTATGCAAGTAAAAAAATAGTGTTTGAATGTTTAGGTTTTTTTTCATTTAGGGCCCCTCAATAACATATGCTACAGGCCCCGCACTAGCTTAATCCGGCACTGGGTGCAAGGCACTCCCAGGAGTCGCGAGGCGCACACCGGGCGCACGCTGCGCGTGATTGTGACGGCTCCTCCGCATTGTGAGCAAGCTTCAAGTCGCCTTTCGAAAACGAAAGATTTGTCTTCAAACAAGGACGGTGCACGAAGAGCTCGCCTGCGTGCACGCGCTCAAGTATTTTGCCGCTGGTGTGTTTTGACGTGAGTCTTCAAGTGGGAAATCTGAGAAAAGCCCTTTCTGAATTCTACGCACACCAGGGGCCTCTCACCAGTGTGTGTCATCTTGTGCCTCTTCAGAGTGGAAATTCGCGAGAAGTCTTTCTTGCACTCGCCACACTCGTGCAGTCGTTCTTCTGTTGTGTATTCCTGGATTGCGTTTTCAAGTGGGAGAGGCGAGAGAAGCCGTCTCCACACTCTTTGCACATGTGCGGCCTGTCGCCTGTGTGCGCCCGAAAGTTGCACCTTTAGATGCGACATCCGTGGAAATCCCCTCGCGCACTCCTCGCACGCGTGCCGCCTCTCTCCGTAGTGCGTGCCCCGATGCCTCTTCAGATCGAGGGCACCGCAGAAACTTCTGCTGCACTCCTCGCAGACGAGCGGCCGCTCCCCGGTGTGCGTCAGGCGATGCCTCTTGAGGTGGGAAATCTGAGCGAAGTTCTTCATGCACACCTCGCACCGGCACGGCTTCTCTCCCTAGTGTACGTCATCCGATGCGTCATGAGGTGGGAGATCTGCGAGAAGCCCTTTCTGCACTCGTTACACACGTATGGCCACTCGCCCACGTGCGTCATCTGACGTAACTTCAGGGTGATGATGATGTTCGATAAACGTCTCTTACACACGTGCATGTATACGCATTTGTGGAAAATGTTACAGATTTGAAGCATTCACACACACACCAGCGAATTAAGAACGCAGTACGCAGTGAAATGTGTTTGTATACTGTTCCGTATTGTATAATCATAATTATTACTGACAATAAAATTCGCATTGACATTAAGAATATTGAGTACGCCGTTTGTTGTGAGCATGTGTGTGTATGTTGTGTTGCGTGTGTATAATCGTGTGTGTATGTTGAGTTGCGTGTGTATAATCGTGTGTGTATGTTGTGTTGCGTGTGTATAATCGTGTGTGTATGTTGA